>NC_064639.1:810121475-810430675 GCF_023864345.2 Schistocerca serialis cubense
CGATGTGTAAAGTTGTATAAGCAAATACCATATTAGCTAGGGTTCCTTGTGTTTGCCAAACACATGGTACACAAAGTAAGCGTGTACCCCCCTGAGGATTAATGTAATTATACCCTCAGGTGTTACAGATTACAGCAATGGAATGAAATGTATCACGGAAAACTTTCTTTGTAATTCAAAAAATCTTTAAAAATAAATGTTTTAAGTACAAAATTAATCACTGAAATGCGTGTCCTGTAGTGCTGAATCTGCGTCTTGCTGTAAGATAATTCTGTGGAAGTGTCGTAGTTATCGTCCTCTGTAAGCAAAGTTCTGCTAAGTCAATGTACTCACCTCATCATAAACAAAAGTGAAATGCTTTGCGTACAGATATCTTAGTTATTACTTACAGTACCGTCATCAAGACAATACTATACTGTAACGTATTGTTATGTTACGAAAAAGGCTATCTCACTGTAGCTATACCACAAAAGTTACTACTAAGACATGTTTTACTTTCCAGAAGAATTCATAAAAGCTGTGCAGATATAAAACAGATACACCGCAAAATCAACAAAGTAAATTGTGTCACACATTAATAGCGTCGTGATATAATCGTGTAGCTGTCAAAGAAACCAAATGCTAAGTCTTTAATCTCACAGAAAGTACTTTAAATCCAGAATGTATTCTCAAGTGAACCAAAATGTTGCATTAAAGTCTCGTCAGCAGTACTGGTATATGCTCTAAGTATGTGAGCCTTACAGTCGTTACGTAATCGGGCAACTAACGAGCTAAAATGTACACACAATAACACTGTGTCGTCACTGTAACAGTGCATTTGTAATTACTGTTTAAATAAGTTCTCTTGGTTCTTGACTGGATATTTGACTCCAAAACATAGTTGCATGTTAACAGTTTCTCAGTGTGACAAATTGTACTAGTAGCGTGAAGTGAAAAGTTTTATTGCAAAGACAAAGTTAAAAAAAAAAACAGATTATCTTTCAATAAAGGGTTTTACATGTGAAATGTGGTGTAAACCTTTACTGTTCCTAGTGTGCAGAGTTTCAACGTCAAAGCAATTTTCATTTTGTATACGTCGGTAAGGAATGCTAAAATTTTTTTCAAGGTTAGCGTCAATGTTATTTTTCTTTGAGCCAGCCAGTGCACGTGGCTGCCTGCGGTGCGAGTCATTGTCTGTCTCTTTGTTGGCGCGCGTCGTTATTGGGATTTGGGGGTCTTACTTCTACAAATTCATCTTGTCGAGAAGGCTCTGCCCTGTTTGAATCTCGCCAATTCTGATAAAATTCAGGTCTGTCGTTATGATTATATCGTCTGTCGTCATGTCGATAATTTCTGTAATTAATTTCTTGTCGGTTACGTGGTGGAGAACTTCTCCCTGAGTCGTAACTGCGCAGAGGACCATTGTGTCTGAAGTTAATCTGTCTCCCTTCATAATAATTGTTTTGGTTCCGATATTGTCTGTTTCTATGGTTGTCTCTGTCACATTCATTACTATGGAAATGCGATCTACCTCTGTAATTATTACTACTCCGCCAACGATTGTCATACGGGTGGTGTCTGTTTTGGTCACGATTTGTATTGTGAGAATAGCCTTGTTGTGTCCAGTTATTATTTCTGTCATCACGGAGTTGTGATGGATGTGACCTGTGATTGTTGTGTCCCTGTTTTCACATCCCACAGTTGTCAGTGTCAATTTCCAATTCTTGTAAGAGTCCCTGAAAAGCTTCAATGTCGTCTTTGCAACGTCCTGCCAAAATATGTCGTAAATGTTCAGGCAATTTGATTAAGCAAATGCGGATGAGTTCTGAGGGGCTGTATGGCTTTGAAAGGTACTGATTCTTGTGCAACATGTCTTCAAAATATTTCACAAGACTGGAAAATTCAGATTGTTCAAATTGTTTCATCATTATGATGCTATGTTTTACTCGGACTTGTGTGGTTTGCGACCGATATGCTCAGAGGAAGGCATGGTAAAATTCTCCTTCACTGTGGCAATTGTAAATGACCGATCGCATTCTTACAGCTGGTTCATTCTCTAAATAGCCACACATAAATTGTAATCTGTGCTCTAATGACCAATTGGGAGGAAAACAATGAGAGAATTGATGAAGCCACGCTTGTGGATGAATGTCGTTGCCAGAATTCTTGAATATTTTGAATTTACGTGCAGTAATAAACAGCTTATAGTCACAATCATCATGTCGGCGACTCGCATGTCGGTGATTATTACGTCGTTGGAGCGCGAGTGTCCTCTGAAATATGTAATTCTTGTATTACCTGTGTCATCTGATCTTGTACTTCCCGGATTTCTCTTTGGTGTTGCGTGTTAATTTGATTATGATTTTGTTTGAATTTCTTAATTTGTTCGTACTCTTCTGTGTCAGTGAAGGCTACAGGTCTTGTGTCATTCAGATCATCATCCACCTTTGAAGATAAGTTAGTGAACTGATCCGAAAGTTCGGCCACTTCTTCTGATAGTGAACCTATTTCCTCAGTGTGTTTTTCTGAACCAAGTTTCAGAGTGTCCATTTGTGTTGAAATCGTATCTACTGTGTCCTTCAAGTTTTCCTGAGTTTTTCCAAGTTGCGTAACCGAATGAGTAGATGCAACTGAGCCAGTCTTAGCTTGCAAGGTCTCATGATTTTCATGAACAATAGTTCGCAGTTCTTTTATGGCTGCTTCGTGATTCTGTAATGTATTTTCATGCCGCGAAAAAATAGGTTGGAAATGCTCACAAATTTGTGTTTTTACGTCATTACAGACTTTTTTACATTTCGATTCGATTTTCTGTAACTCAGTAGTTAAATCTTCATGTGTTTGTTGAAGTGTTTCTTTAATTGTTTCTGATTTTGTTCCATTTGTTACTGTGCTTGTCTCTGATTTTGTTTCGATTGTTGCATTAATTGCAATAATAATGTATTAGTGTCTTGAATCTGTTCCTCTACGCTTTTCGGCAGTGCATTTGCACCGGTAACATTCACATTTTGACGAGCAGAAAATGTGTCTCGACTTATTTGAGAAAACGGTGACGACGCAAAACCTGAATCTACAGTATTTGCAAAATTGTGTCCTGTCATTTCGGAATCCTGAGGCGAACTGTTGCCGACCGACCGATCGATAATGCTTCCCTGTTCACTAACTGTTCCACTGTCTACACCATTGTTTATCCCCCCCCCCCCGCTCCATTTCCTTATGCACAATTACGAAATTACTAGTTTGAACATTAGTTAATTCATTACACGGTGGCGCTAAATCACTGCTTTCGTCTTCACTGCCATTTCTCAGTTTACTTTGGAGCCTAGTATTACGTTTTTCACACGCCATTATTGTCACAATGTTTCACACGACAACACAGAAAAGCCCAATTTGAAGAGCAAAATAAGAATACACATTAACATAGCACTGAAAATAATATCTACTTAATTGCACGTGCAGCTGAGAAATACTTGGGGCAAATCTACATGCATGCCACAACTGTTTTGCTGTACCACAATAAAAAACTACAACTACAAAGGAAATTCTCTCTATAATTACATGATAGCAATAAAGAATAGCTACACTAATTACAGAAACTACAAGGAAAAAATCAGAAGATTCCAGTGAGGTATCCTGGCAGGGTCGCCATATGAAATGTCCCCTTTGAAAAATTATACATGACTGTGCTTCAACTGACACACAAAATTTTTTAGCACAACGCAATGTGACTTTCAATAATCCCTGCAAAGGAATGGCCCTGACTAACATTAACCTATACCTTTCACAAATCACTTACCTCACAAAAATCTTCGTTACTCGAACTACTGCAATACAGCGAGCGCCACTACTGCCAGCTAAATAAAAGATTCAAACTACTGAAGGCTCTAACTACTGATAGGCGCAGTTAGCAAAAGAAAGATTTTGATAGAGAACACACAATGTATGTACCCTAATATTGTTCAAAAGTCATATTATATATATCAGTTCATGACATCCAGTCTTACAAATGTACTGTTTCTGATGGACACACGTCCAGATCACCCGCTCTCAAAAATCCGCCATCTCACTTCCCCACACCCACCACTGCTGGCGGCTCACCTCCAACTCCGCAACGCTACACGCTGTTAACAGCCAACCGCCCAACACTACAATGGCAGACAACAATGCAAACTAGCCACAGGCTGCACACAGCACACCCAGGGATTTTCATACAGAGTGCTATGTGGTGTTACCAATATAAAAACCTAAACAGCCTACTTATAGTACCATCCGCCACTCACTGTATGTTGGCTTGCAAAGTATGTATGTAGATGTAGACGTACCAAGCACAAAGAAAGAAAGCCGTTTTTATACGTGGCCATTTTCATCATACGTGATGGAATTTGTATTCATCGTTAAAAAAAGAAAACAATATCGTGGAAACATTTAGTCTTATGACATGACCAGCTATGTGTTGTTTTCTGTTGCGCCCTCATCTTCTTTCTTTCTTATTTTTTCTTTTCTTTTTTTTAACCATTACTGGAGCCCACATCCTCTGAAAGTTAGAGAGTGCAAACCTACTTCTATGTACCAATGTATTTCTCTTTCGGTATTACACATAATCAAAGTCCACTGCTTTGATTTCAGTAAGTAATTCTAGAAGAGGTGTGGGGGTAAAATATTCTTGTGTGAACCACTACTCTGCATGAAATGAATGTGTGTTCCTATGTAAAGCAGGAAACAGTACTCAGTGCCATAACTTCGATCAACGGCATCCTCCGTGCTTTGTGGTGCCTCTTAATGTGACCGGTGATACTCGTACTTCCCACTAAATATTCAGCCTTCCACATTTACTATTGGCAATTTGAGGCTTTTGTCTTTGCTTACTCCTATCTTCCTCTACAGTAAAAAGGAATATCTAGTTCATGCTGGCTCTCATTGCATTATTTTTGTAATAGGAACTCGAGACTGCTACCTAGTCAGCACTGCGGATTTTGTATATATTTCGTTAAATGCACACACATCTCTAATATTTCTTGACACAATAATTTACCAACAGCCGTATGTATTGTAGAAATTTATTTTATGAACTTCTTATGTGCTAACAGTTTTGGCATTAGGCATCAATGTAATGCCAAAACTGATATCACTTAAGAAGTTCGTAAAATTAATTTCTACAATACATATGGCTGCTGGAAAATTATTGCATCAATAAATACATGCCAGCCGCTGTCCCACAGTCCATAATGGATCAACGAAGGCATCACTAAGATGTTCAGTCCGATATACGGTTTAAAACATCTTTAATATAGACGTCAATCGTTTACCTTTGGCAGCATGCTGAAATTATCACGACAAGTTAAGAGACTGAAATAAGGAAAAATTACAAGAAAAAATATGAACTTGTTAGCAACTTCTTTCCCGACTTACGGGATTTAATTTCAAACTCTGGGATGGAGTTATAAATTTCCAGCCCTAATGTAGGAGATGCACCTCCGGAAGCAACGCTTGTCTCTGTGCGAAGTGACCATTCATCTGTCAGCGCAGGGAGAACTGGAGGGGTGCAAGTGGCGGCAAATAACACGGCAGCTCGGCCAGCGTGATGTCGGGAGTGGGGGTAGAGGAGGGCTGCCGGGAGCAGGGCTTTCTGCTCAGTAAGACACGATACCATGCACATGCCAATGCTGTGTCTTATTCTGGAGCGTTACTCTATATACCATTTTGTAAATGTTTGAACCTGAAAATGTGAAGCTTGTTATTTGACAGTTAACAGTTGGTTCAGTTACTATAATATTGTTATGGATACGGTTAGTCTTCTTTTTACAGACGCTGTTCTGAAAAGCTAGAAAAAATGTTTTTGGTACAGGTTGTCGAGAGAAGGAGTTGCTGATAAAAAAATTAAAGATCTCAAAGTGCAAAAAAAAAAAGGTGTGGTTATTGCGCAAGCTATAGCATTTTGTACGGAAGTTTCGAAATAAAGGTTCGTCATCCAAAATGGATAAAAGTTTTAGTTTAGAAATAAATCTAAAAACTGCTGAGAGATGGTGCTGTACGCTGTGCAGCTCGTATGGCATCAGAGTGCATAGCTAAACTCGTCCTCTGCAAGCGGTCTTTGCAATTACTGTTGTGTCGACTATTATGGGAGTCAGCAACAACAAAACAAGGAAGGTAAGAAGTTGCGAGGGCCGAAGGCAGCGATCCACATCGATCTGTACATAACACTGGCAGATCAATAGGGCACTTTATTTCTAAAAAGGAAAGAAACATAACTTCTGTCCTACATACAACTACATTTACACTCTGTTATTACTAGCAGAGCGTGGAAGTATCGTGTTCTTATTAGTCAGTACTGATGCTCTCGAAGTCTCCAATCGGACTTAACTCTACCAGCGATGGCTGGGTAGTTTAAGTAAGCCCTGACAAGGGGACGCTGAATGTCTTCCTGGAGGTGTGGTGCTACCCGCTATTTCCATTGGCGTGCAGGTCAGTGCCTTCTTGATGGTGTTTCACGACATTGTGCTCGTAGTTGGGCAGTCGATGCTTTAAGACTTGGACAATTACATAACAATCTCTTTCAAATGTTTACTACTTGCAGTCTGGAGACGGCACAAATGAACAATGAAATTTGCCTTCACATCCTGTAGTGTCTCAGCAGAAATGGATTCAGATGTTCGCCCAGTGTGGTGGGTTGGTTCCAGTACACAATGTCTTTCAATGTACCCCATAAAGATGAACTCAGAAGGTGTCAGATCGTGTGAGTACGTGGCTGCAAATTTTTGCAAAATTGCAGTGTAACGTTCGCTTGAGATAGTTTCTCGCATGAAAAAAGGCCAATAGAACCTGTGATGCATAGCGCTTCCGAGACAGTAACTCTGGAGGAATACAGTAGTTACGATTCACGCAAACGGGATTTTGGGAACATCAGGACTGCCTGTTTTGTTTATTCACGATCCCATTGAGGTGAATGTGTGCTTCATCTGTGAACCAGCCTGGTGGCTTTGGTTATAGAATGGAAACATCTGTAAGCTCTGGCTCAGTATTTTCTGTGAGCTGGAACGTTTCAAACCAATCTTTACTGCAGTTCTCCGGGCGGATTTCCTTGGTTTTTGATGAATAATTCCGGAAAGTGTGCCGACATTTTCACAAGTAATTATAGTTTGCCCGAGATCAATATTCCCCGCGAAGTCATCAGCAACTTTACCTCTCTTTTGGAATTTAGCGAAGACCCAGTGAATGGTTTCGGAGATGGGTGTTTTTTGCAACATTAAATCGTGTTTCAAAACTGAGCAACCTTGTTGCCATAGAACTGGTATTCTAGTACCAGAAAAACACGTTGTTCAATGGACGACGTAACTTCCACCTCTTCTTTCGGTACGCTGGTCCCCTTTCACGTTTCATCTGTGGAACTTATCGCTCTATCTATCTATTCATCTCCCAATCCTGACGAAATTCAGCATGATTTTTTTTGTTGGTGTTTTGGCTTCAGTATGGTCACTACCAGAGGCTTAGACACGAAGGAGGTGAGACTATTGAGTGGTGATCATACACTACATGCATGTTCTAACGAGAGAATGTGTGAATGTGGCAAGTGGGCAGCCTTTGGTGGAAGACTTGTGGAGTTTGACGAAAGCATTTTCGGCAGGGAGCCACCTGACTCACCCAAAAGACTTTTTCCGTCCTCAAACCGCACAGCACGTGGACTGCTAGCCAGATCACCTTGTTCTGCAGGTTTTGTAGTTGCTGAAGCTGTGTGTGCTCAGCGATATCACAGACGACAGCTGCTTATTCAAAGGTAGGGAATAAGAACCGCAGCCACTTCAGACTTCTTTCAAGCTGCCAACTCCAGTCTGGAGAACATTGGTGAAGATCGCTGCCAGCATCCATAGTCATCCTGATGCCTTCTCGTCGAAGGAGTTAAAGTGCGGTCACTAGGTGAGATCACTGTCGATTATAATCACTAGTGTGGTCTTAATGCACTGCTGTCCCTTTAGGAACTGGCTGATGTGCAATGACCAAGGCCCACATCTTTACTAAATTTCAGCCTCCATTTCTGGGCCCACTGGGTGAAAACATCACAGGCGCGCTCAGGGCCGCACTGGAGATTGACGGCGTTCATATGCCTTGAGTAGAGCGACGTATCGTTGGCGTAGAGGGATGCCTGCACCTGAGGGGTCTCTGTAATGTCAGCAGTGTCCAGGGTGTAGAGGCGAACAGGAACCCCTGAGTTACGCTGACAAGGATACGACCCTCTGTAGATCATCAGTGTTGATAATTTGTATGCACCCCCCCCCCCCCCAGGTAACCCAGGTAAGACCAAATCAGCTGAACGTGATCATTCCGATGGCGAAGGGCTTGGTTATAAGTCCCTCATGCCCCACCAAGTCAAACACTTTCGAGATGTCAAGTAGTGCCGCTGCGAAATACTCCCAGTGGTGACATGCTGCAGGAGATGACACATTTAGATCATCTCAAACAGTTTGTTCATGGGATGGAACTTGCCAGGAAGAAGTGCAGCCACATCAGACTTCTTTCAAGCTGCCAACTCCAGTCTGGAGAACATTAGTGAAGATCGCTGCAGCAAGGGGCATCAGTTGCAGCAGCTGGTTGGTGAATTGGTCAGATCCTCTTTCTTCCCTCAGGCTGAGATGACAAAGAGGTGGTGCCACCTCTTCTGGCGCCGACCGTTTCCACCTGTTGTTGTTATTCATCAACAGCCACTATGAAGATAGGGAGCTGCCACTCAGCGAAGGCGACGTGAACAGGATCGATTGGGTCAGCGATCGGCCTAAAGTTAGCTTCAAAGACGCTGGCTAGGACGTTGACTTTTACTGATAGTTTGCTGATGACATTGACACTGACTTGAAGCGGCGGCTGACTGTGTCAATGGCGGAGATGGGCTTTCATGGCTGACCACACAGTTCCTTGACTGACACGAAGCATATGAAGCCAGTTTGGCCTGTCCTGGTAGCACTGATCTCACACCACATCCAGCACTTGGTGACTGGTATCTGCATCCAGTGACACTCCCAAAAAGCATCGTTCCTACGGTGATTGTCACGAGGATGTGCAGACTGCAGTTGTCTGTAGTTGTTTGGGAAGATCTAGCCGTGAGGCAACGCCATGGTGGCAGCAGCTTCCAGAGCCTGGTATGTGAGATGGCTTAACGATGCATCGCAGCCGATCTCAGCAGGAGTAAGTCCTATAGTGAGGACCTCAGAGAGTAACTCTGTTATCAACCATAATTGTGGTGGGTGTTAGAACCATAACGATTTACAAATTAAAGAGCATGGGCAGAAGACTACCCACATGCTCTTGGAGATGATGAAGGGTAGTCGTTTGATGAGCTCTCACATCGAGGATGACTGGTTGGTGATCACTCCTCAAATAGATGGTAAAGTCACTAGGACCCACAACTGCACCAAGTCTTCAGTGGTGTGGAGCAGCCATGTGCCATAGAAATTCTTCAGGCAGGAGTTCGACGCTTTGTGCTTCGCTCTGAATGCTCTCTGGCGAAGACTTTGCCTGGAGGAGAAAGGAGAATTTCAAAATTACCAGGCAGTGAGCCACTGTGAAGGTGACGCAGTGGTGTGACACAGTGATGACAACTGTGGTGGTCCCAATTTCTTGCTGGGGCAGGAGGTGTGTCAGGTGGCCAGTGAGAGAGCTGTACATGTTAACTGTCATCCCATTGCCTGTTGTAGGGCTGTCAGTCCAGGTGCAGGTTAAACATGAACACTTGATTTGATCTGTGTCTCCATCACCTGGCAGACACCGATGGATTTCTCAAGTAGGAACTGATGAAATTACCTGTGTTGTGTGTGGAAGCCATCGGCGTTACGCACACACACACACACACACACACACACACACACACACACGCACGCACACATACACACACACACACACACACACACACACACACACACACACAAACGCACAGGCACACGCACAGATGGTCAGCTGTCGTAAAATACAGGCTTTGGTGAAGTTGCAGGGATCCAATGATAGCAGCCTGTATGGCCTCTTTGATTGCTGTGGAGATGAGCTGCAGAGATCGTATGTCATCTCACAGAGATGTGGCGACTCATTTTGCAGCGACAGTAGTGGTGGAACACTGGCAATTTCTTCCTCCTGCTGGGGAGGAGCGGGACGGGTGTCTTACTATCTTCAACAGTTGCAGGGACTACAGCAGGTAGCAGTATAGTCAGATATGCAGAAGAGGCATTGCTTCCACCACCTACTTCCTCTAGTGGGGGTGTCTTCTTTCGCCTACTCTTACAGGCAGCAGAGGGGGCCAATGTTATGGCTGTCCATTCTTCGCGGCAACTGCTGGCGACCCATTAGACGCCTCGGCTGACCTATGTGACTCCGGAATTTCAGGCTGGCAGCAGGCAGCACAGCAAAATTCACTACAGGGCTGATGGCTGAGAGCATTCACGGGCGTTGACCTGTACTTTTGGCCGCTGCTAGTTTAAAACGGAAGCAACCGCGGTAGCTGGCGACGTGTGTCCTATTGCACCCTGCCTGGTCTTAGGTTGCTTGCAGTCGCTACTGGCACTGCTACCAGCGCATTTCAGACTCTGCGTCGGGATGGAGCAATAGCGGGCGGCGTGTACAACGTTCTGCGAGTTTTAGCACTGTGGGTAGCTTCTCTTGAATCGAAGATGTTCCAGCGTGACGGGGGAGGTACTGATTTACGTGACGCAGCAGATACCTCGATCGTCTGGGATGTAATTCGTGACGACGTGTACCAGTGGCGTTTCAGCACTGTGGGTAGCTTCTATTGAATCGAAGATATTCCAGCGTGACGGCGGAGGTGCTGATCTACGTGATGCAGCAGATACATCGATCGTCTGGGATGTGATTCGTGACGACGTGTATCAGGGGCGTCTCTCGATGAGTTTTCGGCGATGGGAGCCTGGAGACAGCTTAGGCCGAAGCCAAAGCCCATGTTTTCTACGTGCTGCGTCACGTGGTCTAGACTGAAATTGTGCGGCAGGCCGCGGACAACGATCCTCTGCACTTTGTACGTCGAGAATGAGTAGGTGTAGAAGGGCATCTCGCTTTCGCAGAAGGCTGCAATGACCGTCCTGTAGGCAACGGCGTATTTGAGAGACTCAAAAAGGGCCGAAACTTGGAGGCATAGGATCCCTACGAGTCATTTGAGGAGACAACACAGTTCGTCGTAATCTTTATCGAAGCGGACGACGGCTGGCGGAGGTCTTGCTTCCTTTGTCGTGGTCTCTGGGTTGGTACCCACGACTTGGTAAGGTTTGTGAGCCTTTCTGCTAGTATGATGAAAAGAGCAGCTCTTCTCATCGTCTTCTTTGGCATGACGAAACCGTCAACAGCTGTTAAGGGGGTCGTTTCCGCCTTCTTCCCCCAACGCGAACGCTGGGCGCTGTCAGGTGTTGTCGCCCTCCTATTCTGCAGTGACGATGTACCTGATGTAAAAGGTCGCGGCTCAGCCTCGGCCACAGGATCGGGTAGCGGCATTCAGAGCTGGTTAATTCCCTTAGACGCGTCCATTGCGACACCAACAGTATTGTCCTGGAGCACAGCGTGTATTGCCAAAAGAGAGGGGCCGCATGGGGCCGCCAGCGACGCAGGCGCCAATGGACGGCACTCCGCCACTCTTCGCTTCCTCGTCACACTGGTGCGCACGCTTCGGCATTATATGTTGGAATACTGATTGCTCTGAACTGCGGCACACTATTTATAGGTATTTGGTATTGCTATTACAGCTCCTTCAGTTAGCGGCTTTTCGAACTATTTCCCAAGTTTCGTATGACTTACGCATGTTACACAATAAACATACCGTTTTTTAGTCTATGGATCTTAGTTTGGGTGATGGTGGTGGTGGTAAGTTCCTATGGGGCCAAACTGCTGTCACCGGTCCCTAGGCTTACACACAACTTAATCTAACTTAAACTAACCTACGCTATTGGCAATACACACACATGCGGGATGGGGGACTCGAACATCTGACGCGGTGGGGGGGGGGGGAGGGGGGGGGGGGCGCGGGCGCTAACATACATAACAAGGTGCCTTTGCAGTGCAAGGCAGTTTTGGTAATATTTAATTTTGAAATCAGGGGTTCCTCCGATGGACACCCTGCAGATAGTTAAATAATGTGCACGGTCTATAAGGGTGGTAAGAGCAGGACAAATCATATGAGTGCTCTAATGAGAATAGCTACACACAGTCATTTCTCCAACGCGCTTTTTCTGAGTTCAGTGGGGAAGAAAGTGTGTGAAACAACAGCAGCAAATACCCTCCACTATGAACTACACAGCTGTTTGTAGAGAAGACCAGTCTCACCGATTGAGAGCGGTCGAGTTCTGCGAACTGTTCTGACTCATATTGGTGCATAGATTGAAAATGTTGCGAATGAGGGCGACTAAGCTGTATCCTACCTGTGGGGATGACTTGTGTCTACTGACAGAGAAGCTTTAACAAGGTTTACGACTCTCATTCTCCCAACACACACTGGTCGTGGAAAGATTGCGCCACAGGCCAAACAGCACCTTGCGGAAGATGGACACGGTAATTTTAATTGAAATTACCAAGGTAATACCGTGAGAAATGCACCCTCGAAACTGCTGCAAAGGTCACGACAAATCTATAAAGTCAAATCTTGTTTCTAACTGTGAAACGATTCCTTCACAAATGCACCAGCATGTTATCGTACGATTTTACACAAATCATGGCTTAAAATTAAATTACATTTAGGTTTAATAATTTAAAAACCGAACTCTAATCGTTCCAGGCTTGGTTCCTGTTTATTAATTAGACACAGACTGGGCACTATATAAGAACGTGGAACCGTCTTGTGGATGCACAAAGGGCTTTCATCAAGCAATGAAAAGAGCTAGATTTACAATTTTACATATCATAAGGAATTATTTGCAACTTACGAATGAAATTATAAAGAAAAGTTAAAGTTATCGTTTACTATGGCCTCGAATTAATAGATTCTCAGAAAGTTTTGACTCTGTTTGAACAAAGACAGCTCAAAACTGTATTAGTGTACTTAATAATGTCGACATCGGTGGTAAATGGAGCATTAAACTTCGTCAGGATAGAGGAAAATTCAGAACTGAAACAGAAATGATTGAATTCCTGACTTCCACACAGGAATACATAACGAACTGAACATGCAAGAGTCACGTCCGTTTAGCTGACGGCTTTGTTCTGTATACATCTACAGGAGATAAACGTCAGCCATTAATGGAAAATCTTAACAGAACGAGTCCGTAAGCGCTTGTGAAAATAAGTTCTCATGAGATTCAGATAATGCACATAATGCGTGATGTGTGTGTGCTATGGACATACTGTGATGGACTGCAAGCGATAAGAAAAGATTCAGACGATGTCTTTGTCCAGCTGAGTCAGTGGCTCCCTTTGCCGAGGTCGATGTCGACAATTTGTGGTCATCCTTTAATCTTTTTCATCTTGTTAAGACAAAAGTATTCGACATATCTTTTACGCACTGGAAGACCCGATAAGACGGGCCTTGGGCTATTTCGTCATCCTCATTTCAAATGTGATGAAATTTGTGCACATATTTAAAACACTTTGTAGCCTAAAATTTTATATTGATAAAATTAATAAATTTATAATGATAAAATTAATAAGGCCAACAGCAGCTATCGAAATATCTTTTGCAAGAGTTTTTGGACGAAAGTTTTACAACAGTAAATAAATAGGTTATAAGTATCATCTACCTGATTGAAGAATAATTGCCCACATCCACTTGTCTCAGGCACTACGTGTTATCGCAGAAACATCAGGACAAGAGAAAGATTTGACAGAGCTTCAAGAACAATTGATACACACTACCTTGAACTGGAACTCAGTATTTGTAATTGGGATTATGACCATTCATCTAATTCACAGAGAAATATGGTCCCTTCTCCCAATACCTCTCTTTGTGTGGAGGGTTCTGAATGAAACTGTTTTACTTATGCCTTTTAAGAATTATCTCAGTACAACAAACGTTCACACAGCAAATCTGCGTAGCACCATATTCTTCATACATGAGGATACCACGACCTTGTCACAATTCTTCAATGACAATTTCTATTTCCTTTGCTGTGAGAAATTCGGCATGAGGTCAATGGACAAGTATCGAGGAATTCAACCATCAAATAAAACATAAATAAGCAAATAAATACCTACTTTCTTATATGGTCTCACAAAATGTAGCTGGCCCTTGACCTCACTCATCTCTTACGATGTTGTGTGCAGCTCCTAGGCATTTTCCCTCGGCCTGAAATATCAAGACAATGGAGGTGCAATATTTATTGTTTGACGAATTTACTACTGACTGGTTCAGGCCGACACCTATACTAACCAAGGATTAACGAAAAATTATCTAAAATTATATGCAGGGAACAGATATGTAGTTGTGCATAAACAGAGACGTGATTACAGCGAAGTTTTAATGCCTCTGAAACACTTGAAGCTTTTTTTTTTGTCATCAGTCTACTGACTGGTTTGATGCGGCCCGCCAGGAATTCCTTTCCTGTGCTAACCTCTTCATCTCAGAGGAGCACTTGCAACCTACGTCCTCAATTATTTGCTTGACGTATTCCAATCTCTGTCTTCCTCTACAGTTTTTGCCCTCTACAGCTCCCTCTAGTACCATGGAAGTCATTCCCTCATGTCTTAGCAGATGTCCTATCATCCTGTCCCTTCTCCTTATCAGTGTTTTCCACATATTCCTTTCCTCTCCGATGCTGCATAGAACCTCCTCATTCGTCTACAGCACCACATCTCAAATGCTTCGATTCTCTTCTGTTCCGGTTTTCCCACAGTCCATGTTTCACTACCATACAATGCTGTACTCCGGACGTACATCGTCAGAAATTTCTTCCTCAAATTAAGGCCGGTAATTGATATTAGTAGACTTCTCTTGGCCAGAAATGCCTTCTTTGCCATAGCGAGTCTGCTTTTGATGTCCTCCTTGCTCCGTCCGTCATTGGTTATTTTACTTCCTAGGTAGCAGAATTCCTTAACTTCACTGACTTCGTGACCTTCAATCCTGATGTTAAGTTTCTCGCAGTTCTCATTTCTACTACTTCTCATTACCTTCGTCTTTCTCCGATTTACTCCCAAACCATACTGTGTACTCATTAGACCATTCCGTTCAGCAGATCATTTAATTCTTCTTCACTTTCACTCAGGATAGCAATGTCATCAGCGAATCGTATCATTGATATCCTTTCACCTTGTATTTTAATTCCACTCCTGAACATTTGTTTTATTTCCATCATTGCTTCCTCGATGTACAGATTGAAGAGTAGGGGCGAAAGTCTACAGCCTTGTCTTACACCCTTCTTAATACGAGCACTTCGTTCTTGGTCGTCCACTCTTATTATTCCCTCGTGGTTGTTGTACATGATGTGTCGACAGAAGTGCCGACACAGTGTGGTTTGAGGAGACCGAAATACACGCTATAAAGGAAAGTACGTAGCTGCTGGAATACTTAACTTTAATCCATCCTTTGTATACATCGTTCTTGATGAGACTCTTTAGATACAAGCTATGTAAGGCTAATGGCGCCTTGCTAGGTCGTAGCCATTGACTTAGCTGAAGGCTATTCTATCTGCCCTGCAAATGAGCGAGGCTTCGTCAGTGTGCATCGCTAGCTACGTCGTCCGTACAACTGGGGCGAGTGCTAGTACGTCTCTCTAGACCTGCCGTGTGGTGGCGCTCGGTCTGCTATCACTGAAAGTGGCGACACGCGGGTCCGACATGTACTAATGGACCGCGGCCGATTTAAAGCTACCACCTAGCAAGTGTGGTGTCTGGCGGTGACACCACAGTACATATTGTATATGACCCGTCTCTCCCTATAGCTTACCTCTACTTTTTTCAGAATCTCGAACAGCTTGCACCATTTTATATTGTCGAACGCTTTTTCCAGGTCGACAAATCCTATGAAAGTGTCTTGATTTTTCTTTAGCCTTGCTTCAGATTATTAGCCGTAACGTCAGAATTGCCTCTCTCGTCCCTTTACTTTTCCTAAAGCCAAACTGATCTTCACCTAGCGCATTCTCAACTTTCTTTTCCATTCTTCGGTATATTATTCTTGTAAGCAGCTTCGATGCATGAGCTGTTAAGCTGATTGTGCGATAATTCTCACACTTGTCAGCTCTTGCCGTCTTCGGAATTGTGTAGATGATGCTTTTCCGAAAGTCAGATGGTATGTCGCCAGACTCATATATTCTCCACACCAACGTGAATAGTCGTTTTGTTGCCACTTCCCCCAATGATTTTAGAAATTCTGATGGAATATTATCTATCCCTCCAGCCTTATTTGACCGTAAGTCCTCCAAAGCTCTTTTAAATTCCGATTCTAATACTGGATCCCCTATCTCTTCTAAATCGACTCCTGTTTCTTCTTCTATCACATCAGACAAATCTTCACCCTCATAGAGGCTTTCAATGTATTCTTTCCACCTATCTGCTCTCTCCTCTGCATTTAACAGTGGAATTCCCGTTGCACTCTTAATGTTACCACCGTTGCTTTTAATGTCACCAAAGGTTGTTTTGACTTTCCTCTATGCTGAGTCTGTCCTTCCGACAATCATATATTTTTCGATGTCTTCACATTTTTCCTGCAGCCATTTCGTCTTAGCTTCCCTGCACTTCCTATTTATTTCATTTCTCAGCGACTTGTATTTCTGTATTCCTGATTTTCCCGGAACATGTTTGTACTTCCTCCTTTCATCAATCAACTGAACTATTTCTTCTGTTACCCATGGTTTCTTCGCAGCTACCTTCTTTGTACCTATGTTTTCCTTCCCAACTTCTGTGATGGCCCTTTTTAGAGATGTCCATTCCTCTTCAACTGTAATGCCCACTGCGCTATTCCTTATTGCTGTATCTATAGCGTTATAGAACTTCAAACGTATCTCGTCATTCCTTAGTACTTCCGTATCCCACTTCTTTGCGTATTGATTCTTCCTGACTAATGTCTTGAACTTCAGCCTACTCTTCATCACTACTATATTGTGATCTGAGTCTATATCTGCTCCTGGGTACGCCTTACAGTCCAGTATCAGATTTCGGAATCTCTGTCTGACCATGATGTAGTCTAATTGAAATCTTCCCGTATCTCCCGGCCTTTTCCAAGTATACCTCCTCCTCTTGTGATTCTTGAACAGGGTATTCGCTATTACTAGCTGAAACTTGTTACAGAACTCAATCAGTCTTTCTCCTCTTTCATTCCTTGTCCCAAGCCCATATTCTCCTGTAACCTTTTCTTCTACTCCTTCCCCTATAACTGCATTCCAGTCGTCCATGACTTAGATTTTCGTCCCCCTTTACATACTGCATTACCATTTCAAAATCCTCATACACTTTCTCTATCTGTTCATCTTCAGCTTGCGACGTCGGCATGTATACCTGAACTATCGTTGTCGGTGTTGGTCTGCTGTCGATTCTGTTCACAGTAACACACCCTCTGCCCTACCTTCCTATTCATAACGAATCCTACACCTGTTATACCATTTTCTGCTGCTGTTGATATTACCCGATACTCGTCTGACCAGAAATCCTTGTCTTCCTTCCACTTCACTTCACTGACCTCTATTATATCTAGATTGAACCTTTGCATTTCCATTTTCAGATTTTCTAGTTTCCCTACCACGTTCAAGCTTCTGACATTCCACGCTCCGACTCGTAGAACGTTATCCTTTCGTTGATTATTCAATCTTTTTCTCATGGTAACCTCCCCCTTGGCAGTCCCCTCCCGGAATTTTTTGCCAATGGAGAGATCATCATGATACTTCTTCAATTACAGGCCACATGTCCTGTGGATACACGTTACGTGTCTTTAATGCAGTGGTTTCCATTGCCTTCTGCATGCTCATATCGTTGATCATTGCTGATTCTTCCGCCTTTAGGGGCAATTTCCCACCCCTAAGACAAGAGAGTGCCCTGAACCTCTATCCGCTCCTCCGCCCTCTTTGACAAGGCCGTTGGAATAATGAGGCTGACTTCTTATGCCGGAAGTCTTCGGCCGCCAATGCTGATTATTTATCAAAATTTAGGCAGTGCGGGGATCGAACCCGTGACCGAAGACGTTTTGATTATGAGTCAAAGACGCTACCCCGAGACCACGGGTTAGTGTGCTCACTTGAAGTTACAGTTACATAATACAGTTGTTTATTATTGAAGTCCACATTTTTCTTCGTGTCAATGTACAGTAACGTCGATGATTCGGTGTACACAGTTGGTCAAACTTACATGCCAACAGGCCGACTACTGGCGTCAAGGTTCATTGAACACCGTACTATCAACATAGTAGACCTTCAGCAGCGCTCTTGTTCGTGTATGCTCTGAATTCTGTTAAATAAATACCCAAAAAGATTAGGCTGAGAAAGAACATAACTGACCACAAAATTATGTAGGAAATGTTAGCTAATAAGTTGGTTTTATACTAGTGAGGCCCACAACACTCTCAAAATCAGCTGTGCATCGGTATACGTGTTTTCCGTGACAGAAATGTTCGGGAGCTGAGTAGCAGGAACACAGAAGATGTTGACCTCAGACATCTGCTTACCTAGTGCTCCTGACCAAAATAAACTCAAACCTTACCTCTGAAACTATAAGCTAAGTACTCATAAGAGAGAATCAGCAGTAGGATGAAAGTTAGTTGGAGTTCAATTAAAAGGCCAAAAAGGAAATGTCTCCCTAAACTTAATTTAACATGGGTTCAACTTGCCTTGCGGAGTTCTTTATCATTCCGACAAGATGTAACTGCTTTCCACATTAAGTTTCTTCTCACCTACAGATTCAGGAACTATTGTCACAACAGGAAACATTATAAGGCAGACAATAGCCTATCAACGTGTGTCACTAGTTCGCAGAATCTAAAATCTCTCAAATGCGAAGCCGAAGTCAGAAATCACTTACCTGTACTATAGTTGTAGTGGCTTGATTCAGAACTACGAACTTGAAGTATTCTCAGTCTGAACTGGTCAAATTGCACACACCATTGAGACATACACTACTTAACAAACACACTACTTAACAAACACGTTACTGAAACACGTTAACCTGGATCTGTTTTGTTTTGCTACATCGAATAAATAAAGAGCGCTAGACGTAGTGTTAGGACTCATGCAGGTACGCTGTCTGATCATAAATATTCGGAAATTTAATAGTGGACATTGCTATGGTATGTACCCACCCTTCGCCATTATAATGGCTTTCTGTCTGAAGGATACACATTCAACGAAGTGACGTGTGTAAATGTCTCTGGGGGATTCGCAGCCCTTTATTCCTCAAGAGCCGTGGCCAGAGAAGTTGGTTAGGAAGCCGGAGTCCGGAGCGAGGTCGACGTTCTAACTCATCACAAAGGGATTATAGTCGGGACAGGTTATGACAGTCCATTTTAGGAATCTTCTAGTCCACAGACGAATGCTTCACAGATGCTGCTCTATGAAAATGAACATTGTTATGTTGATAGAAACAATCATCGCCTCCGAACTCTATGCATCACAGTAAGCTGCATATGTGTTCATATCATTCCGTATTTACTGTTTTTTCAGGAGCAATGAGACCACGAAAAACATCCCCATATCGTAACACCACGTCCTCAAACTGTGGGACTCTTACAGTCAAAAGGCTCCATTTTGACGGCGACATGTACTCGTGTCAAATAGTTTTATATTCTGACAGAATGTACCTTTGCAGTGTTACTTGAAAACGGCCATAAAGCCGAAATTGCTATAGTAACAATAAATATTTTATACAGTCAACGGCGATTATGATGTTTTTTAGGAAATACTTTCAGTTCGAAGCTTCGGTGCCGAGACCACGCGGCGTTCGTAAAGACTGATCTTCCTCCCACGCGTGAGCGTGATAAATGGTACTGGTTTGCTTCACGTGCGTGTTTGTGACCTGTTGCTTCCACGTTGGACTACTGTTGTTGTTGTTCCCTGTTCTTGCGTCTAGCCAGGAGATTTGAGGAGTCTGTCGCTCGTATTAAAAGATCTATAAGATCACTTATGTACAGGACTTTCCCATTACGTCCAACGCTGGGGTGCTATTCCAGTGTCGGAGAGCCCTGGCAGTACCGACAATGTAAGGGTGAAATAAGCAAAAATTGAAATTTGTGTTAGGAGGGCACTCAACTTGGATAGTTTGCGCACCACTGTAGACCAGCGTGCTGTGGTGGTGTAATGGTTAGCATTTCTGCTTTGCTAGCAGGAAGACCCGCGGTCGAGTCCTTGCCCCAGCACGAATTTTAAGTCATTTCTTCTGCTCCAATCGCTAACGTATATAACAGTTTCCATTTGATAATTCCCATAGAGTAATTATTTGATAGTGATTTTTAAATTATTGAAGTTTTGTGATTTTCTTTTATGTTCGGTGCCATTAATTATGACGTCCAAAACATTTTTCTTGCTTAGTACCTTGTGTACTAAATTGAAAAGTCGCTTTCTTTCATTATTTTGAGTCTGCAAGCTTGTGCGCCTCACTGAGGCGAATCTTGTTGCTTGTTTTTTGGTCGGTTATGCTTCAAAGCTAAGCCTGTGTTTACGTAGGTGAGGTTCATCACCTAAATCGTTCCAGTCTTCCTTACACCCATCTATGTTTCCTATCCCGCACGACTGTCAAGTATTTATCGCTTCCGCCTCGTGTCGTGATTTGAAGCTCAATCTCGGGTAGCCATTGACCTCCTGTACTATCGGGTGTAAGTGGGGGTAGTTGCTTTGGCCAGTTACTTTATTATCTTTCAGCTACTTTTTGCAAATGTTTTGTCTGCTCTGCCAGTGTGTCATCTGATGAGTTTATTTTCACTTGCTTTACTTAAAAAGTACTTCTCTGTTAGTCAGCCTATTATTGAATGTTTGTGTCTCGGAGTGTGTTGATTAGAAGCGAAGGAGTGTGGTGAGGAGCGTACCGGGCCTTCCTTGTGTAATTTCGGGTCCTTTCGTCCTGATCACATTGCCCGGAGTATGATGGTTTCATATCAAGCAACTTCAATTGCTTATGTCCTTTCAATATCTCCTTTCTAAGTGAACCTCTTTTATTCGTTGTATTTTAGTGAGACACATTCTAAAGATGTCTGTGGTCTCCTTATTTTGAAGACTGTTTTCATAGAATCTTTGAAGAGATCGTTACGTAATTTCAATTGCCGAAATATTGTCGTGCTTCTCTTACTGAAATTCGCTTCAAATATTTCGACGGTAGTAACCAATGGCACACAAAATTTGTATATTTTCAGAGAGAGAATAACATTTGTTGCACATTTAAACTTCCATATTTCATGTGCCCATTAATGACTTTTGGAGAGTTGAGAGCAAGTATATGAATTAACTCAAACTTTTGGTATTTGATCTGACTAAAATATTTTATAACATCGTTGATCGGTTATCAGTAATTGTTCTTAAATTTGTGCATAGTTTTGTCATAATATGTAAAGGTCCTGATGACCTAATTGGTAAATCTATTTTTCCCGATGAATGTAAACAAAAATCTTGATACGAATGCAGTTCAATCTGCATTTGGCCCGGTCCTTCCACTTCCAGACAACCTTACGCCAATAGTAGTTACCGACTACACACACCCACTAAGGATCATTAACAAACGTTTAACAGTATGGGACTACACAAATTTGAATTGAATTGACAAGTTAACAGAATATTTCGTGTCCTCATTTGACATCTACACCTCCAAAAGCGATTTTCCCTATGTATTCCTAGTAAGGCGAAATGTTTACAAAGGCCAATAGTGTCTACAACGTTATGGGAACACGCAGCTTCCCCCGTGTTGACCTGTTTTTTCCGCTCTTTGCCTTCGCAGGTGGGCCTACCACCTTTCCTATGCAAGTATTCCACATGTCTGTATCGCTTGAACCCAATGCGCTACTGAATTCTCTTTGGTGTGAAGGAAAACAGGCTCAGTTAAAATACTACGGCATTCATCCATGAATCTCGTCATCTTAAGGAAATAAGGGCTCCCAACTTTGTTACACTGGGCTGAAGCTTTAAGCAAAATTATTATTAACTCAGAGTTGTATTAAACAACATTTTTCAAGCAAGCCGTGGAATGAGAGACATTTACATAATACTAGTAAGTACCGTTATATTTCATTTAGGCCATTTCGTGAAGTCTGTGGAATATTCCAGTGTTTTCAGAGAGAAAGTTATTGTGCTTTAACGTTCTAGGAGAACACAAGAATTACGGCGAGAGGCCAAAATTCCATAACTTAATATAAAATGTAGGAAATAAGATATAATTGGTCCGTTTGGGGCAGAACTTCGAATAGCAAGTTTTGCGTAATTTTAACTTTTAGGGTTCCGAACTCCATGATATTTTCTTCTAGTCACTGAGTGAAACCACAGGGTATATATATATATATATATATATATATATATATATATATATATATATATATATATATATATATAACTGCAACTACTGCTTGTAAAAATGGCCGGAATATAAACAAATGGACAGTACATACCCACATAAGCAGAAACACATGCACACGTGAAATCAGAGGTCACGAGTAACAGTTTCTCCTGTCAACTTTAAAACCTACATCGCCCATTCGTGCTGGAGCCAGCAGTGTGAGAAAGCCGACATTAAGAGCAGAGAGCAGACCGAGGGGAAGTGCCAGATGCGGTTAACGGGGTTATCGCCTCTTTTGGCCCAGCGCCCAGCTCTTGTAACTTGATATCATAGTGAATGTTCTTGACAATGTGAAAGGGGTTTCGCAGCTCTGAAAAGAAAGACTTTCATCTCTTCAATTTAAAGCCCTTTGCATTTTCACAAGAGAACACATTTCTCTCTCTCTGCACTGATTCTGAAAACGTCAATATCAAGAGGAATACTGTCACCGAAACCGGTTTTCGTCTTCCGAAAATGTTTCACTGCGGAGATCGTAACAAGAAGTCTTCTTTAAATCATCACACGTAAATCATCACACGAATGCCGAATGGAAGATACTGAGGTAATGATGACGGACAGAAATAAATTAAATTCACTTAGCAGAGTAAAGGCATATGGAGTTGAGATACATAAACAGAGTGTGCATAAAGGAAATCCCAGGTTTTAAAATTAAGTAATTTGAAAATAAATTTCGATATAAGAATGAAACAAACAGTATGTTTAGTGTGGCAGATGGCGCTGTAACCGCAACATGTAGTGCCCATTAATAGTATTCCGAAGCCTCGAGCGATCAGTTCCGCTGCTGAAACGAGAAAGTAGGTTAGTGTGTCGAAGGATGAGACTGAAATCATTTGTTCCACTGAAGAACGTATGTTTACGCTATTGGAATGTCGTGGGTTAAAACACACTGCTCTGGCAATGAGATGCAGTTTTCAAAAACGAGTTTTTCTTCCAGAAGAAATTGACACAAAAATCCTTTGGAAATGCTTCGTCTCACTCGAATGGTCGGGTAGCGTGACTGAGAGTCTACAGCAAAGGTGTCCAAACTTTAAGCTTAACTGAGTCACATTGGATGAAGACGTGTACTTTTGGGCCACACGCAATGGACTTTACAACACTACTAACAATAACTGCTCAGGGAAAAGAAAAACTGGATGCATTAACGAAATAACAACTTCGTGTGGCGAGAATTTCAGATTGAAAACATTTCGTTTATCATAGCCTCACATAACTGTAACTTTATAGATTTTCTTCTGGTCGTGTGATAGCTACTCAATTCCTGGGCTGCACAGATAACTTCTTTGGGCTGCATGGGGCCCTCGAGCCGCGGGTTGGACACCCATGATCCAGCGGGCAATGATGACCCCAGGTCAACTGTAATTAATTCTGAAGATCACCACGTCATCTTCGTGGTGTAACAATTTCAATGGTTGGTAGTGTGTCTACACAGGATTAGAATTTGTTTTGGAGCCAACAAACATTTTTTGTACTTCTTAGCCCGATTTAAAAGCGTGTTCTGCTCAATGTGTACTTTCAATCACATAATATTTTGCATGTCACATCACTGAACAGCTCGTTTGACGTTACCAGCACACATGCAATACTAAGAGACCGTCTGGGAGCGTTTCTATTAAAATTCCCGTCACCAGGTTATCCATGTAGCCGCTGTGGCATTAAGGGCTGATTTTGCGAATCAGAATCTCACAATAATTGATAATGAAAGCCTCGATGTTGGCTGCATCAGATTCACAGATCACTTGCACATAAATGGAATCGTGATTGAAGATTTTGGCGTTCTTAAAATCCTCATTTTTGTGGTTAGAGGTATCACTAAATTTTTCCAAAGTTATTATTTTGGATGCCGTTTCGTCTGCGGTAAATGCATTATAGCCCCCACCCCCCCTTTTTTTAATGCGGGAATTGATGTGTAGTGAACCTTGTGTTGCCACAGCGCCACACAGTAAACGCTGGAGCATGGCGTGGGCATGATTCATTGCTCAGTTGGAACACCACTCTACTGCCAACTGTGTGCATTTTGAAAAGCTCTGTCATGTGGTTACAAAGAAGCTGGCAGATGGCGAATTGGTTTACAGATTCTGTTACTATTTGTAGTCCATAAGTGCCATCTGTTAGCGGCTTAGGTAACTATTATTTAGCAATTCCTGTACAAAATTCATACACATTTCACATGAAACAAACCTGTCGGTAAATTCTTACATCGATCTCAGTTCTCATATCATTTAATTTCAAAATCTTGGAGTCCTTTGTTGAACACTATGTAGTACTGTATACAGAGTATGAGAGGGGCGTAATTCTGAGTCTGAGAGCAATTTACTGTAGTTTGCTGAAGAACGGAGGCTACCACGCGATTCGAAGGAGGATAGTTGAGCACACGAACATAATTAAAGCTCTGTATCTCTTGCGCCTGTGGCATGTGTGTAAGAATGTTGAAGTCGAAGAGTTCGACTGACCGCGCTTACATTTATGTGAAATAGTTACGTGGCTGCCTGGAAACCTCTTCGTGGTGAAAGGCAAGCTCAGTTCATATTCGTAGTACATCCCACAGATATTTTATATACGTATTCTCATTACCAGGCCTGGGTGGTCATCTTCAACTGCGACAAACACATCGAAGAGACCGTACGGCGTTTCTGATCCATAGTGAAGTTAGTTGGACCGGTTGCATGTGCGAAAAGTCGCAAACGTGATAATCTCGTCTCCTTTCGTCTGGGCACTAATAATATTCTATATTGTGGCATAATTGTTGTAAGGAGGGTGACAAAAATGTAACTTAAATGTTAATTTCACACTACAATAGTGAAACCATAGTCACAGTACATAAAAATTTTTCTTTGAAAAGGGTTGCTTTACCGGTTTCAAAGAACTACGTCGTCATTTTCAAACGTAAAACATCAGTTGGAGAATATATAATGGGATTTATGACAACACATATGACAAAAATTACGAGAAATAATGAGATTAGCCAAGAGAGGCAACGATGACACAACCAAGTCACTGCAAGTTATGCTCATGCTTGCCCAAACTTTCATTCCATGTTGTAACGTAGAATAGATAAAAACTACACCATGGTAAAATTTTCCAACTATTCTCGTAATGTGTCCTATTGTGACACAACGTGACGATTAAGACAAAATCCAACCCCAGTATAAATTTAGCATCTGCGAAGCATTGCTGGGTTCACTAAATCATTGTAAAGAAAGATTATACTTCAAACAAAAGTCTATCACTTGCAGTTTGACTATGTATGACATGGGATATGCCGAGCTTAAATTCTTTAATCTTTTTCCAAATTAAATCCATTTTTATAATTACTTTTTTTCACAAATACAGACGATAAAGTTCATCAACTTCATGTCTCACACATACACTGAAGATTCAGTTTTGGTTTTTATATTTCTACAGAACGAGCAGTTACGATAATTATTTCTTGATCTCAATCTTATGTGAGCAAATCATGATAGATTTTGAGAAAGACATTCAGCATGGAATGTTTCTGCTATTACCATATATGGATAAGTGGAATTCATTTACGATGAGTATTGCATTAATGCACTAAGAGAGGATATGCAGTATAAATTTCCATTTTACACATTCGCTTAATTTTTTTACATGTTCGCTCGAAAAGCTACATCGTACTTCAGATCATACGAACTCAAGATAATATATTTTCCAGATGAACGTGAATTTAATCCAGCCAGTCAGAAGGACATTTTCCGTATGAATGTGTCACGTTAAATATGTCACAAATCATATGTAATGTTTTTACATTGCCGGCCGGAGTGGTCGTGCGGTTCTAAGCGCTACAGTCTGGAACCGAGCGACCCCTACGGTCGCAGGTTCGAATCCTGTCTCGGGCATGGATGTGTGTGATGTCCTTAGGTTGGTTACGTTTAATTAGTTCTAGGTTCTAGGCGATTGATGACCTCAGAAGTTAAGTCGCATAGTGCTCAGAACCATTTGAACCATTTCGTTTTTACATTCTCATACACTTATTGCAATTCCATTTTTCAGGAGGTAGTGACATAAAGCTACGATTACAATTTTCGACAGCGCGCTGAAAAGTAATGTCTCCGAATATTCTTATTTTGTTCTCAAAATCGGTTGAAGTATTACACGTCATGCATATCAGGCGGTCGATTTTCCCGCTCGGCTGACGAAAGATGCTACCCTCTGCAAGACCTTGAATTGTAGTATCAAACATGGCTGTGCAGAGAGCTGTTTGTATGGTTGGTACCTCGAATGCTCAAACCTGACCTGAAACGGAAGAGATTGATCATCTGTCAACCATTTCTTTTGCCGTTTGACAGGTGATGAAAACTGGGTTCGCCATTTTGATTTCAATAACAAGAGAGCATCAACAGAGTTCCACCATGCAGGATCAGCAGCGCCAAAAAAATTGAAGCACATGATATCAGCAGGCAAAGTCATGTCCACACTATTCTGGGATGTTCAAGTTGTGATACATTTGGAATTCATGCTTAAAGACTTATCTATAAACTCTGCAAGGTATTCTGAGGCACTCAGAATTCGAAGCGTTCGTCCACACATGAGTAGTGGACTAATGTTCACTTGATGCCATGTGCATTGTAGCCACCACTCCTCCCACTCCCCCACATCTCCACTCCTCACCCATTGACCCATTTCCCCACTTCCCCTCCTCTCCCCCACTTGTCGACTGCTAGGAGAAAGACTGAAGCCAGTGCTGAACTGCTGGAGAGAAAGGGTGTAAGGCTCTGTCTTGGGAACTATATTCATTTATTTATATATTTATTACCCTGCTAGAAGAATGTCCTCAATTTTAGTGGGGAAACTGAATTGACAACTGCTACCCTGCTACCTATCTGTTTGAAATTCAAATAAATGCAGCTGCTCAAAATTGTCGGGATCACAGGAAAACCTCTCGTGGAAAAACAGTTGTTCACATATAGAAAATACCTCAAAAATCGATAAATGCATAGGAAGACTTCCGAAAATCTCATCGAAAAGACACCTGTTCTAATAACAAACTGTTTGCCACATATTAAAGAACTGTCTGTGCAGTATAAAAACACACTCATCGACAAACATCGATGAAGTGGTGACACAATAAAACTCGTACAACTGAAATAGTTGCAAATACGTGGTAAGAAGGGTAGGACAGCAAGCAATTACAGAAGTGTATGAAGAATAGCCTCGTACTGATCTACATGCGTATAGCTACTGAGGAACTTGTAACACTTGTAATACACGGTTGAAGGGATAGGACAGCAAACTATCACCAAAATGTTGAAAGAGTAGTCTCCTACCGATCAGCCAGTGAAACAGCTACTGAGGAAGCTGTATACAGATATGTGCTAACAAGCGATAGCGCAGCAAACTGAAGTGTAGGAATAACAATACATGGTACCATAAGTGATGGCAAATGCTTTGCTTCTGTAATTACACATCAAGAATTATCGTGAAAAAACCATCACTCATAAGCAACAGATCATAATTCAACACACATGGTACACCGGCAATTGAAGAGAATTATTGTAATCACACAACTGTGACAAATCTTGAACCCAAAAGACATCTTCAGGAGAGAGTGGAGGCAGCTGCACCTGTGTTTACTTAGCTACCTGAATTCAGACTTAGATGCTTAGAACCTGTCTTACCTACTCTCCTTCCTACCTCCCTACTTCCCTACCTCCCATCATCCTTCCTCCTTGTTGTTCCTCCCTCCCTCCTGACTCCCAGTAAGTAGGGATACCAGTTTTCGATGCATGTTCTAACCTGTCACTGAGAGAACACAAAGAGAAAAAATCAGCTGGAAGTGAAATCTCCGATCTGCAGAAAAGAGTCAAAGATCTCAAAAAGGCTCAAGAACAAGAGGTTTCCCACAAGTTGTTCAACATATTTCTCGAAAAGACTACCCCCACCCGCCCCCGCCCCCGCTTGGAACAATAGTGAAATACCTCATTAGCCGTCATGAAAAAAGAACCATCAACAGCGGCGCCTTTCAAATGTTCTAAATGTACTAGCACTGTCTGCAAGTGGACCTTGGCTAAGTGAAATCAGTCTCATGTAAGAAAAACATTGAAATAATGTGTTCCACATAAATGAGATACACCTGGAACTGTTTACTAGTCATCTCACTGCCCGCCGATCTGCCTGCACTGCCTCCAACAGGTGGAGAGCAGTCTCTACAGTTGCTATCCTCCACTGCTGCATGTGGATGTCGTTATAGCCCATCGGCGCTCACATTTATTCCACTTCTTCAGGTAAACTGTCTGAAGGCTGTCTGCCAGAGGTTTCAGACACTCGACTGTACGGTATAAAAGTTGTGTGTGTGTGTTCTCATATACTGTGGTAAGGTGAGTTTCCTGCTTTACAGACAGTGGAAAAAAAGGAGGTGGAGGAATTTTACATAGGTCATTAGCTCTGAAGGGAGTAGCACACAGTGTGTCTGCCTGAAGTGCTGCCAATCTTAACAGCTCAACTGCTGTAAAGTCTGCTCATTTGCTTGAAAAAAGTGCCGCATAAACGTAAACACTCATTCTCTGCTTGAAGTATTACTATCATGTATTCTCCCAGTGTGATTCTTCTGCTTGCTACAGTGAATATTTTACTGACAGACCTCACCTCATATTATGTTAAGGGAATAGTCCTACGCTTCTAAAATGGCTACTGTGGTTGCAACAATACAAATAGCGTACACAGTACGAAAATCAATGAAATCATCAGCTAAATATGTGTAAACTCACTTTTGTGGTATGAGCATTTGCTTGCTACAATGAATAGTGAAACCAGAACATTGAATCTTACGTTGAACATAACTGTAGTATATGGTCTTCGCACCATTCAACCGTGCCTAAAAATACATTCAGCCAGTAAGTTATACACGCTATGGTGAGTAGAAGACTTCACCAATAACGTAATGCTGGTAGGAACAAACAGCATGATAACTAATATTGAGCGAATGATTTGGAATAGGTAGATATCTTTTTTTGCAATAGGATCCAGTGTACCTTAGGAGCTTATAAGTGAGAAACTCTCTTAAAGAGAAGAAATAACATGCAATAACAATGACTACGTTATACTACGAGTACATCCCGACCTTGGTTCTACAGGAAGACATCATGCAACCATAAAAAAACCCTTTCACCAGGACAGTGCATGTGTCTTCACCTAGATGTGTAGATACAGACTAAGAAACTTAGAACAAGTTTTAGGTCGCCTCCTACCTCCCTTTCTCCACCTCTTTCCTCCCCCCCCCCCCCCTCCGCCCTTGCCAGGGATTTTCCAGGCCTGTTCTTTCACTTATGACACACAAAGAGTCCATTCATTTCAGGTGCTCTGCATTGGTCTGTGTCAGGTTGGCAATGATATACTGTATCCAGCCTGTATCTGGATCATAATGTTGGTAGTGGTTCTGCTTCCCCAGGTGTATTCTAACCTCTTGCTGATGGTGCACAAGGAGATTCATCTGCTGGTGGCTTTGTGGTTTGTTCAGTGTTGGGTTAACAATGATATATTGTTTCAGAGTCGCAGAAATCAAATTTATTACTGGGAGATCGCGACCCCTAGAACAGTAATGTAGTACTTGACTCTTTGTCACAGGCATCTCTCCGGGAGAAGAATGGCTAGCAGCGTGGCATCGCACTCGACTACATCTCGCAGAAGAAAGAAGCAGCACCAGGGGCTGCACTCGCCAGAGGGCTGTGTACTGTGACCAGCAGCCTTGCGGCCGCAGCGTGCAGTATGTTGCTGCTGCCTTATGCCCACCCACACCCACTGCCAACTGCTGGCCGCTTCCACCAGCCTCCCATAGCCTGAGCTCTCTCCGAACACCAAAAATTAGTATATGTGGAAGGTTTTTACTAAATTGCCATGTATATGAGTATTCCCTGCATTCCAGATGCACAAATGCACAAATATCAATACAAAACAGCGGCTTTAACGATATCTAGCACTATGTCTGAAAGAAAACGTCATTTTTACAACAAAAAGTATGGCACAATTCACGTCCCTCCCTATCCTCGTTATTTTGTAACATCCAACTGAGCAAAATTACCAACATGGTCTACAATACTCTTCTGGATGATCGATGAGATAACTGCTGAGGTCAGAGCTCTATAATAGTACATCTGATACATGTAATAACCTATTACACATATCTTGTACATGTTTACTTTGTACAAAATTGATAACACATCTGAAATGAATCGAAAACATTCACTGTTTTGTTGTGGAAACTACCGATCACCACACAATGTCCTTGTTATTTCAGGAAATCCATTTGAGTAATAATGAGAACATTAATTTCAGAGAACTTTCAGTGTGTCGAAACATTTATGTTATAAGCTGTTGTGTAACGGAAATTTTCAGTGGAACAGTTGTATCTGACGTCACCTTACCTCTTATAATCGAAAAACATCATTCACAATGATAATAAAGCAATCATAGTTCCATTGGAACAGACACAACCGATTTCTTTCAGTTTGATGGACAAATTGGCGTAGTTGAGACTGATCCTCACATTAAAAATTAGTGTGTGTGTGGAAGTCATGCACGTTGGTATTACATGAACTTCAGTTACATGAAATATCAATACAGTCAGTATTTTTCACGCTATCTATTCGCATGTTGGAGAAAAAATTACATTTAACAGGAAGCAACATCTCACATCTCTCTCTCCTCATTATTTTTTTAACATCTAACAGAGTAAAACCAGAAAGCATAAAAACTTCACTAATATCACCTGGTAGAGAACTCGATAACACTTTTGTAGCATCTCTCTCTTCCAATATATCAAAAACAAATGCTGTCTGTATGCTGATATCGAGCTTATGTTCAAATACCTAAATATACACGTATTGGTCCATTGGGGAGGGTGGCCAGTAATCGAGGTCGCTTCCAGAGACATGTGCGACGTTTTGTCACCTGTAATGGAAGAAGACCATATCCCACAGACCATCAATCAGAATAGAGGCTTCCTGTGTTGTACTTTCGTAAGCAGTTCGACACATTACTTTTGGCTGTAATATATCCAAGCAGTGTATGACTACAGCTTTGTACATCGCCATATGTACATCGCCATCCATTCTCTTTTCATACTACGACTTTGAGGTCTTCGTCAGTTGCCAAACTGACATTAACACATTCCGATTAATTGGCTATCACACTAAGACGGACATCATATGTTGTAAGGTGTGTTGCTCCCATAACACACATACATAGGAAAGCGAAAATGAAAAATAGACGGGGAGTTCCATCTTGACAAATGTTTAAAAGACATCACAGCATAGGGAAACTAGAAGAGCATGCAGCACTGTGGAACATTTCCAAACAGCTGTCCACAATAGTTGGGTGTCAAATGTCTCAGTGCTCTGTTTTCAAAGAGACCAAAAGCACTTGTTCCTCATATCGCACCCAGTTATATCATCACCATTTTGGTGGTCTAGTGTTCATCATCACTTTTGACGATACATCTTTCATTTTTTATGGTTAGCAGTGCATAAACACACGTGCAACAGTGTGTATTGTGCAAGACTTATACCGATAGAGCATGGATAGTATGCACCATCAGTTGTCAGTCAGACTGTGGGAGGAATAGAATGAGTTTCTTACACGCAGGTGAATGTACATGTGCCCTCAGTTTGGTTTTATTTTACTCATTTTTACGTATTTTTCATGAATTTTTGAAATTTTACCATGTCTTCCAATAATTTCAAGTCATTTTACCCAATAACTCGAGTTTCAAACCGCTGCTCTCGACAACTTGTCATGTCAACAAAACATCTCATCGGGTTGATATCGTGATGCTCTCAGCCAATAACATTCCAGCATGGTTCTCATTTTCTGTATCATTATTAAACCACTCCTCCACTATTAACGTGTGCATGACACTGACTGAAATAGTAGAATGAGCAACCCTTCATGCATACAACCAAAAGTTGAAACGTTCTATGTGTGTGTGATCCTAAAGATGTATGTATACAGTAAAGTCAGACCTCATCCAAAATGCGCTTGAACTCGCAAACCTGTAATGGGGACTTCAGTAACTTTGTTGGAAGGATTAGGCCCTTAAAAATCACTCAGGACGAACACCATTAAGAGGCCTGATCTCCAAATCTTTGGAAATAGTCAACATCAATACAGCACTCTGCATCCTTCAAGGTGCATAATTCCTAGGCCTTACAATGCGTAACTGCATTAGGGCAGTCCTTGGTATGACAGCAGGTGTACTGTTAATACATATATACGTATCATCACTCCACTCACCCCCACCCCCAAAAGAAACGCAGGTGTGTTGATTTCAGTCAGTTGGTTGGTTGGTTGGTTTAAGGATTAAAGGGACCAAACTGCAGAGGTCATCGGCCCCGATTTCAGTCAGTACTCCAACATATGTCCATTAGCCATTCCAGTTTAATGTAAATATAAATAGTTCCCCCATCATAACTAGATTTCCCCATACACGATATTTAAAGCAATTTGTAAACTCTCCTCGCACATCTGCAATTCGCTCTTCTTTCTTTTTCAGTCACAGTTGTCTTCGCCGTATACCTAGTTCTCGTTTCATGACTTCATGTCATGTTGCTCCAGTTTACTTTTTGGAACACATAACACTTTATCTGTGCTTAGGGGAGTAATTTCATTACTAGGAAACAGTAAAGTCTGTTTGATACATTGGTTCGTCTCATTAATACTTTTGGAAAAAGTATTGCGTGAACCACTCTAATTCAGAAATATCTTTACCTGATGGAGAATGCTGTACTTGGTTATGGGAAGTATGTTTTGCCTCCTTTAATATAACGCTACTATCTGATACTTATATTGTGTATGTTGGAGTCAGTGTTATGGAGCCCCACATAGTTTACAAGTGGGTAATTGAAACTGAATGGAGACAGAGCATACTTTCTAAACTTTTTTTGGTCTTGAGTGTCTGGTAGGTTAACGGTGTGTAACGCCGAAAATGCAGGATGCATGGCACTTGCTACAGATATATATAATTTTTTTGAATAGCATGTAAATATTTGTAATTTAAATGCTTTCTTTTAATAAGTAAGGACATTGCTTCACTGTATGCAATACATATAGGTTGAAGTCTCTTGACGTTTCATTGTATTTATCTGTGTTTTACTGTGAAACTTATAAGCTCTGGGGAAAAAGCCAAAGGAATTGTTATTTTCATCGACTAGCAACGATAACAGCAGTGCTTGTGCATTGTAAAATCTTTGGGTAGGTTGTTGTTGCGCAGAGCGCGCGGAGAGAGCGAGAGACGGGTTCCAGCACTTGTAGTGTGCGGAAGTGTGGTGTTGACGCTCTCGCAGTAGAGAGTACCATTTCGGCGGCATCATGTACGCTCGCCGGCCAGATGACTAGCAGCAGGAGGAAGGACAGTGGACGGGTGGAAGAGGCTGTATTAATTACGATGTCCCGTTCCTGCAATTAGCCCCGGCCCCACAAGATGTTACCGTCTTCAACAACAGCAGCAGTTCCAGAAACACAGATTCGTCGTCGGCTCAGAGTTTCGTCGCACGCACAGCACTGAAGTAAGACTGTTCATTGGTAGAAAGTATTAACGGCTAACCCAGCAGCACAACTGAATGTGATTTGATTGATAAGGTTTATTTAAATAATAATCAGTTAAATGCAGGGCGATTGTGTCCTTATTGCCACCAGACATTGTTACCAAGCAGGGTCCTTGTTCCCTTTTTTCCTTATATGCTAACCGAAGTTTGAGAACCTATCACTGGAAAAAATCCAAATCTAAAGAAAATGCACAAATTAAGAGGGCGGAAGTTTTATTTATTTTACATATAGCTTGGAGCACATGGTGTGTGGTTTGGTACGTATTCTAGTATTAAATTCTGTTGAAGCCAGTAAAAAAGACTCAGTTGTTCAGACAATAATATGAAATCCACTTTGACAATTAAGTAACTGCAAAGTAAAAAGTGCTTGCCTTACTCTAAATTTCTTTGATGACGCTATGTTGAGGTCTCTGATAGTCATTATTCACGTAACAAAGTTCAGTACTAACTTACAGTTTAACTGGATGTTTTCAAATCGTTACTCGATTGCCTTTCTCAAAATTTAATGACAAACTTAACGTAAATGTGACTTCACAGTTTTCTTTATCATTACATACTCACTTAAAATTAGTGTCAAAAAATGTGAGAACCGTCAGTTGCCACGGTAGTGTTTAATAATAAATGTTTTTCTTTCCCATCATCTTGTACAGGATTTACGATGTAAATGGCCCTATTGGGCTGGCGACCGCAATTACTTCCTTTTCGTTCATTAATGTAACTTTTGGATACATGATCAGTGATACCCCTTTTCTGTCCAGTGTTGTTCGTGAGTGAATGCACAAAATAAATTTCATTTTTCCAAATTGTAGCCCTGTTCGGTTTAATTACTTTTTTATTTTAGTAGACTTTTCTGTCAGAAAGATTGGTTGTACACTTTCCCCCTACTTATCGCTATTACTTCTTCGGGAAAGATAGCCTTATCCAATTAGAAAATTTCCATTAGGTATACAGGCGATCCACGGTCATATTTTACATCGCAAGTAGGATAGGCCGATTAGTAAGGGAGAGGTTACAAGTGTATCAAAACGCTGCCAAACCATATCAAAAAATGTCTATCAAAATATAACCAAACTGCAATAAACTGTTTTTTCTGAAACTACAGCACCCATCATCACCACTCTCATCTCCTCCACCACTACAAGAACATTCCACACTGACTTGATTTTTCTCCAGTACAGGTGACAAAGCTTTACACGAGTCTTCGATATGCCTATGAAAATGACTTCAATCATTGATCTGTACTTGCACCATGATAGGTAAGGTAAAATCTCAACCACTTATTCTATGAAATGACGTAGTTCAACTACATTGTAAGTATAAACACAGATATCAAGGAAGAACATGTCATAACAGAATGTTAATGGTTTTGTGACGTTTTGCCATGATTTCGGTATTTAACCAAATGTTTTAAACCTATTGCTTACCGGGCGTGACTTGCTGTTTCTGCTTATACCATCCAACTCTGATGCACAACCTCTAACCCTGTCTAGGGATCCACAAACTATTACAAAAACAAACAAGCCCGTAATGGATTATTGTGGTGAGGTAGGATTTAGACATTATTTTTTGGAAACACACACTTAGCAGAGAACAGTTACGCTCTTTGGCGCACTGGATCGCCAATCTGTGACCTTCCACACCTGTTCTACCTCACTCCACTGACACCTGAGGCGTTAGCTGCTCAGCGACTGTACCACTTTCTTTTTAACTCCCTGTGTACGGCTATTGAACTGGATTGCTGTAGCACTTCGGAACTCACGAATGGTTTCTGCTGCTTGTTTCAAGCAATTCTTTACAGCTAGGCTCCACGAAGTCTGACCGTCCTTATCTGTCAGTACATGAGGTCAGCCTCGTCATGGTTTAGATTCAGTTGTTGTTATTTTGCATTTACAATTCACATTAGCGACATTTGATTTCGGCAGTGTTAGAAGGGTTAATGTCTGTGATGGGCTTGTTACTCAGGTGACATCCAGTAACTAGTTCGCAGAGGAAGTCCTGAGCTCTCCTGAGTGAACCATTCTGCTGTTGCTGCTTCTCTACTAACAACACAAAACTACCTGCTACCTTTTTATCTACATCTGTACATATTCTGGAAGTCAATGCACGATGCGAGGTGGAGGGTATCCTGTACCACTACTATTAATTTCCCTTCTGTGCCATTTGCAAAGAGAGCGAGAGGGAAAATGACTGTCTATATGCATCTGTATGAACCCTCATTTCTCGGACCTTATCTACGTGGCCCTCTCTCGAAATTTATGTCAGTGGCAATAGAATCACTCTGTAGTCGGCTTCAGATTCCGGTTCTCTAAATCTTCTCAATAGTAGTCCTCGAAAAAACGTCGCCTACCATCTGAGGATTTCCATTTGAACTCTCAAAGCATCTTTACAGTATTTGCGTGTTGGTCGAATCTACTGGTAACAAATCTAGCGCGCTGTATGGATAACTTCCTTTAATCCGACCTGCTGCGGATCCCAAACACTCGAGCAGTACTCAAGAAAATGTCGCACCAGCGTCCTATATGCGATCACCTTTACAGATGGACCACACTTCCCCAAAATTGACCCAATGAACTGAAGCCAACCATTCGCCTTCCCTACCACAAGCCTCAAATGCACGTTCCATTCCATATAGCTTTGAACATTACGCCCAGATATTTAAATAATGGGACTATCTCAAGCAGGACGCTACTAATGCTCTATCCGAACATTTTGACTTTGTTTTTCTACATTTCCTCATTAACTTACAGTTTTCTACATACAGAGCCAATTATCACTCCTACGGTCACTCAACTTTGACACCTTCCCATACAACACAGTATCATCAGCAATCAACCACGGATTGGTGCCCGCCTTGGTGCCAAATCAATTATATGTACAGAGAACAACAGCAGTCCTTTCATACTACCTTAGGGTACTCCTGACAATACCCTTATGTATGACGAACACTCACTGTCGAGGACAACATAATGGATTCCATTACTTAAGAGCCACTCACATATCTGGGAACCTATTCCATATGCTCATACATTGCAGTTTGCAGTGGGGCAGTCTTTATATCGGTAGGTCTGCCATGAAGTTTCACCCAAATAAACCATTAATAAAAGGTTGGCCCTTAATGTGAATATATATCCATTTTCTCCCGCGAACAAATATCAATCTTCTGAAAAAGGTTGGACGACAGCTTTGTTGAACCTTAAGTCTTCTATGAGTAACTGATATGTCCTGCTCCGCCACGATTTCCTTTGCATTAGTTCTTTGTAACATAAAATGTACTGTACAGAGCACCACGCCATCTCTGACAGCTCGGAAACAGTGGCAGATGGCTGACAGCTGCCGGTCCACTGGTCGGCAACAAGTGTTGGATATAAGACACTGTTAACAAAGCTTGACAGATTCGCTCCCGTGTTGGTGATTATTAGACAGCTAAGGTTACTTTCACTGCGACATTATAAATATTGCTAAGAAACGGCAAATGTAACAGAGGGACCACTTCTGCGTTTAAGTTATGTGCATACTGGTTTCCTGTTGCTTGATATGTGGAAGAAGAATATTACGTCAGCAGAGAGCTGGAAATACTATGCATATGTTGCCTAATCCCAAGAACATGTTCCTTGAAAATGTGTAACTTACGTTGACGAGAGGAGATACTGCAAATTTTAGGCCTGTTGCAACAGGGCAGGACATAACTGGAACAGGTGAATCCTGCTGAGTGGGTGTTTCACATGAAGTAAGAAATTATGTTAATGTGCATAATCGACGGTCCCCCCTCCCCCCCCCCCCCCTCCGAAATTCATGACTCAGCAGCAAGGTGGGGTGATAAAAGTGGGGACTCCATCCAACACAGGTATTGTTGTCATGACACCATAGCCGCTATTGTCGTTCAGTGTTTATTCTTATGAGGATACGTCTGCAACCAAGAAACGTAACTCTGTCACATACATTACTATTAACAGTCTTACACATTTCACTTTCCAATTACTTACTGTAACGCAACATGCCTTTTTCTTACTTAATGTTCAGGTTTCCGCAAGGAGATAGAGGGAGAGCTGTGACAAGCGCAGCAACTCTACGAAAAAATGGAAAAATACAAGACTAACATCTGTCACCTACTTATTCTTCCCCTACATCTTGAAACATTTCTGCTTATGCAGACCATTTACAGTCAGTTATTGAGGCATTTGTTAAACATTTTTGTTAGTTGTATTCTTTCTAGGAGTTTCGAGTCTATTCAGACCTGGTCATATCTGTGAATGCTGCTACACGATACAGTCACATTAATGTGATCACCGCCTACAATCAACGTTAACGTGCTATAACCACTCACAGACAACATACGGCAGCCCTACCAGTGGAAGTTACATAAAGCGTGTTGGGGTGGCTCAGAAAACAGTGCAGTTGTCGTATTGCGGAATCGGAGCAATTAATTTGAAGTGGAAAGGCTATGATCATTGGTCTTAGGGCCAGGGGTGAAAAATGTTAGTTGTTTCGTAATTTTTTCTCATATTTCCATGGTTAAACTATGCCGTGCGTGACAAAATAGTGTTATCCGAAACGGGCGCCAAGGCAACTGTGATGACAGGGGTGAATTAAGCTGCAGAGATGAGCACACGCAAATTGATATGCAACGATTGAGCAACTGACCGCCCACATGCACCAAGGGGCTACCAACAGTGTCTTCTCAACGACTGTTCACCACAGTGCCTGTCCAGTAGGCGCCTGGTTCATGCATTTATGATGATTCCTGATTTGCAGGACAATACAGTAACTGGGCGTCTGCCTGAGTGGCGACAGATGGCCATTTACATGGTCTGTGAAACGTTTTCGTGTAATTCTCTGAGTGATCTCTCCATTCTTGAAAGCTCATTGGTTCTATCCTTGGTGGCATGTCCACCCCCATATGCGGTTTGTTTCCATCGGCATGATGGCATCTACCATAAGGACCACATAATTCTTCACACAGCTCATAGCGTACGTACGTGGTTCGCAGAGCATCACGAAGAGTTAACTGTACTCCTCTCGACACCAGACTTCCTGAATCTAAACCCAATCTAGAATCTATGAGACCATCTCGATCGGGCTGTTCGCACCATGATCCTCGGCCTAGAAACTTTGGGCAGTTGGCCACGGCACTGGAGTCGACATGGCTCCACGTCACTGTCGTTCCCTTCCAGAACCTCACTGACTCTCTTCCTGCACGTCGCGAGATGCAATAGACGGTTATTCAGGCTTATGATGTGATTTTACCCGATCGAGGTGGTCTGACAAACTCTTGGCTGGGGTTTAATCTGGAGAGTCTAGTGGCCAGGTAAGTATGGTAAACTCATTCTGGTGCTCTTCGAATCATCACGCATGTACCCCGCAAGCAGTGTAACACATCACTTTGTCCTGTTGGTATACGCTTTTAATTTGACTGGACAGTGTATCATGTCTTTCCCAAATTCACCTAGTTGATCTGACCCAGACATACTTTTCATTCAGTACTTCAGTCTAGTGGCCAGGTAAGTATGGTGCTCTTCGAATCACGCATGTACCCCGCAAGCAGTGTAACACATCACTTTGTCCTGTTGGTATACGCTTTTAATTTGACTGGACAGTGTATCATGTCTTTCCCAAATTCACCTAGTTGATCTGACCCAGACGTACTTTTCATTCAGTACTTCAGAATCCTTCCCCCATGAACCACGGACCTTGCCGTTGGTGGGGAGGCTTGCGTGCCTCAGCGATATAGATGGCCGTACCGTAGGTGCAACCACAACGGAGGGGTATCTGTTGAGAGGCGAGACAAACATGTGGTTCCTGAAGAGGGGCAGCAGCCTTTTCAGTAGTTGCAGGGGTAACAGTCTGGATGATTGACTGATCTGGCCTTGTAACATTAACCAAAACGGCCTTGCTGTGCTGGTACTGCAACGGCGGAAAGCAAGGGGAAACTACAGCCGTAATTTTTCCCGAGAACATGCAGCTTTACTGTATGATTAAATGATGATGACGTCCTCTTGGGTAAAATATTCCGGAGGTAAAATAGTCTCCCATTCGGATCTCCGGGCGGGGACTACTCAAGAGGACGTCGTTATCAGGAGAAAGAAAACTGGCGTTCTACGGATCGGAGCGTGGAATGTCAGATCCCTTAATCGGGCAGGTAGGTTAGAAAATTTAAAAAGGGAAATGGGTAGGTTAAAGTTAGATATAGTAGGAATTAGTGTAGTTCGGTGGCAGGAGGAACAAGACTTTTGGTCAGGTGATTACAGGATTATAAATACAAAATCAAATAGGGGTAATGCAGGAGTAGGTTTAATAATGAATAAAAAAATAGGAGTGCTGGTTAGCTGCTACAAACAGCATAGTGAACGCATTATTGTGGCCAAGATAGACATAAAGCCCATGCCTACTACAGTAGTACAAGTTTATGTGCCAACTAGCTCTGCAGATGATGAAGAAATTGATGAAATGTATGACGAGATAAAAGAAATTATTCAGGTAGTGAAGGGAGACGAAAATTTAATAGTCATGGGTGACTGGAATTCGTCAGTAGGAAAACGGAGAGAAGGAAACATAGTAGGTGAATATGGATTGGGGGGAAGAAATGTAGAATTTTGCACAGAGCATAACCTAATCATAGCTAACACTTGGTTCAAGAGTCATAAAAGAAGGTTGTGTACCTGGAAGAGTCCTGGAGATACTAAAAGGTATCAGACAGATTACATAAGGGTAAGACAGAGATTTAGGAACCAGGTTTTAAATTGTAAGACATTTTCAGGGGCAGATGTGGATTCTGGCCACAATCTATTGGTTATGAACTGCAGATTGAAACTGAAGAAACTGCAAAAAGGTGGGAATTTAAGGATATGGGACCTGGATAAACTGAAAGAACGAGAGGTTGTAGAGAGTTTCAGAGAGAGCATAAGGGAACAATTGACAGGAATGGTGGAAAGAAATACAGTAGAAGAAGAATGAGTAGCTCTGAGGGACGAAGTAGTGAAGGCAGCAGAGGATCAAGTAGGTAAAAAGACAAGGGCTAATAGAAATCCTTGGGTCACAGAAGAAATATTGAATTTAATTGATGAAAGGAGAAAATATAAAAATGCAGTAAATGAAGCAGGCAAAAAGGAACACAAACGTCTCAAAAATGAAATCGACAGGAAGTGCAAAATGGCTAAGCAGGGATGGCTAGAGGACAAATGTAGGGATGTAGAGGCTTGTCTCACTAGGGGTAAGATAGATACTGCCTACAGGAAAATTAAAGAGACCTTTGGAGAGAAGAGAACCACTTGTATGAATATCAAGAGCTCAGATGGCAACCCAGTTCTAAGCAAAGAAGGGAAGGCAGAAAGGTGGAAGGAGTATATAGAGGGTATACACATGGGCGAAGCACTTGAGGACAATATTATGGAAATGGAAGAGGATGTAGATGAAGACGAAATGGGAGATAAGATACTGCGTGAAGAGTTTGACAGAGCACTGAAAGACCTGCGTCGAAACAAGGCCCCGGGAGTAGACAACATTCCATTAGAACTACTGATGGCCTTGGGAGAGCCAGTCATGACAAAACTCTACCATCTGGTGAGCGAGATGTATGAGACAGGCGAAGTACCCTCAGACTTCAAGAAGAATATAATAATTCGAATCCCAAAGAAAGCAGGTGTCGATAGATGTGAAAATTACCGAACTATCAGTTTAATAAGTCACAGCTGCAAAATACTAACGCGAATTCTTTACAGACGAATGGAAAAACTGGTAGAAGCGGACCTCAGGGAAGATCAGTTTGGATTCCGTAGAAATGTTGGAACACGTGAGGCAATGCTAACCTTACGACTTACCTTAGAAGAAAGATGAATAAAAGGCAAACCTACGTTTCTAGCATTTGTAGACTTAGAGAAAGCTTTCGACAATGTTAACTGGAATACTCTCTTTCAAATTCTGAAGGTGGCAGTGGTAAAATACAGGGAGCGAAAGGCTATTTACAATTTGTACAGAAACCAGATGGCAGTTGTAAGAATCGAGGGGCATGAAATGAAAGCAGTGGTTGGGAAAGGAGTGAGACAGGGTTGTAGCCTCTCCCCGATGTTATTCAATCTGTATATTGAGCAAGCAGTAAAGGAAACAAAAGAAAAATTCGGAGTAGGTATCAAAATTCATGGAGAAGAAGTAAAAACTTTGAGGTTCGCCGATGAGATTGTAATTCTGTCAGAGACAGCAAAAGACTTGGAAGAGCAGTTGAACGGAATGGACAGTGTCTTGAAAGGAGGATATAAGATGAACATTAACAAAAGAAAAACGAGGATAATGGAATGTAGTCAAATTAAATCGGGTGATGCTGAGGGAATTAGATTAGGAAATGAGACACTTAAAGTAGTAAAGGAGTTTTGCTATTTAGGAAGTAAAATAACTGATGATGGTCGAAGTATAGAGGATATAAAATGTAGACTGGCAATGGAAAGGAAATCGTTTCTGAAGAAGAGAAATTTGTTAACATCGAGTATAGATTTAAGTGTCAGGAAGTCGTTTCTGAAAGTATTTGTATGGAGTGTAGCCATGTATGGAAGTGAGACATGGACGATAACTAGTGTGGACAAGAAGAGAATAGAAGCTTTCGAAATGTGGTGACAGAAGAATGCTGAAGTTACGGTGGGGAGATCACGTAACTAATGAGGAGGTACTGAATAGGATTGGGTGAAGAGAAGTTTGTGGCACAACTTGACTAGAAGAAGGGATCGGTTGGTAGGGCATGTTTTGAGGCATCAAGGGATCACAAATTTAGCATTGGAGGGCAGCGTGGAGGGTAAAAATCGTAGAGGGAGACCAAGAGATGAATACACTAAGCAGATTCAGAAGGATGTAGGTTGCAGTAGGTATTGGGAGATGAAGAAGCTTGCACAGGATAGAGTAGCATGGAGAGCTGCATCAAACCAGTCTCAGGACTGAAGACCACAACAACAATAGCAACACTTCAGAATCTACAAGGAGCAGCATTTTGGTATCAGTTCAAACAGTGATCGAAGGACTATGGTGGCTAGTGCCCGATTGATGAAAAAGAAGACCGACAAAGACGGCCGACACAGAAGTCCCTTGTTAGGCTGAACTTTGTAAACACTACTGTGGTGTCTAGGAAGCCTGCATATCCAGTTCGGTGGACAAACAATCAAACAAATAATATTAATGAGTTTATTACAATAAGAATAGAGATAATTATAACTTTTGCAATTACGCACATGTGTCGTAATCAAAGGGCAACATACGGCAGAATCCATCTTCTTCAGTGTAAACAATTCCGAGTCTGTGCTACATAGAGAGTACAAGCGAAATGTCTAGTGTTGATGCCGCCGTAGAACTCGTTAATGTTGAAGCTTCTATTCAACTGGGCCGTCACAGTCGGTCGAGGCGTTTATGTCCTCTTCATGTAGGGGCCGCTACTGTCGCGTTGTCTTCCTGGAGAGGGGTCGGTGAACGTGCAATTGGCTGACGTCTTCTCATAGCCATCTCTTCTCTACTGTTACCGACTGGTTTGCCGGCACTTGACTTTACGCAGTAACAACTACCATCAGTGACTTTGAGATGAAGAACGTAGTGCCTTATACAAATATAGATAATGGTTGAGCCAACTATAAAGTGTGTCGAAATAAATGATTATTGTCTGCAATAGGTTTGTGTTGATTTAGCTTTCAAAAATCGTATAAGTACTGGCGTAATAGCCAATAATTGGGAGTTTGAAGAGCCCAAATATTTCGTTTGTGCATTTTCCCTGATTTTCACCAAAAAAGTTATAAAGCTAAATCAATGTGTTAAGATAAATATTTGAAATGTCTGTAAATACTTATTGCCCAAGCCTGGTGGTGTTAGGAAAGTGTATATGAACAGCAAGAATACGTCCCTATTACTGTCTTACGAGATCAATGACTGGTAGCAACCATTGTCACGGACGTACTTTTAACAATATGGGTACTTAAGAAGTCCAGGATTTTGTATAAGCGTTAATGCATGAACCTTCGTTATAATGTAAATGAAGTACTTTATGCCGGAAAGCACAGATAATTTCCGAAATTAGTGAAAATAGAAAAGCCCTGACAAACGTTCAATCGGACAACAATAAATACTGTTTAAAGGAGTCAGTTGTAGCCGATTTCTACTCAGCAAACGGCCAGGTCAACTGTGGATCTAATGATACTCCTTATTCAGAAATATAAAAAAATTTCAAACATTTCTACTGAATTGAATCTTATGGAAACATGCGAGGAAAACTGTTTAATTGCCTCTGTCTGTAAATATGTGCGGTATTCAGTACTCTGAGCAAGGACGAATTTTTATTAGAGAGACAAAAGAGTACAAAGGAAAAGAGTTTCAAGTGCTTGTCTCTAAATATCAGGAACGTGAGAAGCGTTTGAGTCTTTTTATGATACCTATAGCAGACACAGATATTGACCATTCCTGTGGTGGAATTACTGCTCATCAGCATTCACTTAGTGTACTTGAGCATCATTTATACTACTTTAATTCGAGGGAGAAATTTGCTGCATAATTCGTTGATAATTCGTGATTAAAACCAGTCAGAAGTGTCATCCCCAAAGGGGAAAAACATTTCTCAAAATTAGAGTCGTATAACAAACAATAAAAGTTACCATTTGTCAAACATCGAATGCTTGCTGCAGTCAGGTTTTAATAACCAAATTCACGAGCACAAATAGAACAGAATTGTATTATTCATGCTGTGCAATTTCAGTGACGTATACTCAGAGTTTCAGCAGTACTGTGATGCTGACTGCATGGAATTGTTTAGCAAAGTCCTGTATCCGACTGCAGACTGCATAAAACTTACCTACTGTAAAGCAAGCAGTATATTACGCTGGCAGTAGGAGGAGGAGGAGGAGGAGCCTTTCAAACAGCAGAAATACGCCACATCTGCAAGGAACGCTTCGTTCAAAGAGACGTGAGATCAGTGCCATTTTATAGGCAAATTTCTGGGTGATGTGAATGATACCTGTAATTTTAACTGTAGAATTAATTTTTCTTTGAATATTGTGTTACACAGTCTATCTACGATTCACATTTTATAATCATTAATAGCAACAAGAAATGGCTTCAATAAATCTAGGTCATGTTTCTGCAATTGCGACAAACATGGAAAAATACAAAGATTCACTAAATCTGTGACATTGTGCTGTTATGGCGGCATAAAATTTCGCTTTATAGAATCCTTCAACTTCCCATTGTACTTTCTGTATCCGAGTCTAAGACCCTCAGCTGCGGTCTGCTTGGGTGCTGGCGTAGATGTCTCGTATTGCTCCGATTCGTTGATGCTTAATGGAATCTACTTATAGTGGTCCACTCAGTCAGATACGCGCATGAAATAAACCCAGAATACGGCATTTCGTTCTTCACTAGCTCTGACTTTAGCGCTGTGGGTAAAACGCATTATGGCTAGTTATTATTTTCTAGCACAGGACCAGTTCTGAAAGATTTTGCTTGACTCAGGTGTCACGGGTCCATAAATCTTGTATAGTGACATTCTGTAGTAAGTTTGTCTCACAGTTTTTGATACCAATTTTGCATTTCGCGTATAAATAAAGAAACAATGAAACAGTTTCTATAAAAGCAGGAAATCATTTACCTTTCGTCTGCAAAACAATCAGCGCCGCTACCTTAAACTGTTTACACCGTCGCGTCTGTTGTTGGCGAGGGACGCTGTTTGTTGACTGCGCAAAACTCGCAGCAGCTCCGAAACCGCTGCCCGCGGACTTCATGCATTAAAGAAAGCACTGCGCACACTTCACGTAATGTCACTTCACAGTAGTTTCGCACGCTTCAAGTTTGAAACTCTGGTCGTCACTGCCGTGTTTTGACGTCGTGACATCGTCGTAACTCTGTTCCAGAACACAGTTCACATTGCACCAAGTTCACTAACCACTGTTTGTGCAGTCTCAGCATACATTTAACACATTTCTGAGCCACCAACTAGCTTTCTTATAAAAGTCCATTTTAATTCACTCTACATCGACGCATTTGTAAGAAACTTTATTTTGCAAGATTCTCACAGACGAGAGTGATTAACATGTTTTTGTGTACAGGTCCGTATATGATACAATAGTATACAATGTTTAGTTCTTTTATACACACCATGTTAAATAATCGATTACTGAATCATTGTGCCTAGGTTCGCAGACTCGAGCCTGACTTTACGATATATAGATGTTAGTCCAGACTGCTGTACACACCGGTACCTCTAATACCCAGTAGCAACTCCTCTTGCAGTGATGCATGCCTATATTCCCCGTGGCGTACTATCCACAAGTTCATCAAGGCACTGGAATGAGATTTTCACTCTGCAGCGGAGTGTGCGCTGATATGGAGGGTAGGAGACGTGGTACTGGCAGCATTGAAGCTGTGAGGACGGGTCCTGAGTCGTGCTGGGTAGCTCAGATGGTTGAGCACTTTCTTGCGAAAGGCAAAGGTACCGAGTTCGAGTCTTGGTCCGGCACACAGTTTTAACCTACCATGATGATGGCATTGAAACAGAGGATGACACGCGTAAAGCTGAAATACTAAACACCTTTTTCCAAAGCTGTTTCACAGAGGAAGACCGCACTGCAGTTCCTTCTCTAAATCCTCGCACAAACGAAAAAATGGCTGACATCGAAATAAGTGTCCAAGGAATAGAAAAGCAACTGGAATCACTCAATAGAGGAAAGTCCACTGGACCTGACGCGATACCAATTCGATTCTACACAGAGTACGCGAAAGAACTTGCCCCCCTTCTAACAGCCGTGTACCGCAAGTCTCTAGAGGAACGGAGGGATCCAAATGATTGGAAAAGAGCACAGATAGTCCCAGTCTTCAAGAAGGGTCGTCGAGCAGATGCGCAAAACTATAGACCTATATCTCTTACGTCGATCTCTTGTAGAATTTTAGAACATGTTTTTTGCTCGCGTATCATGTCATTTCTGGAAACCCAGAATCTACTATGTAGGAATCAACATGGATTCCGGAAACAGCGATCGTGTGAGACCCAACTCACCTTATTTGTTCATGAGACCCAGAAAATATTAGATACAGGCTCCCAGGTAGATGCTATTTTTCTTGACTTCCGGAAGGCGTTCGATACAGTTCCGCACTGTCGCCTGATAAACAAAGTAAGAGCCTACGGAATATCAGACCAGCTGTGTGGCTGGATTGAAGAGTTTTTAGCAAACAGAACACAGCATGTTGTTATCAATGGAGAGACGTCTACAGACGTTAAAGTAACCTCTGGCGTGCCACAGGGGAGTGTTATGGGACCATTGCTTTTCACAATATATATAAATGACTTAGTAGATAGTGTCGGAAGTTCCATGCGGCTTTTCGCGGATGATGCTGTAGTATACAGAGAAGTTGCTGCATTAGAAAATTGTAGCGAAATGCAGGAAGATCTGCAGCGGATAGGCACTTGGTGCAGGGAGTGGCAACTGACCCTTAACATAGACAAATGTAATGTATTGCGAATACATAGAAAGAAGGATCCCTTATTGTATGATTATATGATAGCGGAACAAACACTGGTAGCAGTTACTTCTGTAAAATATCTGGGAGTATGCGTACGGAACGATTTGAAGTGGAATGATCATATAAAACTAATTGTTGGTAAGGCGGGTACCAGGTTGAGATTCATTGGGAGAGTGCTTAGAAAATGTAGTCCATCAACAAAGGAGGTGGCTTACAAAACACTCGTTCGACCTATACTTGAGTATTGCTCATCAGTGTGGGATCCGTACCAGGTCGGGTTGACGGAGGAGATAGAGAAGATCCAAAGAAGAGCGGCGCGTTTCGTCACTGGGTTATTTGGTAACCGTGATAGCGTTACGGAGATGTTTAATAAACTCAAGTGGCAGACTCTGCAAGAGAGGCGCTCTGCATCGCGGTGTAGCTTGCTCGCCAGGTTTCGAGAGGGTGCGTTTCTGGATGAGGTATCGAATATATTGCTTCCCCCTACTTATACTTCCCGAGGAGATCACGAATGTAAAATTAGAGAGATTAGAGCGCGCACGGAGGCTTTCAGACAGTCGTTCTTCCCGCGAACCATACGCGACTGGAACAGGAAAGGGAGGTAATGACAGTGGCACGTAAAGTGCCCTCCGCCACACACCGTTGGGTGGCTTGCGGAGTATCGATGTAGATGTAGATGTAGATGAAGTTTCACATCAAGGCACTGTTGGTCCAGATTGTCCCATTCCTCAACGGCGATTGGGCGTAGATCCGTCAGAGTGGTTGGTGGGTCACGGTGTCCATAAACAGCCGTTTTCAATCTACCTCAGGCATGTTCGATATGGTTCATGTCTGGAGAACATGCTGGCCACTCTAGTCGACCGATGTCGTTATCCCGAAGGAAGACGATGGGGCGCGAATTGTCGTCCATGAAGACGAATGTCTCGCCAATATGCGCCCGGTATGGTTGCACTATCTGTCGGAGGACAGCATTCACATATCGTACAGAGCCTTCTATGCGGCGTACGTCGGCCCCACATAATGCCACCCCAAAACATCAGGAAACCTCCACCTTGCTGCACTCGCTGAACCGGGTTGCCTCCAAACACGTCTCCGACGATTGTCTGGTTGAAGGCAAATGCGACACTCGTCGGTGAAGAGAACGTGATGCCAATCCTGAGCAGTCCATTCGGCACTTGTGTACCGCGCTGCATGGTGTTGTGGTTGCAAACATGGACCTCGTCATGGTCGTTGGAGTAATGTTGCGCATCATGCAACCTATTGCGCATAGGTTGAGTCGTAACACGACGCCCTGTGGCTACACGAAAAGCATTATTCAACATGGTGGCATTGCTGTCAGGGTTCCTCCGAGCCATAATTCGTAGCTAGTGGTCATGCACTGAAATAGAAGCCCTTGTGCGGCCTGAGCAAGGCATGTCATCGACAGTTCCTGTCTCTCTGTATCTCCTCCATGTCCGAACAACATCGCTTTGGTTCACTCCGAAACGGCTGGACACTTCCTTGTTGAGAGCCCTTCACGGCACAGAGTAACAATGCGGAGGCGATCGAATCGCGGTACTCACCGTCTAGGCATGGTTGAACTACAGACAAAGCGAGCCGTGTACCTCCTTCCTGGTGGAATGACTGGAACTAATTGGCTGTCGGACCCCCTCCGTCTAATAAGCGCCGTTCATGCATGGTTGTTTACATCTTTGGGCGGATTTAGTGATATCTCTGAACAGTCAAAGGGACTGTGTTTGTGATACAATATCCATAGTCAACGTCAACGCCAGGAGTTCTGTTAACTGGGGTGATGTAAAACTGTTTTTGACGTGTGATATCACTTGTAAGTACTATGCTTCAACTTAGTATCCTCGTATGGATAGAAAAACCTTGATGTTATTAACTTCTACATCTGCTAGTAAATAACTACACCCATGTGAGGCACTGTTTACCTTGTACGGTCCTGCATATAGCGGTTACCACTTGTTATTTGTCTTACTTAAGGCTGACGGTTTAGCGTGGTTCAACAATAACATCAAATCGTCGATATAAAATTGTAGTCCATTTCTTACACTCCTGTCATATTCTAATTTCTTAATCTGAGCACAACTCGTTGAATTTGAAAAAACCTCGTCCATTGTCTTTTGTTTGGATCTTGCTGGTTTTCGCAGTTGAGGTAAAGGTGTAATCCACTCGTTTCTTCCCTCTTTGTCTAACAGTACTTCAGTGTGTAGCCAGTCGCAGTGTGAGGTAGATTATTGTGGACTCTTTCTAATATTGTAACATAATATGCCCATTTAGTGTGCTGATTATGGATATAGGATCTAAAGAATTTAGTGAACTCTTTAAATATTCGTTCCACGGGGATTGATTCTGCGTGGAAGCGTGATATTAAGACATTTCTTATTCCTTGTTCCTTAAGGAAAGGTTTCCAGCGATACCCAGTAAGGTATGCTGTTTGATCTATGAAAATAGCCTTCGGCTTACCTACCTCTGGTATGAAGCCGTTCACGATATTCTTGACAATAGGCACTACTGTAGATGTTGTCATAGGTTACAGTTTTAAGTACTTGCAGAATGCGTCATTTACAGCTGACGTATATTTTAACCTTCCTCTTACAGTATGGTAAACATCCAGTTATGTCTAGAGATACTAACTATAGTGGATATGAGGAGACTACAGGATGTAGTTGTGTTCTACAGGACCTATTTACATGCTTTGCCTTCCGACAAATGTCGCAGGTTCTCGTGATTCAAATTAGGGACATGGCAATATTTTTTTTATGATTGCAACACATTTTCCAATGCCTTCTCGCCCCCCGGTGAAGTGTGTATACCAGGTAAAATTTTCTACACAAACTGTGGAATGTACACAAAGCACACGTCAGATTCAACACTTTCTGTAGGAAAAGACGTTATCCTTTAATTGGTACTTATCACTCAAACCAATGGTTCGATCGTGTAATATAAATTTCTTTATGTCTCTCCAAATAGGGTCTAGGTTTTGCAACTCCGCTATGCTGCTGTAAATTTTATATTTGAAAACCGGAGCCTTGCTTATGACAGATATGTTGTAAGTAGGCTGTTTATGTTTTCTTTATGTAAGTAGGCTGTTTAGGTTCTTATGTAAGTAGGCTGTTTAGGTTCTTATATTGGTAACGCCGCCGCCACGTAGCGCTCTCTGTATGAAAATGAAATCACTGGCTGTGCTGTGTGCTGTCTCTGGCTAGTTTGCATTGTTGTCTGCCATTGTAGAGGGGCAGCTGGATGTGAACAGCGCGTAGCGTTGCGCAGTTGGAGGTGAGCCGCCAGCAGTGGTGGATGTGGGGAGAGAGATGGCGGAGTTTTGAAATTTGTCATGAACTGCTATATTTATATATGATGATATCAAGGTAAATACATTGTTTGTTCTCTATTAATATCTTTCATTTGCTAACTATCCCTATCAGTAGTTAGTGCCTTCCGTAGTTTGAATCTTTTATTTAGCTGGCAGTAGTGGCACTCGCTGTATTGCAGTAGCTTGAGCAGCGAAGATTTTTGTGAGGTAAGTGATTTGTGAAAGGTATAGTTTAATGTTAGTCAGGGCCATTCTTTTGTAGGGAATTTTGAAAGTCAGATTGCGTTGCGCTAAAAAATATTGTGTGCCAGGTTAAGCACAGTCATGTATAAATGATCAAAAGGGGACGTTTCATATGTCGACCCTTAGCCGAGGATACCTCACTGGAATCTTCTGATTTTTTGTTGTAGTTTGTGTAATTAGTGTAGATTTTGTTTATTGCTAGCTCGTAATTGTAGAGAAAATCTCCTTTGTAGTTGCAGTCTTTCATTGTTGTACAGTAAAACAGTTGTGGCATGCATGTAGATTTGCACCAAGTATTTCGCAGCTGCAATTAACTAGATATTATTTTCAGTGTTATGTTAATGTGTTCTCTTAATTTTGCTCTTCAAATTGTGCTTTTCTGTGTTGTCGTGTGAAATATTGTGACAATAATGGCGTGTGAAAAACGTAATACTAGGCTCCAAAGTAAACTGAGAAATGACAGTGAAAATGAAAGCAGTGTGTTAGCGCCACCGAGTAATGAATTAACTGATGTTCAAAGTAGTAATTTGGTAATTGTGCATAGGGAAATGGAGCGGGCTGCAAACAATGGTGTAGACAGTGAAACAGGTAGTGAACAGGGATGCATTATCGATCGATCGGTCGGCAACAGCTCGCCTCAGGAATCCGAAATGACAGGACACAATTTCGCAAATACTGTAGATTCAGGTTTTGGGTTATCACCGTTTTCTCAAATAAGTCAAGACGCATTTTCTGCTTGTCAAAATGTGAATGTTGCCGGTGCAAATGCACTGACGAAAAGCGTAGAGAAACAGATTCCAGACACTAATTCATTATTATTGCAATTAATGCAACAAATGGAACAAAATCAGAGACAAATGGGACAAAATCTTAAAAAGTTAGACACAGTGGAACAAAATCTCAAAAAGTTAGACACAGTGGAACAAAATCTCAAAAAGTTAGACAAAATGGAACAAAATCTTCAAAAGTTAGACACTACACTTGAACAAACACGTGAGGATTTAACCACTGAGTTACGTAACATCGAATCGAAATGTCAAAAGGTCTGTAATGACATAAAAACACAAATTTGTGAGCATTTCCAACCTATTTTTTCGCGTCATGAAAATGTATTACAGAATCACGAAGCAGCCATAAAAGAACTGCAAACTATTGTTCATGAAAATCATGAGACCTTGCAAGCTAAAATTGACTCAGTTGCATCTACCGATTTGGTTACGCAACTTGCAAGAACTCAGGAAAACTTAAAGGACACAGTAGATACCCTGAAAATTGGTTCAGAAAGACACATGGCGGAAATAAGTCCACTATCGGAGAAAGTAGCCGAACTTTCGGATCAGGTCACTAACTTATCTACAAAGGTAGATGATGATCTGAATGACACAAGACCCGTAGCCTTCACTGACACAGAAGAGTATGAACAAATAAGAAAATTCAAACAAAATCAAAATCAAATCAATACACAGTACAAAAGAGAAATCCGGGAAGTACAAGATCAGTTGACGCAGGTAATACAAGAATTACGTATTTCAGAGGACACTCGCGCTCCAATACGGGAAGAGGGACATAGAAATACGGAACAACCACAAAATAATAACACAGGACACTTCGGAAATTATGAAAGAAATTGGCAAGGCGCATTGGATTTTGAGATGGAACCGCCGAAACGAAGTAACAATGACCGACATGCGACTCGCCGACATGACGATTTTGACTATAAGCTGTTCATTACTACACGTAAATTCAAAACATTTAAGAATTCTGGCAACGACATTCATCCACAAGCATGGCTCCATCAATTCTCTCATTGTTTTCCTCCCAACTGGTCGTTAGAACACAGATTAGAATTTATGTGTGGCTACTTGGAGAATGAACCAGCTGTAAGAATGCGATCGGTAATTCACGATTGCCACAGTGAAGGAGAGTTTTACCATGCCTTCCTCTCAGCATATTGGTCTCAAGCCACACAAAACCGAGTAAAACATGGCATCATAATGATGAAACATTTCGAACAATCTGAATTTTCCTGTCTTGTGAAAAATTTTGAAGACATGTTGCATAAGAATCAGTATCTTTCAAACCCATACAGCCCCTCAGAACTCATCCGCATTTGCTTACTCAAATTGCCTGAACATTTACGACATATTATTTTAGCAGGACGTTGCAAAGAAGACATTGAGGCTTTTCAGGGACTGTTACAAGAATTAGAAATTGACACAGACAGTCGCGGGATGCGAAAACAGGAAAACAATCACTACAGGTCACATCCGTCACAATTCCGTGACGACAGAAACAATAACTGGCCACGACAAGCCTATTCTTACAACGCAAATCGTGACCAAAACAGACACCACCCATATGACAACCATTGGCAGAGTAATAGTTACAGAGAAAGATCGCATTTCCGTAGTAATGACTATCACAGAGACAATCAGAGAAACAGACAATATGGGAACCAGAACAATTATTATCAAGGGAGGCAGAATAACTTCAGATGCAACAGTTCGGCGCAGAGTTACGATTCAGGGAGAAATTCTCCACCACATGACCGACAAACAAGAAACTATGTAAAGTACCGACAAAACGACAGACGTGAATGTCATCAGAACTGGCGGTATTCTAACAGAGCTGGGCCCTCTCGGCAAGGTGAATTTGTAGCAGTTAGGTCTACTAATCCCAATAACGACGCGCGCAAACAAAGGAACAGACAATGACTCGCACCGCAGGCATCCGCGTGCGCCGGCTGGCTCGGAGAAAAATAACATAGACGCTAACCTTGAGAAAAATTCCAGTATTCTTTACCGACGTATACCACATGATAATTGAGGTGAAGTTGAAACTCTGCGTACTAGGAAGAGTAAAGGTTTACACCACATTTCACATGTAAAACCGTTTATTGAAAGATAATCTACTTTTTAACTTTGTCATTGCCATAAAACTTTTCACTTTACATTACTAGTATGCTTGTCAGACTTAGAATCTGTTAACATGCAACAATGTTTGAAGTTAATTATCCAGTCTAGAACCTAGGGAACATTTTTAAACAGAAATTACGATTGCATTGTTATAGTGAACAGACGACACAGTGTTGTATTTGTACATTCTTGCTTGTTAGTTGCACGATTACGTAACGACTATAAGGCTCACATACTTAGAACATATACTGGCACTGCTAATGAGATTTTCATGCAACATTTTGGTTTACTTGAAAATACATTTGGGATTTAAAGTACTTTCTGTGAGATTAAATATGACTTAGTATTTGGTTTCTTTGACAGCTACACGGTTATATTACGACACTACTAATGTGTGACATAATTTACAATGTTGCTTTTGCAGTGTTTCTGTTTTATATCTGCACAGTTTTCTGTTTTATTCTGGAAAGTAAAACAGGTTTTAGTAGTAACTTTTGTAGTATAGCTACAATGAGACTGCCTTTTCCGTAGCACAACAATACGTTACAGTACAGTACCTTCTTCATCATGGCAATAAGCGTAATAATTAAGACATTTATACGCAAAGCATTTCACTTTTGTGTATTATGAGGTAAGTACATTGACTTCTGCAGAACTTAGCTTTTGGAGGACGATAACTACGACACTTCCACACAGATTATGTTGCAACAAGACGCACATTTAGCGCTACAGTACACGTATTTGAGTGATTAATTTTGTACTTAAAACATTTATTTTTAAAGATTTTTTGAATTACAAAGAAAGTTTTCCGTGATACATTTCATTCCATTGCTGTAATCTGTAACACCTGAGGGTATAATTACATTAATCCTCAGGGGGGTATACGCCTACTTTGTGTACCATGTGTGTGGCAACCACAAGGAACCCTAGCTAATCTGGTATTTGCTTATACAACTTTACACATCGGTACCATATTTCTCTAACACACAAATTACACAGCTATCTGATCATTTAACTGAGACAGACAAACGTTTTTACTACATCAGTGACACATGTTTACGCAATACACAGTTGGGTAACTTCACACTTATGAAACTGTATTTTGTCTGTACTTTGTAAACTGTTCATATTTTTTCGGAATCATTGTGATACTATGAGAGCTTTGAATGGTGTATTTGGTAAGGGAGCATGATTTTAAAATACGTTTGAGGTAGATGACACTATTAAAATGAGCAGAGAATTTTTTTTAGGTTTTGAAATTATTGGAGGAAGCTACGACGATTTTGAGAATTGACTGAGATGTTATGATATTATTACGACGACGATGTGTACTATGCTGTTGAGATATGTTTATGATCAATAAGATGATGCTACCGTATATGAGGAATAAGAAGTATGTTGGAAACCAAGAATCGTACTTTAAGAGTTATGAAATGTGCGTAAATGCGTGAATGTATCACAATGCTGACGAATATTTTACTTGGACACTTATATTTATAGGATTTTCTTTCTACAGATTTGCAACGCTAATTCTTGACCTGTGAAATATTTTTATGTGAGACTGTCACTGTAGCGGAAACTGCTGTCGTAAATATTTCCGTAAGAAAGTTAAGTGACCACCTGCACGTAATGCGTCGCGGGCACCCACCTGTGCGACAGCCGCCCGAAAAAAAAGCCATTAGCCTTTCAGCGGCACAGGTAGAAAGAAAAGGGAGGCCATTATCCTGGCTATTGACGTTCCTTTGTAGAAAGCATCGCAAATATTACACGCTCATTACCTGAAAACATATGGTTACTCGTACTTTGTGCTAATTACTGAAATGCTTATGAATTGATGGGAAATATTCGTACATCTGCACACCTGATTATGACAAGTGTCTTTCTACGAGAGTTGAGAGCTACTGACTTACGAAATGCCACATGACTATTGAATGATATTTTTATGCTTTGGTTTGCGTAATTGCTTATTTCATTTGACATCTGTTTTCCAGCTGTGTTGCAGCATTGGTTTCATAAAATAAAATTAAATGCATTTGCTAGTGTGAACACTTTCTGTCAACAGATCTATTAAATAATAATTTTGTGATCCACATTCTTCAAAAAAGGAGCACTTGGAAAGGAAAGAACAATAAGAAGGGACTAGTAACAGTAACTGCATACATAATATTCTTTTCAAGTACATGGTAATATTTCTTTTACAATAAGTTGTTGTGGTGCACCACTTTAATTACTTAGACATTAAGATGTGATTATACATTTCCCTTATCTGCATTGTTATCTTTAGTGTACTATTTTTTTTGCTTGAGCTATGTCATGTTTAGATATAAGCTGCTGTTTGCCAGGCATAGCGCTACTGAACTTTAATTTGTGTTAATCTGCTAAGCCAGATTTATTTTTTTGTTTGCTGCGCATTGCCTCATATTAGTTGTAATGTTGAATTGCTTGGTAATTTAGATTTAGTGTAGCTTGCTTTGCGATTTTCCATTTTTTTTCATTGCTGTTTATATTAATTGTTTTATGTGATGCTGCATTGCCTCGTCCCTTAGTTTAGCATCTGAGCTCAGTAGATTTAAGTTAGCTTAAGAGGGGGTAGACTATATAAGAAACTGACTATGGAGAATAGGTAAAGAATGCATTGAGAAGTTAAACAAAAAAAAGTACAGAAAACAGGTTTAGGTAGGATTTTCTTGGAAATAAATGTTGAGGTGAGAAATGTGTGAACATATAAATACAGTAGGCATGCTTAGATAGAATTTTTTTGGTGGAAACAAAGGATGAAATAAGAGGAAAGATATATGAAGTTTTGGGTTGGACTGCAGTACCAAATGTTACACTGAAAACGAACCCTATCCTTTCCTATTGGTGTTATCCCACCATGTGTTTGTGTACCCTTGTGTAGTTGTTTTCTTCCTGTCTCTGTGTAGTTTCATAGAATGTTTTCCTCTTTTAATATTAAGCTACATTCACTATGATGAGGAATACTGTTATCCTCAAATATAATTGGCATTAATAATATGTTATTTACTTTGTAAAGATGTTAGACATTATTTATTCTGTTTTGTGTTAATGCTCATGTGTGAGGTTGATGTTTCGAAAGTTATTCCGATCTTTTATGTATGTACTCATGTCATAATTCCGGTAACATTGATGTATATGTTTATTTCTATTCTTTTGTAAAGCCCCTATTATCTACAAATGTTATCTGTATTATTATGTTTCAATGATGTATTCTGTATCTTTGTAATTGTATTCTTATGTTATAAAATTGTACTTGACACCAGTTCATCAAATTAAGTAACTTGTGAGTTACATTTCACTGCACACGTTTCTGTTGGTCATAGTATATGGACAATATGTGAGAAGTTGGGACTGTTAGTGTTTGCACGTGTGTTAATAATTCAGCAAGGGACTGGATAACAGCATTGCTGGTTCTAAGGACAATTCCAAAAACTTTGTGAGTGCACAAGTGGTGGTTATGGACTTGCTATATTATCCGCAAGACTCTTCAATGGTGATTGTGCACCTGCACAGTCACAACAGATGGCTGCTGGCTATCTCTACAAGGACTACAGTGGGTCTGCATCTTTGATGACTCACCAGTACCATTATCTCTACAAGGACTACAGTGGGTCTACATCTTTGATGATCCATCAATACCATTATTTCTACAAGGACTGCAGTGGGTCTGCACCTCTGGTGGCCCACCAATACCACAATCTCTACCAGGACTCCAGTGGGTCTGCTCTGTGATGACCTACCTACCAATATTCTTCAAAACTTCGAATGACTCTGCTGTGGGTTTGCTCCATTGTGGCCCATTACCTGTCAGCATGTCAAGAGTCAGCACTGTCTTTCCGTTGGAAGGACAACACTACTTCTTCAAGACTGTATGGAAATCCCCTACTTCTATGTGCAATTTCTTTTACTAATGAGAAACTGTAATTACTATTATGATGAATGATCAGGACTATCTTTATGGACTGTGAGAAAATTTTAGCTTTTGACCAACATTGTATCAATAAGTGTGTGCATTTTATATCTTTGTTACTGTAATTGTGAAAAATTTTTGTCAAATCTGTATTGGCCAGTGCCCAACACCATTTGTAAAAATTTTTTGTGGGGAGCATGGGGGCTATGTAAGTAGGCTGTTTAGGTTCTTATGTAAGTAGGCTGTTTAGGTTCTTATATTGGTAACGCCGCCGCCACGTAGCGCTCTCTGTATGAAAATGAAATCACTGGCTGTGCTGTGTGCAGTCTCTGGCTAGTTTGCATTGTTGTCTGCCATTGTAGAGGGGCAGCTGGATGTGAACAGCGCGTAGCGTTGCGCAGTTGGAGGTGAGCCGCCAGCAGTGGTGGATGTGGGGAGAGGGATGGCGGAGTTTTGAAATTTGTCATGAACTGCTATATTTATATATGATGATATCAAGGTAAATACATTGTTTGTTCTCTATTAATATCTTTCATTTGCTAACTATCCCTATCAGTAGTTAGTGCCTTCGTAGTTTGAATCTTTTATTTAGCTGGCAGTAGTGGCACTCGCTGTATTGCAGTAGCTTGAGCAGCGAAGATTTTTGTGAGGTAAGTGATTTGTGAAAGGTATAGTTTAATGTTAGTCAGGGCCATTCTTTTGTAGGGAATTTTGAAAGTCAGATTGCGTTGCGCTAAAAAATATTGTGTGCCAGGTTAAGCACAGTCATGTATAAATGGTCAAAAGGGGACATATCAATGTTTGTAAACATTTGCACACTCTGTCTTAAAATATATGATCCAGATTTCACCTATTATGTGACCTCACATGGTTCTGCATGGGATGTGTAACTCAAAGCTACTAATGTAAAATTGAAACTTGTTATGGTGAAAGAACAATTACAATTCACTGAACGTGGCATCTGTGATGGTATGGAGTCTGGGAAAAAAATCTAAAATGAAAATGAATAAGCAAAGTCCTTTACGTGTAGTGAAGGATATTAAAATTCTACTTAAAAATGTCCTGAGGTAAGATGCTCCCTTTGTAAAAAGAAAAATTTCCAAAAGAAAATAATTTTATGACATGGTCTGACTGTCCTCATGTATGATTCATCAGAGAGACACATACTTAGCACAACATATATTTTTTAAACGGGAAATGATTTACTATTGATCAATTCTCCCATTACTGAACCTAAGTTTTCATCCCATGAGGAACATCAAGACTGCACTTAATCATCAGGATACATTTCAGAATCGAAAATTAAGTCATGAGTCTGTAATACACGTTCTGTGTGAGCCAGTAATGTAACGTTATCACAAAACATTATCAGCATGACAATACCGCAGCTGCCCTTACGTTCTGTAGGCTAACTTACATTTCGTGCTCTGAAAATAATTTCCTTAAGTGAATAAGATTTCTAGTATCTGAATAATTCATGGAACTTTTGGTTGAATTAAAGATACGAGGACATTTCTATTATTATCTTTGCATTAGCCATTGTAGCAATACCTTATGGTTGCTCAGTGCCACCATTACATAAATGTATGTCATGTAATTAAACTGATGAGGCAATGAAACCTAATCAAAGAGATGAGATTGTATGAACCTTCCCGTTGTGGTTGGAAGTGACTTCGTGAATAAAATGTATAATCAGAAGCGTTTGAGGAGGAAGAATGAGTAACTGAAAGATGTAAGATTGTGAGTAGTAATATACATGTATATAAGGCTTAAAATTTTTTGTTGTTTCCTGTTTAAAAAGCACTAAACAATATTGATGCTTATGATGGCAGCTTGCTTCAAGTGTCAGACGAATTTTTATAGCCCCTTCCTGCTGAATCAGCAAGTTGTGAAGGTGGAGGAGAAACTGCGCATGCATATTCAAGAAATAATGTTATCTCATGTAAAATGGTTAGTAAGCAGGTTTCCACCAGTTCTACATGAGTTACAAATCAGTCCAGGACGGAAAAAATTGCGGTAAGATAATATTTACCATATTTCGCTTGTACGATACGAAGTGTATGATCTCAAATCTATGTGTCGTTCTAGATGTGTATAATGAAGGACAATGTAATGCAGTCTCTGATGCATGTATTGAATCTCCACCTCTACGGTGTCATCATACATAGCTTCCACATTTCAAAGAACAGGAACACATCTTGAAGGAATACACATTCAAGTAACTTTATTGAGGTGACAAAAGCCATGGAATATCTCCCGTTATCCTAAAGGAACTTCTTTTGCCTGGCATAGTGCAGCTCAACGTGGGGTGGACTCAGTAAGATGTTGGAAGTCGCCAGCAGAAATATTGAGCGATGCTGCCTTTATAGACATACATAACTGCGAAACTGTTGCCAGTGCAGGATTTTGTGCACCAACTGAGCAGTTAATTATATCCCATAAATGTTCAATGGGCTTAGCAATCAGGGTGGCTAAATCATTTGCTTGAACTCTCCGGAATGATCTTCATTCAAACCAATCGCTGAAATCTGTGACCTGATGACGTGGCACATTGTCATTCATAAAAATTCCATCGTTGTTAGGGGTCATGAAGTCCATGAATAGCTGCAAAAGTTCTCAAAGCAACCGAGCATAGCCATTTGGAGTCAATAACCGGTTCATTACAACCAGAGGATCCAATCCAATCCCTGTGAATACAGCCCCCACCATCATAGAGCCACAACAGGCCTTGTTGACAGCTTGGGTGGGGTCTGGGTCGTATTCGAAATCTATCATTAGTTCCTACCAAGTGAAGTTGGGACTCATGGTCACGAGCCCAGGAGAGGCATTGCTGTCAGCAATGGCACTCGCCTTGGTCGCCTGCTGCCATAACCCGTCAGCGCCAAATTTCGTCACACTATCTTTGGGGATACATTCGTCGTACGTCCCTCACTGATTTACATAGTTATTTTATGCCGTTGTTGCTTGTTTGGGAGCAAGATAGATCGACGCAAACATCGCTGCTCTCGCTCGTTAAGTGAAGGCTGTCGGTCACTGCAGTGACTATGGACACGCTCTTGTCACTGCGGATCTCGGAGTACTGAATTTCCTAACGATTTCCGAAATGGAATGTCCTGTGCGCCTAGGACTAACTACCACGCCATGTTCAAAGATCCTTAATTTCCCTCGTGTGCAACATACTACTGCCATCTGTATATGTCTAAATCTCTATCCCATTACATCTGTCATCTCAGTGCATCGAGTGGTATGTAGTAACACACCAATCTGTGAATCTGGAGAGGAGATCCACTGATCAGTCGCTCTATGATGCATTTTTTTCAGGAGTAGAAAGAGACAGCGGACCATTAGACTGCTAGCTGCAAACAACTGTAAGTAACCAAAACTTATGGACTATAGCCAGTATGGTATGATAGCACATCGAATATCAAATACCAGCTGCTTAACTTTCAGTCTTTGAGATCAAGTGGACGCTCTGGATATCAGGACATTAGATAACGACACGCACTTATAAATTCAATTAAGGAAAACTTCAAATACACACACACACACACAGATATATATATATATATATATATATATATATATATATATATATATATATATATATATATATATATATATATATATAAGAAAAATGATATAAAAATAAAAAGAAAAGGAAGAAAGCTATGGCCTGCCACATGGATAGGCTCAAGGATTGCCGAGACATGCACGTACCAATGTGGGCGATGTGTAATAATGTAGGTTTAGAAGTAGGTTTAGAAGTAGATAGTCAACAAAGCTCGAGTTCTTCCGAGACTACCAAATAAAATATTTAGTAATACAACCTGGAAGTCATTCACTTGAAACATGAGTTAATTCCTTTTATTTTATGTTATTTTTTAATCTCACTATTATTTTTCAAATGTTCTGTTTTGTCGCTACATTAATATTGCCACTGACTGCTGTAAACATGATGTATTCCTACATACATAATACAGAACATTGTATGTCACGATGATTATTGAATATCTATGCCCTATTTAGAGATTGCAGTTAACAGGTCTAAATTTTGTGGCAATAAACTGAAATGAATTGAAAACCGAATTGACCTCAGTGTGTAATGAACGTTTTCTCTCTCCAACTCTATACAGCATAGTTACATCGACTGCCAATAACCACAGTTTTCCTGTAAAAGTTAAATACTGTGATCTAATTCGTGAGCCTGCCATAAGCCGATCTGCAGTTAACAGAGCCATATCGCCTCACCACACACTCTACACACCACCACCGCTGACCTTTTTGGGAGGCGAGTTCAGACAGGCATTCATCAGGCTTGGCAGTCTGCTGCCAGATGCCCAACCCTGACCACCGCTGCCCGCCATTAATGCACCCAGAAGTGTATAATTTTTCAAAGGCAGACATTTTGAGTAATTATAAAGAGGAAGAAGACATGAAACTGGCTTATAGAAATCTTGTGCAGTTTAGACAGTATCGTCCAGTGCAATGCCCAGAATATTTCTGTGGTATCCCACTCTGAAATAAAAAGTGGACAATCTTAGAAATGGATCTGCGATTTTTCTGCTAACTTCGCCTATGTACGAAGAAAAAAGTTGATAACAAATTTCGTGAGAAGCTCGAAAAATGCTTTTGTGTTATGACTGCAACCTCAAATCGCTTTACATGTCGGTGACTCGCTCTTTCTCTCCCTCTTCCTCTCTTTCTCTCTCTCTATCTCTCTCTCTTTTTCTGTCTCTCCCTATCTGTGTGTCTGTACCTATAGCGCCATAGAGTTGTCTGAATCTTCTCTTAATTCATTTTGATCACCTAACTATTTTCTCGACCTCGTCCTTGATGATGTCACAAGTCCATGAACGTCTGCTTGCTCATTACTACCGACAGTCCCTTTTCAAACGCCCTTGTTTGCCACATCTATAACAGCACTACTTCTGGTAGCTCGTACTGGTTTCATTTGCAGCGTGAAATGCATTCCATTTTACACCTTCCATCCTTGTCCTTCAAATCTATCATTAAAATTTTATTTTTTATTGCATCGAAACATGTGATTTTCCTCTCAAAATGTTGGTTAAGTTCCCAATATAGCTCAAAGAATTCGGCAAGTTTCTCGATAACCATTTCATCCTTCTCTGCCCCTATTAAGTACTTGTGGTACTTGTTACCTGCATGCGGGCTTCCAGTAACAGCGCTACATAGACATTTGATTGGTTGGTCATTTCTGTCCATGCCGTTTCGCCAGCTCTTTCAGTATGACAGTGTCTTACGCCAGTTACACCTGTAAGGTGCTTGTCGCATGAAATATTTGAGTATTAAATCTGATGAATGATGTGCAGCAGATGTGTTTTGTAAGTTAGCTCTGACATAGACGATTTGACATGCTATTTGTAGATAGGTCTGAAGATGGGGCCGAGTCCCTGAAACATTGCAGTGCAAAGACCTCAATCAGTAAAAAATTGTACTACTGTAGTAGATGTCATAGTCATGAATGTATAAAATTTCTTTAGTTCATTGCAGTCAGGTTTTCTTCTTCCCAAGTATCCGTGACATTCGTGCTCGTTTTTGCTCTTGAAGACACTGTACAACATACCTTCATTTTCAGAATTTCGATTTCCTTTGTCCAATTCCTATAGTCGTCACTATGGAACACTGATATCTTAATGCCAGACATGCCGAGTCTTGCAAACCACTATTTCATCGACTCTTTTCAGTTAACAGCTGCGAACTACTACCGAGAATATCTGTCAACAGCAGGGTAAATGCATTGACCTCTACACTCTGAACTCTCTCTCACGGAAGATCTGAGTAATCTGCCGCAAACACACACACACACACACACACACACACACACACACACACACATATATATATGTATATAACGAACATTTTGGAACAGTTGTTAATAATCCTTTCGACACTGCCGACACTATCGTCATAAATGTACTATATTTCTCCAAATAAATCCTACCCTCGCATTGTTACAAACAATTTACATCTTTTATCATGCGGCTGATTTATACAATTATACCTTACAAAAGAGACTATGTAACCTCCCCACAATAATTTAATATAAATAATATTTTTAAATATCCTCATTCGGTGTAACCTCCCACAAAATTCTTTCTCATTTGTAACCTCACTACTAAATTCTTTCTCACTAACCTACACACAAAAATTCTTTCTGATTTAATCTAAGCAAAAAATTCATTCACATTTAGCGTAACCTCACAACAGAAAAATTCCTAAACCTCACAACAGTAAAAATTATAATTATGTCGATCACATTCAGTGTAAAGTCCCAATAAAAAAAATAAATTCAGTAACCTGGTAATAAAACAATGTAACTAACCTCTCAATTAAATTGTCGCTCACTTATGACTTTTCAATAATTCACTGTGAATTTAACCTGGTAAATTTTGGACGACAGCAGTGCTGCGTCATGGCCCTGAAAGAGCATTCTGAATAAAAAAAGGAAAAAATTCTTACCTCAACGAAGTCGCCGGATATATCTGCTCTTACAATAAATTTTTCCGGCACAGCTCTGTGCAATGCTGGCCGACCTATCTGTCATTTATGAAAGGGAGCAACTGATTTTTCTATTGCAATAATCGGGATGATCATGGATGGGAGAAATTAGTAAATTCATTAAATTGAAATGAATGGTTGTTAAAAGTTACTTTTTATGAGGAAGATTATTATTACGAGAGTTTTAAAACATTTACATGCGACTTGAGATAACATTACTACATATGCGCGAGGCTGCTTTTTACCTTATACAATAATACTCAGGCTCCGGCATCGCTGCACAGCGACCGGGCCAGCCAACACGATACACCAGACCAGGCCAGAGCGGACTCCAGACTAGCAACAATTTACTGCTACAGCTACACAGTTCCTACTGCAGTCAACACTGCTCTCTGGTCAGAGACCTTGCATATCGCAGGCAGCGCATGAGCAATACATCGAAATTACATCTGCTCGGACCTCTTACAACTAGTTAATATTCAATTCCGAAGGGCGGAAAAGGAGTGATGATTAGGTTTTATCGTTCCGTAGATGGCTAGGTCACCAGAGACGGAGGAGAAGCTTAGATGCAGGAAGCATATGGAAGGAAATTGTCCATGTCCTTTTCAACCAATTTATCGCAGCATTTGTGTTAAGCGCTTTAGCGGAACGACGGAAAACCTAAATTGGAAACTATGAATCCATCGTTTTACAATTTCACCACCTTTTTCGTGAATTGTGATGTAATCCTTTAGTCCAGTGTACTATTAAACAAGCAGCTATGGACAAAACAGGTCAAATTCTAGACATTATTCCCTGTTTTAATAAAAATAAGCACGTTATATCTTCATTTGGGCCTTCAGCATGAACAGTGTCACAGTTAACGACCGACATTAATAACGATAAGAAGACAGCATAAATTAACTACCACCTTTTGGAACATTGTGCCTGGGAAACAGCGATCGAAAATTAGACTAAAAGTTTTTAATAAAAACAGGCTACGATCACGTGTAAGTTGAGAAAATATATTTATTTATCAGGTGACTGCTTTCTATCGTTGTTCGATCATCATTAAATCTCTGACAAATGGGTAATATAAAGTTTCAGACGACAAGAATGATGGTGCAAATGTCATGACCCACTTACCTATTCAGTGGGCCAGTGTTGAACCACCACAAGTCAGTGTGTGATTTCGAATCGAGGCTAAAACAGTTCCAGCATGCCTCAATCCCTTCGCAACTAGTTATCGATTTCGCGCTGTCAGGATTTTTTATAATTGTACAAATACTTATGATGTTCAGTCAGTCTGTGATATTTAGTGAAACTTTTTATTGTTCTGTTACTTATAGGATGGGCCAATGTCCGTCCAGCGCCAACTCCTATGATTTTGTCTACTGAAGATGAAACAGTTAGACTGTGTCTTGTTGCCTAGATAAGCAATTGGCGTTCATATTATGCCATATTTTAGACATTATTACAAATACTTGTGAATATTTCATTGTACAAGCTGTGTCAACTGACAGGAAACAATAATCCATCCCATTCTTGCTTCCAAAATAACCGTTGACGCCTTGGTAATTTCTGTTATCGCCACTTTTTCATAATTCTAAAGTGTCAAATACTTATGTGCATTTAATTTTTTATTTTTCTTATTATATTTTATTTTATTTTTACGGTCACAGGAACGCTTAACCTGTATTTTACTTGTAACGTTATAGCTTACATTTGGATTACGCAACCTCACTTTCAATTTACTATAAATCACGTACTTTTACGCCCAATTTAAGCTTAGGTAGTTGTTAACAATGAAATACTGTCATAGATGGTGGTGACGCATTTTCCAGTTTATTTTAGTTTGCGTCTGACTGTCACTGATCCTGTAACATCGCTGATCGATAACAGTAAGTTTCATATTCTAGGTAACCATTTAGTGTCCTGTTGGCCACGTTTGAACTACGCATAACAAATCTAACCTCCTACAGAGGTGAAATACGTAAATACGTTATGTTACGGGGTAACACTTCTTTTGGATTCTCTATTGTGAATAAAATTTCTTTTCATTGCATAATTCATATATCGTTTAATATTTATCTTTCTTAATATCACATCTAAAATAATTGCACCCCGCAGCACTGTTATTATTAAATTACGTCGAACTCTGTAACCACTGGCTGTATATAACTTTTTGTGGGCGACAGCAGATGCATTAGTTTTGTAGCTACTGCGTAGCGGGCTGCTCCTTGTCTCGCACACAGACACACACACACACACACACACACACACACACACACGCATGCACACATAAGCCATCATCATCGGCAGACGTGGAATCGTTACATTATTTACATTTATACCTACGTCTTGTTCTCTACAGTTCGGTATTACGCTTTTCACGCAGTTTTAATGGTCTGGCGATGATCATAACATGCGAAGAGGGTCGAATGATTAGAGCCATGGAGTTATTTAAACGGGATGAGTTTTACAGTAATGAAGCTAGTTAAAATGTGAAGGAATATGGGGAGCTATAAGTTGTATATATGCTACGTTCTGTTGCGCAGTTCATTGGTATGGTTAAATGATGCAAGTGGGCCGGCAGAGCGCTGAGTTAAGCAGCATGAAGGAGAACGCTATGTCATCGACTAGCGGACGGCGTGAAAAGCAGCAGCTTGCCGAATGCTAGGGTGTCAACACCGAGGGCGGTAATCGGGTCAGTTACGCCAGCCGAGCAACAGCAGAATATTCCATCGACCTGCTCTGGAAGAAGAACCACAGACATCAGTGGCAGGAAGGAGTATTTAATGGTCGGCAGCCAGCCGTCATCATCGAAAATCATGAGGCACTCGAGTGACTCAGAGCCTGTGTTACTCAGCGCCGCCGCCAGTTCAGAGTCGTCACTGTCATCGCAGTCATCACATTAGTTACTGTCGTGACCCAGGTCGTCGCTAGAATCATCATCGTTACTGTCGCTGGACGCCGTCATCACGCAGCTGCCTGTCATGGGAGTACATTGTGCGAAACGCAACGTCGCTATCGTCCTGGGACGCAACCTAGAGTCTTTTAATTTGAAAACTTTTACAAATTAATCACATTCTTTTTGTGTGACAATGCAATTTAATCATTCTTTAAAAAATGTATGTAATGTTACTGAACTGTACATCATTTTTGCTGAATGTTGTCAATCATAGCTTATCACGCATGGTTGTCTTTTAATATCAGTATAAAAGGCAAATATACCTTGCACGTGTATTTACAGTGGCCTCGTGATAAACGTTTCCGCTTGACTCCTAATGAAATGAAAACAACAGATAATGGAAACTTCCACGTGACCGTGATTCAGTTGATAACCCACATACCAAAGAGGAACGTGAGACATATCGACGTAATTAGTCCGGTGCTACGCAGCACCTTCAAACTCAAAAGAGACAGAGTGCGGCGTGTGTACACGATGTGAACTCTGTTTTCTATCGAATGGCGAGGGATTTAACTTTCCTTACAGCTTCAGTTAGACATTAATTTTTTTACCGCACTTGATACTCAGTAATTTAAGAAGCGATTTTTATGTACACCAAAAAAATTTAAATTTTTCAGTCAGCAGATGGTTGCTCTTTATTTCCAAATTACACATTCAAACACTGTCGCCCATTTTCACATATGTTAAACAATGAAATAATTACAATTCTGTTCTAAAGCTATGGTTACAGAGCTTACATATTCTTTTGACAACTGAAGACAACACAAAAAAGTGTGTAACATACCACATGTCGTACCGATTCGAAGCATGGTGCCACAGGATGGTAAGTCTGAAGCTGTCGAGTACTGAGGAAATTGGATAACTTTGTGTTTCGTCCGTCAGTCTAACCCAACAGTAGACAGGTAGGCTAATATCAATGAGAGTACTTGTTACGCACATTTTAACTTTCTGTACTGAAGCTATTCGGAACGTATTACGCTGAAGCGATAAAGAAACTGGTATAGACATGCGTATTCAAATACAGAATACAGAAAACAGGTAGAAAAATCTATGTTAGGCAATAAGTGTTTGGTGCAGTTGTTAGATCAGTTACTGCTGCTACAGAGTCAGGTTATCAAGATTTACATAACTCTGAATGTGGTGTTACAGTCGGCGCACAAGTGATGGGTCACAGCATCTCCGAGGCAGCGATGAAGTGGTGATTTTCCCTTACGATCATTTCACGACTGTACCTGAATATCAGAAATCCGGTAAAAAATCAAATCTCCGACATCGTTGCGACAGGAAGAAGATCCTGCAAGAGGGGGATCAACGCCGATTGAAGAGAATCGTTCAGCGTGACAAAAGAGCAACCCTTCCGCAAATTGCTGCAGATTTCAATGCTGGGTCCTCAACAAGTATCAGCGTGCGAAACAGTCAACGAAACATCATCGCTATGGGCTTTCGAAGCCGAAAGCCACTCGTCTATCCTTCACGACTGCACGACACAAAGATCTACGCCTATCCTGGACCTGTCAGTACCAGCATTGGATTGTTGGCGAGATTGTTGGTAACTGAAAACGTGTTGCCTGATTGGACGAGTCTCGTTTCAGATTGTTTCCAGCGGATGGACATGTACGGGTATGGAGACAACCTCATGAATCCATGGACCCTGCATGTCAGTAGGGGACTGTGCAAGCTGGTAGAAGCACTGTAATGGTATGGAACGTGTGGAGCTCGAATGATATGGGACCCCGGATACATCTAGATACCACTCTGGCAGGTGACACGCAGGAAAGCATCCTGTCTGATGACGTGCATCCATTCATGTATATCGTGTATTCCGACGGACTTGGACAATTCCAGCAGGACAATGCCACACCACACACGTCACGAATTGCTACAGAGTGGCTCCAGGAACACTCTTCTGAGTTAAAACACTTCCGCTGGCCACCAAACTCCCCAGACATGAACATTATTGACCATTTCTGGGATGCCTGGCAACGTGCTCTTCAGAAGATATCTCCAGCTTCTCGTTCTCTTAAAGATTTATGGACAACCCTGCAGGATTCATGGCGTCAATTCCCTACAGCTCTACTTCAGACATTAATCGAGTCCATGCCACGTCGTCTTGTGGCAGTTCTGCGTGCTCTGGGGAGCCCTACACGGTATGAGACAGGTGTACCAATTTCTTTTGCTCTTCAGTGTATATAAGTAGTTACTGATAGTAACAAGGCGTGTGGTTTGAGGTTGGGTGCATTGTTTTGATTAGTGCAAACGCCTTGAGCGTTAAAGAGTGTCCTCTATCAGTTTGAAACGCATGAAAACCACAATATTGAAGGACTTTATACATAAAAAAGTCATTAAGTTTTACGTCTGAAACGCATTGTAAACATATTAAAATTTAAAAAATTTTTATATTTAGTTTTTTTTTTTTTATTTTTTGTTGGTCTGCAGCACCTATAGAGTTATAGAATGACCTCTACATAGATTAAAGTACCATACAGAGATCAATGATGCATAAAAAGTTCCAAGGCATTATACGCAAAATACACTCCTGGAAATTGAAATAAGAACACCGTGAATTCATTGTCCCAGAAAGGGGAAACTTTATTGACAGATTCCTGGGGTCAGATACATCACATGATCACACTGACAGAACCACAGGCACATAGACACAGGCAACAGAGCATGCACAATGTCGCCACTAGTACAGTGTATATCCACCTTTCGCAGCAATGCAGGCTGCTATTCTCCCATGGAGACGATCGTAGAGATGCTGGATGTAGTCCTGTGGAACGGCTTGCCATGCCATTTCCACCTGGCGCCTCAGTTGGACCAGCGTTCGTGCTGGACGTGCAGACCGCGTGAGACGACGCTTCATCCAGTCCCAAACATGCTCAATGTGGGACAGATCCGGAGATCTTTCTGGCCAGGGTAGTTGACTTACATCTTCTAGAGCACGTTGGGTGGCACGGGATACATGCGGACGTGCATCGTCCTGTTGGAACAGCAAGTTCCCTTGCCGGTCTAGGAATGGTAGAACGATGGGTTCGATGACGGTTTGGATGTACCGTGCACTATTCAGTGTCCACTCGACGATCACCAGTGGTGTACGGCCAGTGTAGGAGATCGCTCCCCACACCATGATGCCGGGTGTTGGCCCTGTGTGCCTCGGTCGTATGCAGTCCTGATTGTGGCGCTCACCTGCACGGTGCCAAACAAGCATACGACCATCATTGGCACCAAGGCAGAAGCGACTCTCATCGCTGAAGACGACACGTCTCCATTCGTCCCCCCATTCACGCCTGTCGCGACACCACTGGAGGCGGGCTGCACGATGTTGGGGCGTGAGCGGAAGACGGCCTAACGGTGTGCGGGACCGTAGCCCAGCTTCATGGAGACGGTTGCGAATGGTCCTCGGCGATACCCCAGGAGCAACAGTGTCCCTAATTTGCTGGGAAGTGGCGGTGCGGTCCCCTACGGCACTGCGTAGGATCCTACGGTCTTGGCGTGCATCCGTGCGTCGCTGCGGTCCGGTCCCAGGTCGACGGGCACGTGCACCTTCCGCCGACCATTGGCGACAACATCGATGTACTGTGGAGACCTCATGCCCCACGTGTTGAGCAATTCGGCAGTACGTCCACCCGGCCTCCCGCATGCCCACTATACGCCCTCGCTCAAAGTCCGTCAACTGCACATACGGTTCACGTCCACGCTGTCGCGGCATGCTACCAGTGTTAAAGACTGCGATGGAGCTCCGTATGCCACGGCAAACTGGCTGACACTGACGGCGGCGGTGCACAAATGCTGCGCAGCTAGCGCCATTCGACGGCCAACACCGCGGTTCCTGGTGTGTCCGCTGTGCCGTGCGTGTGATCATTGCTTGTACAGCCCTCTCGCAGTGTCCGGAGCAAGTATGGTGGGTCTGACACACCGGTGTCAATGTGTTCTTTTTTCCATTTCCAGGAGTGTATTAATTAGGATTTCCTAGCCTTAGTAACATGTTTTTACGATCAATAAAAATCCAAACAACTTTAAAAACTGTGTCTTCTCTTCCTTCCATTCGATAAAAGTTTAGGGAGTATGTTCCATGTTGAAAACAGCACCCCGATGAAATATTCTTCAGGGTGTCGGTTTCACAACCGCCAGTAGGCCGTTCTTTGACAGAGGTCCTGCTTCATCCCGAAGTAAGTCTAAAACATGTCTCTAAAAATATCATAATAATTACTATGTGTACAACAGCTTTTTTTTATTTTTTGAGTATAAATCTGCAGTTCCTGCATCATATTCAGATAAAGACTGGTTAATATCCTCATTCGTTCACCTACTGTGCTTATTTCATTTTTGCTTTCTTTTATCTGCGCTCCAAACACTATCCGGTTATTGTGACCGCATTGTTCCTGATAACGAATTTCAAATCATCGCCATGTCTAGCCTAATTATGCTTATTCCTTTCTGCGTGTTTAAACTTGTTCACCACGGAACTACTATATTTGTATTTTTTTCTCCTGCTTTTTGTATGCCTTAACCAAATAATTTGGCAATTATTTTCTCCCAACTCCCTCTGTAGCTTAAAGTAATGAAACTTTTCTTAACTTTAATCTTCTTACTCTCATTACATGAGGTGTAAATTTGTCTTTAATTTCCGTAAACATACGCATTATGTCTTGTGTCCTATATCCATTAACTGTTGCTACTTGATAAAAAAAGTCCTAAATCTCTTTGCCTTCTGTGAGTGGCAGTCGAAGGGCACTGTTGCACATTGGATAAAGGGATGCTCTGTAACTGCAACTGCAAGTAGGCTGTTTAGGTTTTTTTGTTGGTAACGTCACGTAGAGTTCTGTATGAAAATCACTGACTGTGCTGTGTGCAGTCTGTGGCTGGTTGGGCTCATTGTTGGAATATTCGCTTGTGTAGTTTTGGGCAGTTGGATGTGAACAGCACGTAGCTTTGGGCTGTTGAAGGGGAGCCGCCAGCAGTGGTGGATTTGGAGAGAGAGGTGCCAGAGTTTTGAGAGTTTACTACAAGCGGACGGTCTGGACGTGTGTCCGAGAGAAAAAAGAAATTTGTAAAGATGGTTTTCATGAATTTATAGATATATATGATGACTTTTGAACATTATTAAGGTAAATACATTATTTGTTCTGTATCAAAATCTTTCATTTGCTAACTGTGCCAATCAGTAATTAGTGACTTCAGTAGTTAGAATCTTTTATTTAGCTGGCAGTATTGGCGCTTGCTGTATTGCAGTAGTTCGAGTAACGAAAATAATTTTTCTGAGGTAAGTGATTCACGAAAGGTATAGGTTATTGTTAGTCAGAGCCATTCTTTTGTAGGTATTATTGAAAGTCAGATTGCGTTGCGCTACAAATATTGTGTGTCAGTTTAGTGATGGCCAGAGTAAGTAAAGAGAAAACTGATTGAGTTCGTTGAGTTCTGCTCAGGTGTTTGAAAACCAAATAACGTAGACGTTTACCAGCACAGTCATTCATAATTTTTTAAGGGGTCGTTTCATAACACATGGTATGTTACACAACTTTTGTGTTGTCAGCTGTTTTAAGAAAAGTAAGGTATATAAACAAAGGATTATAACTAGGGCTGTTGATATTTCTAAAAATACTGGAAGTCCGATAGATTGATATTTAAAATATATTCTTAGCGAGAGTTGATGTATCGAAGAATTTTATCGATATATCGACATAACGACCGAAAAAATAGCGACTTACCTGCCTACATAAATATCCGTTGCACATTGTAAATATCCTGCCTGTTTCAGAGCTGCATATGTAACTGTTAATTTGTTATTAGATATTCTGTACATCAACAAGCTATCAGCCTTCCTATCCCCTTTAGAGCAAGAACTGAAAGGAAGACGAAGCACGTTCAGGCTGGGCGCTAACCACTTTTCTAACAACAGCAACTGCATGTAAGTGGCACAATTGAAAGTGTCCAATGGATCCATCGTTCGGTTTCGACACAAATCGGATTTGTCCGGCAAACTTCGTGTCGACTTCCCTGTTTATTTTTTTTTTTTTTCATTTCTACCAAAGTCACCGTCAAAATTGCTTGCTGAAACTGAAAGCTGTAGTTTCTGTCGGTAACTCCGAGTGCCGTTTAGGTCAGCATTTCCCCTCACACATGTCCACCCACACCCAAACACCAATCTCGTCATTTAGGTTTTTGTTCATCATTTTCAGCAACTGCTTTTGAAGAGTGCTGAAGTGAAGAAATAACACACTAGTTACGTTGAATTTATTTATTTATTTTTTTTAACGCGAATGGTGTGACATTTCTCCACATCGTAAATTTTGGTATTCTATTCATACGGCCACATTTCTTCTCAAAACATACCCTTTATTACAAACCGCAAAATACATGAATATTTCCATCTGTATTACGTACTTGCACTTTAAGATTTTCTTTTGAGGTAAAAATAACGTTGTAGACCCCACACCTTAAACGTGTCCGAGGTCTACTACATAATCTCTGAATTTACTTAGCAATTTCAGTTTTTATGGCTAAAGGTTCGTCAAATGTAGTAAAAAGGGCTACATCTAACGCAAACTAAACATTAGGTAACTCAACAGGTCCAGTTATTGCCACAAGCTTAATTTAGCATTGATATTTGTTGGCTTTGCCGACTCACAACCGAAACTATTACATCCCAATCTACCCGATAATGAAATTGGTCATTTCAAAAAGTTCATAAGTCATAAAAGCAAAACTTTACAGCAGAATGCAAAAACTTCCTACAGGATAAGCCATTTGTGTATTTCTTATTTCAATGTCTTCAAGGATTTTGTATCATTGTATGTTTCTGCTTTGTAATTTATAGTTTAGCTTAAAAACAAATTTAAAAATCGCTGACTGATTAGCTTTTTCCAGTGCACAAATATCTGTTACAATAAATGACTGCCATATTTGGAAAAGTGTTGATTTTATCACAAAATCAGTACATACGGAGAACTGCATAATCAAAGGAGACTATTTTTACTTTGTTCACATTTGAGCTGTTGCTGCACTTACTGCAACAGTGCTCAAGCAAAACACAACACAATTAACCCTTCTTCTTCATAATTACGATTTCCTGTTTCCCCTGCTTTTGGACATTCTTGCAATTGCACATGAAACTTAATACACTGAGGTGCCATATATCTTATCACTTTCAATATGCCATTTATATTTATGGCATTGATGGGCCCCCGTTTTTCTGGATATGCTAACTCATTGGGAAGTGCAAGATCCTCAGCTTCCCTGTTTTCACTTGCCCGAGATAACGTGCATAATACTTAAATGTCATCCATTTAGAAGTGTATAAATAAATTTTTTTCATCAGATTATGCAACGCTCTGCCAATGCGACAACGTCCATCTCCTACGGTCATGTGACCATTTCAGTCTCAGTTGCCGATGTCGTGTGTTTACATTGGCACAAGCATGGGTCGTCGTTTGCTGAGGCCCATCGTTATCTCTCGGTGCATTGTGTATTAGGGCACAAATGTACTCTGTCCTGCATTAAATTCCGATGTTTGTTCCGCTGCTGTTCGGCGCCTGTCCTGTTTTACCAGTATGCCCAGCGTACGACGTACGACATCAATAAGGAGGGCTGGCCGCCCAACTCGACGACATCTGGATGTGGTTTCATCTTGGTTTCTCCACTTGTTGAAGACATTCACCACCGCACTCCCCGAACACCTTACAAGTCCTGCAGTTTTCGAGTTTCTCATGCCGAGTCTCCGGGCCATGTCAATATGCCATCGATCAAACTCCTAAAGATATCGCGCCTCCCCATTCTACACACGGACAGCACTCTCACAGATACGACATGCACCGAGCGTGTTTCTGTCTAGCAGTCATTCCTCGTTGATGACGCTGCTATCACGTGAGCGGCTCTATATCGATAGTAGGTCGGTGGTCACTATGTTCTGGATCATCAGTGTAGGTCCTTGGATGATGGCTCACCAACTTCTTTGAAGTTCCACCTTTATCATTTTGTAGAGAGTTATTTTCTATTATAGGGAAGTAATGTTTCATCTTCTTCTATGTTACAACTGATACAAGATTTGAACAATACTGAATCAGTGTGGTATTCTTGTCCCAACTGGAACACCTATTGGAGATCAGGTGAAGCTCAATCACATCCTTTTGGATTTTTTTCTGTATACAATGGTACAGAAATGAGCAACTTTAATTTTCAGCTTTCTTGGTTTCGCGGTCATGCTACCTTCAATAATGTGAGTGATTAGGTTTAAAATTCCGTATGTCGGAAGCATTGTCCCATATCTTTTTCAAATAAAAGATATCCTGGAATAGGTAAATTTTGCTTGTAGACATCTTCACCCCACAGACATTATGAGCATTTTCCTTTCCACTGCGTTTAGAAACTTCATTAATTTCACTGTAAAACTTTTTTGGATATTCTGTGGTGAATTACTAACCCGATTGTTACCGTATGTATTAATCTGGCTACCCATCGTCACACAGTTCCAATACATAAGTCACTTTTGTAAAAGAAAATTGACTCATGACGTTTATACAATGACGGATTCAGTTTGGGCTAGGTTACATATCAGCCTGTCACAACAACCTAAACTTCAGTAGGGGGTCCCCTGCTACACGCTAACCCCTTTTAATACATCATAATTTCGTTTAACTTGGGAAACCGAAGTTTTTATGAATTGCATTACAACACTCTTGGCCGGCCGATGAGGCCGAGTGGTGCTAGGCGTTTCAGTCCGTAACCGCACTGCTCCTACGGTCGCAGTTTCAAATCCTGCCTCGGGCATGGATGTGTGTAATGTCCTTAGGTTAGTTAGGTTTAAGTAGTTCTAAGACTAGGGGCTGATGACCTCAGATGTTAAGTCCCATAGTGCTAAGAACCATTTGAACCATTGTTTCAGCAGCAGCATTTATTTAGGGTTGCAAGCTTTCCGGTGAATTTTCAAACTGTATGCATATATGTTCCACAGTAGAAGACACATTTCAGAAATACGAACTGCCTAACCGGTTTTCTTAAGCTGTTGATTGAATTAATCGGCAAAAATACCGTAGTTTACATCACAAAAAACAAACCACGGCGTTACCACACAGACATTTATCGGTTCGCTTGGTAATTCCGGGTTCCAAGGGATGACTACAGCCGCAAGGGATCACAGTAGCGTGACCTTCGTGACATCTGTCTGTTTGCTCGGTGGTTGAGCGTCCCTTATATGCTGTTGTCTCTAGACGCCTGTCATTGTATGGAATCAAAGATATGGTCTAAATCGTAGCAAAGGATCTGTGGCGTACGACCGAGAATACGTAGAGACGGGGGAAACAGTGATATAAAATTTAATTACGGCCGATAGCACATATACTGAGAGGATGGGAGGGTGTCGAGGCAACGGCCAAGTTGGAAGATATCATGATACAATGGCGCACTAGCCTAGTCTCCACCAGCCATCATAATTGCTGGAAGGACTTCCACTTATTAAGCTGACAATCCTGCAACGACAATGCACAATGGGAAGGCCAAGCCTAGGACCAACGGTCTTTCCTTTTTCTTTTCGAGATTTATGACAATTCTGAGAGAATGATCATTAGGCATTATAATTGAACACTTTTTCTATACACATTTTGGGAGCTAATATGTTTTCAGTGTGGGTAAAAGTGAATATTATCATAGGGCAACAAAAGTCGCTAAAAAATAATTCGTTTGGCGAGATGAAGAATTTTATCCAGATCTTAGGAAACGTCGAGGGCCAATTGTTGAGAAAGCTGAGAGGAGGAGGAAGAGAGAGAGAGAGAGAGAGGGACAGAGAGAGAGAGAGAGAGAGAGAGAGAGAGAGAGAGATCGGGTGAGAATCTCTTTATCATTTGCTGAGAAGTCATCGAAGGGTTTGGTCATGAGCGCAAGTGATGGTAAACACCTGAAGGCACCTGACGACTACACAGGACATCGAAGTGCCAGTACGTCATCTTACCACGTGAATCCTAGTTCAGCTTACAGTTTCACGATGGAATCTAACCACAGTGCATTCATCACCGTCACACGGGCCCAGAACCTAGCAATATAATACGAGGTGCCATTCAGTTCACAACATAATCATCAGTCTCACATAGCCTGTAATTTGGATCACAGGCGTTACATTTGTGACGTGTTGTGGTCAATTACTGTACTTTGAGGTGATCATGCCACCCCTACTTTCACTATGCTCTTCCCTCAGCTCTTCAGTTTACATTAATTTTTTAGGAAAGGTGAATGTGAACCAAATTCTTGGTAATATGCAATTCAGTTTACTCATAGAAAGTAAACCCTGTATACCGTAAGACAATCGGGCTTTTAATTACGGAGAGGATGTCATCGTTATAGCCCTAACAGGAAAATAAGTGGTTGCCAGAGGTGTTCTATTCAGATACCTGATGCCATGAGCATGCACCTTCTGTCTTCAGCGCAACTGTTACTGTCAATCGTGCCTATTTGCATGTTGCAGGGTCAAGAGCACAGACGACGTGCTCGTGGGTTTTTAGTACTCAATGTGATGTTGCCCCCTGAGACATCACAAGATTGTCGTGAAATGAAATTTCAAGAGGATAAGGCAAGTGCACATGTTGACTTTGTTGTTCTGGCCATCAAGTTCTCAAGATAGCTCACACGGAAAGTTTACCCTTACAACAAATTGTGCCCAACATTAGTGCACCAACGTACAACCTAGCGAAGAATGTCGCTTTATTACTGAGACCATTTTAGGGGAGATGCTTTCACCATATGCGCACTTCTTTTGATTTTACTAATAGGGATAAGTGGCTACGACTAAAGTTAGTACATTTCGATGTTTTCTCCCTCTTTGTTGCGGTCCTTCTCACCGATTCGTCATCACCCATTGACACTAAGTTTGAAAAAGCGCAGTTTCTTCATGTCCTATCCTCATTTTTATTCACAGTGTCTATTTGGAACAAACTGGGCTTGTTGTCATTGACAACACCGTGTCACTTCCGATAGAACACTGTTTTGTGGAAGACTTCAACAAGAAGGCACTCGTGTCGGTGGAATTAAAGCCAAAATCCAGGCGATGTGTTGATGACACATTTCTAGTGAGGCCTCACAGAAGGGAACTGTTGTCCAAATTGTTATAGCATTTAATTATATAAACAAGAGTATCCTACTTGTGGTGGATGTGGGAACAGGTCACTACATACCATTTCTAGAAGTCTTAGTCAGTAGGAAAGGGGGCTGGTTGTTAAGGCGTTTCGATCACCTTAAGCTCACATATTTACCTGCAGGCGCTTAGCTGCCACCGTCCTTCACAAACTACTGGTGCACTAGACCCATGTGACGTCTGATAGGGACAGCCTTGCAATGGAGATCGATTACTTAATATATTTGTTCAAGGGAAACATGTGGACTTCGTAAGATATTAGCACATCAGCCGCGATGAGTGAATGTGACTAATTACGAAATAAACAGGATAAGGAGCTGTTCACGTCCGGGACATTTCTCCCGTATGTGGGCAACATTCCTCCGCTTGGTAACATATGATCTGGGTTTCTAGAACACAGGAATCTACACAATGCCATGTCCGACTGACGAAACCTACACTTTTCAGAGCATATGCATAATGCATGGAAGGTACATCGGATATGGTTGTCACACTTGTCTTCGCAACCCAGCGAGTAATACAGATCTGACCACTGAATCTCCAGAAGACATTCGATAGTTTGTTCTGCGTCGAAAATCTAGGTTACGACTTAATCCTTTAAGAATCAATTGTTAAAAGTTTGTGTAAGTATGGTTGGCGGAAGTACTTACTAATCACGGTCTCGTCTTTCTGCTGATTAAGGGATGGTATCCGGTGATTACTTTAATTGCTTTCCGAAGACATTTCACAGATCTCCGTACACATGTTTCATTTTCTATTCCATGGAGTGGAGATCGGGCCCATTGCTGAGTCGCGACTATTTTGAAACAATTCTTTATGTTTGACGACTGAATTTAAGTTTTTGTATATCCATCCTTTTGTCTGGAGGTCTTGAGGACCACAGCCGTTCGCTATTGTAAGAAAACGAAATGCCTACAGCCGTCCTCATTATCTTATTTATTGCGTAGTTACTAGTTTCGGCGCTGCAATGAGTCATCTTCAGGCGTTAGTGAGCCCGGAATTACGAAGAGGGCAGGCATGCAACAAAAACTGTACGAAAGGGCCTGTACGTCTCTCATAGGGCAATATTGAACTGACGAAGTCAAACTAGACGGAAGAGTGGTCAAGCAGCCACGGCTTATCTCAGCTCCAGGGTAAAATTGTTCTGAAATTGGTTGCCTGGTTGCCAGCCGAGATAAACTGGTAAGATGTGGATGTCATCCGGCTGCAGTAGGAAACATTATGAAATACATAATACTCTGGAAAACGTCAGGATTCAGACAGACAAGAGATGCTTCTATGTTTTTACTTTTGTTTGTTGTTATGTTAAGGGTTATCGTCGAGTGTTTAGGGTAGCGTATAGCCTACCTGATTTAATAGAAAACGAAATAAGTTACGTAAGAGCGAGACAGAGAACGTGATTATGGCATGGGCTTGTAATTAGAGGAGGGAAACAAAATGTCAACCAAACGCAAAACAAATTATTTCGAAAAAAGTTATGAGGCTACGTCTCGCAGAGAGCAGAAAATCGGGATGACAGTGTTGGTCCAGCATGGGTTTTACAACTGTTAGTGTGACAAGTGACGGTTGTCGCATGATCATTACATTTCGTGATTCTGTTGCTGTGTAAGCAACTGTCAGTAAATTCAGAATCCAGGAGCTCACTCTCCATTCGGTCCTAGCTCTGTTTCAGCTACTTACCACTTCTTTCACCTCCGTCACTGACCTGTTAAACGACAAGGTGCTTGAGGGTCCATGTTAAACTGCAGGTCATCTTGTAACTGGCTGCATAAGTCGGTCCAGAGTAAGGACAAACACAAGGGTCTGCAATCTCTTACAGGAGTGGTAGAACAGTGTGGTGAGGTACTTACCTCAAATTCGTGTGTAACGATCATTTGAATGATAAATAGCGAAGTTTCCTTTATATATATGGTTTGCTTGTATATCTTGAAGTTATGGTAGAACACAGGGTTAGCTGTTACTCTGTACATTGTAACTAATTTCTCCAGCTTTAGCAATGTCATCTTTAAATGCTGAGTCCGTTGGCCGATTCTCAGTACAACGTGTTAAATGAGAGTGATTTCGTATTCAAAAGGTTGTGAAAGTCCATCAATCGAAGAAGACAAGTGGCTTGAAGACGTCTTCAATTTTCCCTTTCGTATCAGAACTGCTTACAAACAGTTATTACTACATTTTTTCTTATCGCACAAACTCCTCTTAGTGTTATTTCCGCAGCGGAAACCATAAAAAATAATATGTCTGAGGTAATACATTATTCAGAGACCAGAAAGCTTTCAGAAAACTTTGTGAAAGATCTCGATGCACGGCTACAGCATATCATTAAGGAAAGAGAAGGCACAGAAAGGGAGAGAGAGTGAGAGAGTTAGGGAAAGTCACGTACCGAAGTCTGGCACAAATCGCTATGTAAATGGAACAGCGGTCTGTGGAGCATTAAAACTCTCTCTGTGCTTCTGCTCAGGTGGAAGTGACGTTATCCAAAAACAACTTTAAGAAACAAATTTCCTTCGAGGGAACATGCTGTCGCTTACTTTTTCCAAATAATGTTCTTTACGTTTCAGAAAATCCCAGGTGTCTTTAATTAGAGCAAAGGCGTCACAGTAAATATTAAACAAACATGGAAGTCGCCAGAAGAAATTTTCTTGTGGCAGCCAAAGCATGTTCTTCTCCAAATTCCGGCTGCTCTTCAAACATCCCTCTCACTCTTTCCTGTGGTTCACGGATTATATTTATACATGCAGGTTAATCATAGTTGTTACATGGTTGGTCGAGTTTGTGTTCTCGACTTCGCTATTCTAACGTTCAGCTTCTGTTACTTACACTGTAGTTTGGCAGTTTTGTTTTGATTCTCACTCACTGTAATGCCCCAGCTAATACGTCGACTCTATGTACATCGTTAGTGTTACACTTCAAGGTGTAACTTTCACCTTCCAGGGCGGTGATATGGGAACTACAGTTACATCGCTCGCTTTGATTCATCTTAAGCTTCAAATACTTTTAAACACTACACTGCTCCACAATCCCCACTGACGGCTACATCACTGCGAAAGGCCACCATCCCATTAATCGACCTGTGTACGTTTTTCTCCGCTTTATATCGTAAATGTAAAGTGGTATCTATGTTATCAATCAAATCATACGCTGGTATGCAAAACCTAACGCAGAAATTAATTTTCGCGTTATGTGTCACGTCAAGAACATAGTTCGATGAAACTTGGCCCACACATAGAAAGAACTGCTACTGCATTGTGCAGACGATAGCTAAAAGAAATTCGCAATGACACCCATAAAATGAAACTTTTATTGAAAGACAATTTACACTCACGTCTCCGCGCATTATAATGGTCCCCTGGTCATATCAAAGCCAGGACAGGGTTCTTAATAGGGTGTTTAACCACCACAGACAACAAAGCTCCCATGCTGGCTACAAGGCTTGTAAGGAGTTCTTGTTGTTCCTCCACCAGCATGACTGACAACTGCTGGACGGTCGATGGCGTGTACGGACCTGCTAGCAATACGTCTCCCCAATATATTCGATAGGCTTTAAGCCGGTGAAACGACAGACCAGTCCATTCGCTGAATATATTCTGCTAGAAAGAAGTCCGCCCACCTGAGTTGATCTATGTGGTTACGCATTGCTGTCTGTAAAAATGAAATCAGGCCCTAAAGCACTTCTGGAAAGACGCACATGAGAGGGAGTCACAATAATGTTGAGTGGTGAGTATACTGTGTTCAAAGATTTGCGTATCAGAACGCTCATTGAAAATTACACCTCCTCACACCGTAACACCTAGACCACAAAAACGGTCATTTGGACAATATTCTAGCCTCTGAGGGTGCGTCCAGAATCTCTACTCGGACTGAATCTGCTGTTATCAGAGAAGAGGAAGCGGCCCCAATCCTAGTCGGTCCTCTCAATTTGCTCTACGTACCATCGCAAACTGTGTCGCTGATGTGCTGGCGTCAACGGGACTCAAGACACTGCTTGTCACGCAAGGAGACCACCCTCATCCAGTCGCCATGCAATTGCGGAGCGTGTGATTGTGTGCCTCTTATATTTGGTTTTAATTGGACCCGCTATTTGGGGTATGTCCCTTCTTGCGTGCTACATAACGCAGCGGTCAACTGCTCATGTAGATCACCCTGATCGACCACCTCCTCTGCCTCGATTGTGGTTCAAAACTGTCTCCATCCACGTGAAACAGCGGTGTAAGCAGTGCCAAATTCCAGAACTCCGCTCGTCACAGTTCGTCCTTGCTCAAGTTCCCTCTTGTGAAGTCATCCAAAGTTTGTCTCTAGAACATGCTGTACCACGAAAACCACAACAGTGCACAGCAGCTGCACACTGATTGACACACACACTGTTTTTTCCCCATTCCATCAACCCATTCCTGCCGCTGAGCGAGCAAAATTTGGTGCCGTATTCATACATGGTCTATGGATAATGTCTTTGGCTTATAATCAAAATTTCCTGAATCTCGGGTTCAAAATACGCCACTGCTTCCATTCTGAATAAAAAATCATCCACAGAGGCGACCGAACTTTTCAGACATAAGTTAGTTTGTTATTTGGTTTCGTGTTCCATGGATCATTTGACACGATAAATCGCACTGATGTGGAACGAGTCATTTTACATTCACATCACAAGTTAATTTGTAAATATGGCTACATACTGAACATTTAGAAGTGTCTTTCTATTTTTTAAATACACAAATGAAAGTTAGTAATTCGCTCCCACCGCCTTTTACACGTTGCAATAATGCACTGAAGAGCCAAAGAAACTGGTGCACCTGCCTAATATCGTAGAGGGCCCAAGCGAGCACTCAGAAGTGCCGCAACAAGACGTGGCATGGACTCGACTAATATCTGAATTAGTGCTGGAGGGAACTGACACCGTTAATCTGCAGGGCTGTCTATAAATCCGTAAGAGTACGAGGAGTACAGATTTCTGTACAGCACGTTGCAAGGCATCCCAGATATGCCCAATAGTGTTCATGTCTGGAGTGTTTGGTGGCCAGCGGAAGTGTTTAAACTCAGAAGAGTATTCCTGGAGTCACCCTGTAGCAATTCTTCACATGTGTGGCGCTGCATTGTCCTGCTGGAACTGTCCAAGTCCGTCGGAATGCAAAATGGGCATGAATGGATGCAGGTGATCAGACCGGATACTTATGAACGTTTCACCAGTCAGGGTCGTATCTACACGCATCAGGGGTCCTATTTCACACCAACTGCACACACCCCATACCATTACAGAGCCTCCACCTGCCTGAACAGCCCCTGTTGAGCTGCAGAGTCCATAGGTTCATGAGGTAGTCTCCATACCTGTACACATCCACCCATTCGATACAATTTGAAAAGAGACAGATCTGATCAGGCAACATGTTTGCAGTCATCAACAGTCCAATGTCGCTGTTGATGGGCACAAGCAAGGAGTAAAGCTTTGTGTTTTGCAATCATCAAGGGTGATGTTAGTTGAATGGTTCGCACGCTGACACTTGTTGGTGGTCCAGCACTGAAATCTGCAGCAATTTGCGGAAGGGTTGCACTTCTGTCACGTTGAATGATTCTCTTCAGTCGTCGCTGGTCCCGTTCTTGCAGGATCTTTTTCCCGCCACAGCGACGTCGGAGGTTTGATGTTTTACAGGATTCCTAATATTCACATTACTTAAAAAGGTGGTACAGGAAAATCAGCACTTCATCGCTACCCTAGACTTGCTGTACCCCGTCGTTCGTGCGCCGACTATTACAACATTTTTAAACTCACTTATGTCTTGATAACCTACCATTTTAGCAGCAGTAACCGATCTAACAACATCCACGCAATTCCGAAGATAGCAAGAGCCGACAGGTGCGTGAATTATCGCACATTCAGCTCAATAACTCATACACCCATGTTGCTGTCAAGGATAATATACAGATGAACGAAAAAGAACACTGAGGTTCTCTTACATGATGATCAGTTTGGTGTTGGAAAAACTAAAGGCGCCATAGAGGCCGCTCAAACGCTGCGGCTGATAATGGAAGGTAAGACTGAAAAAAAAACCAAGGCACTGTCATAGGATACGTTGACTTGGAAAAAGCGTTAAACAACGTAAAATGTAGCAAGATGTTCGAAATTCTGAGAAAATGATGGGTACGCTGCAGGGAAAGATAGGTAATGTACAACATTTGCAAGGACCAAGAGGGACAAGAAAAGTGGAAGAGCAAGAACGAAGTGGTCGGATTAAAAAAGATATAAGACAGGGATATAACCGATGGCCATCGTAGGCGAGTATAGTGGTTACCTGGGAAGAAGTTCCATTTTTTGAAAGTTTTGGAGACGGTTTGCCTCGTTACTCAAATCGTCAATGGTGGCAGGCCATCGGAAATGACTTAAGGTCACGATTGATCTTATGATGTAATTTCTTTGCCGGCGATTGAGCCGCAGGATAACGCGACTCGCGGGCGCGGACCGACTAGGGAACGGCAGACAGAAAACCAGGCTCCGGGCAGGCATAAATATGCGACCCGGTCCAGTAAGCAGCCAGTCTCAGGGAACACCTGATGAAGACGTTAAGTAATGACGTCGAAATATTGTGTTTGGAAGACGCTGATATCCGGCAGAAAACCCGATTTCCACGAGATGTCGTGATTGATCTTGACGGAAACTCTGACGGACCACGCTACGTCACAGACACTTGTGCCATCATTAGTTACCTCTAATGGAATAGTACCGTTCAAATGGTTCAAATGGCTCTGAGCATATGTGACTTAACATCTGAGGTCATCAGTCCCCTAGAACGTAGAACTACTTAAACCTAACTAACCTAAGGACATCACACACACCCATGCCCGAGGCAGGATTCGAACCTGCGACGTAGCGGTCGCGCTGTTCCAGACTGTAGCGCCTAGAACCGCTCGGCCACACCGGCCGGCAGCAGATTTAAATTTGGAAATTTGTGGTAAAGTCTTATGGGACAAAACTGCTGAGGTCATCGGTCCCTACGCTTACACACTACTTAATCTAGCTAAAACCAACTCACGGTAAAAAAAAAAACACACGGACCCGTGCCCGAGGGAGGACTCGAACCTCCGAAGGGGGCAGCCGCGCGGACCGTGACAAGGCGCCTAGACCGTGCTGCAACCCTCGTGGCACCAATTTAAGTCTGTGCTCTTGGCTGACTAATTTTAAGAATATCCATGAGCATTAGTAAGATGTAAGAGCAGCACCACCTTTGTATGTGCAGCATTCTCACTTCACAAACCGCACTACAGCGAGTCCTCAGAAGATGAGTTCCCACATCTTCAGTAAATGGTAGGTTGAGGTAACGATCCATTAAATTTGTACGGGTCTCCACTTCTTTTCACTCGTCCCTCATTTTACCTCGACCGGAGAAAGTGCAGAAATCGTACTAATAGCAACAAGAGATATAGCAATATTCAGTTCTTGCTTCCACAAGGGGTCGATTGTTTTCGTGAGAGTTCTAAACATTTATCAGTTCGTCAGTCATTAAAATTTTAAATTGACATAGAAGAGAAGGAAATATTCTGGCGCTAGATATACGCAATGAACAGCTGTTGTGTACTCCTGTCCTCCAAGGTAGCATTTTACAAAATCCCTGCTAGTTTCAGCATCGTTCAGACAAAGAACTCCCACTCGAACAGTTACGTTGAAAATTTACTGTACTGTGAGGTGCGAAGGAAAACCTTCTTTCAGCAATTAACTGGAAAACTTAAATCTTAGTGTCCTTTATTACATACAAACGATAGAAAACATTTTCACCATGTGAAATGTAAATGAAGTTGAGCAGGCCGTTGGCAGTATAGCTTCTCCAACTGTTGTTGTAGACACACCAAGGTCCTATGACCATGTGTCCGGAAATTGACGGTGTGCGTGCAGCGATAACAAATCGCCTGGGAACACAGTACATAGCTGCATCGCATCCACGTCACAGGAGATGTTCATAGTGACCACCACAGGAATCCATGCATGCGTTCACATGTCGCCGTTGTCGTGCAGGACACACGTAATTGTATTTTGACTTACATCATGTTGTTCGGCCCCTTTCCTGGAGCTTGTACTAGGGTTCGTCTCATTGCCCTGTAGAACCCTATCCAGATGTGGTGTACGCACAGCGTGCCGCCTCTCTGCATGTTCGTCTGTCTGAAAGGACCCATGATCACACAAACGCCCAAAAAGTGCTTGACATGTTGTGTGATGTGGTTGGTGTTAGTGAGGGCACCTGTGCTGCGTCTCGACCGTTTCCATCTGCTTGGCCTACACAGACACAATATTGGCTTGTACCCGATATGAGTACTGGAGCATTCTGCTGCTGTTAGTACGCTGTGTAAATCACACAGCGTGCAATACATAAGGAACACAGCAGGTGGTCAAGCAGACTTCTCATTCGGCAGCGCCATCTACTGTGGGAACGACGCATTCCTGCACACATGTGCCTACGATCTTTCTTTCTCCATTTCCAGACAGGAATCTGTCCCTACAGATTGTCCTATTTATTAATGTTCACCCTGTATAGTCATCAGAAACATACCTGCATTTTGTGCAGACGATCCATATCAGGGTGATCAAGCTGCCCTACCAATAGGTTTTATGCAACTTGTAACGGTTTCAAATACCATGAGGAAAAGTTTCATATTGGCTCGTTACAAGCAAACTATTAGTCCTACAGAAAAAAATGAACAGGACTCCTTTGTAGGAAATTTAATGTAGTTAAATTTTTTGCTGGTATAGATTTAAGTGTCAGGAAGTCGTTTCTGAAAGTATTTGTATGGAGTGTAGCGTTCTATGGAAGTAAACCGTGGACGATAAATAGTTTAGACAAGAAGAGAATAGAAGCTTTCGAAATGTGGTGTTACAGAAGAATGCTGAAGATTAGATGGGTAGATCAGAGGAGGTATTGAATAGAACTGGAGAGGAGTTTGTGGCACAACTTGACTAAAAGAAGGGACCGGTTGATAGGACATGTTCTGAGACATCAAGGGATCACCAATCTAGTATTGGAGGGAAGCGTGGAGGGTAAAAGTCGTAGAGGGAGACCAAGAGATGAATACACTAAACAGATTCAGAAGGATGTAGATTGCAGTAGGTACTGGGAGATGGAGAAGCTTGCACAGGATAGAGTAGCGTGGAGAGCTGCATCAAACCAGTCTCTGGACTAAAGACCACAACAACAACAACAACATACGTTTCCACTAGAGGCCGTTGTTTTCGAATTATTCAACGAAAACTTACAGCAGTGAGCTGTAAATTCGTTTTTCTTAAATAACTCCAAACCCGTCGGCTCCCTCGAAAACGCATCCCACTACGAAGTTTAGCCACATTACATTTGCTATAAAGGGGTCAAAAAGGTCCTGTTCATATTTTTTTTCTGTAGGACTAATAGGTTAAGTGTAGAATGCGAGAGAATATGAAAATCTCACGTCTGGTTTTTGAAGGCGTTGCGGGTTTCATAAAAACCAAAGATGGGGGCAGCTGAAGCACCTAGTATGCAGTGTTCTCGCGCACCATCAGTACACGATGCGTCCTTCAGTACTTCGTAAAGTGGTTATTCGTAGTAATAATTACAGTACTGATGCTCACAGCAGGCAGTTGAAGTTTAAGTACTTGCCTTTAGCTCCTCTTAGTGGGATGCTTAAAGATCTTCAAGTGAGGATTACCGAATGTGGCAGCGCCGTCAACAGTCTAGCCAACTGCGTGGATCTACCCTGTGTACATTTAGCCACCAGCGTACTCTTACCGCAGTGTCTTACTTAATTCTAAATCACGCGCCTCTCACCTTCTGTTATGTATTTTCTTATGGCTGGTGGCTAACTTAACGGGCAGAGACAGCTGCGACAAAAAACAGAGGATCCCTGCGCCGCTACGAGGCGGCGGCCGCTGTTGACGGGAGATGCCTCCAGGATCTCCGCTTAGTGCTCCACTCAGATAATCCGCTTATGCCGTTCGGAAAGGCTTCAGAAATTTATTTCACTCCGAAGTAGGCGGAGAAAGAAAACTCTGGCGTCTTCACGAAACACTCAACTAGTTTCAGAAATGGAAGTTTGCGGTTCTCCGGAAGAAAAAGTGGCACTCCTATTTACTTCGATGGGCCCGTTATCGACTGCATACCGTACCTACAATTTACGTCAGAAAACTGTTTCCTGCAACTCTGCCAATAAAACTCCATTCGTTAATGTAAAGGCCATAATCGTGGTAAGACACCAGATTTAGAAAAGAATGCAGAAGATAAGACTTCTAAATTTTCTTACTGTGCTGATGTGCACATATACACCGAAGAGACAAAGAAACTGTTATACCTACTTAATATCGTGTAGGGCCACCACGAGTACGCACAAGTGCCGCAACACGACGTGGCATGGACTCGACTCATGTCGGAAGTAGTGCTGCAGGGAACTGACACCATGAATCCTGCAGGACTGTCAGTAAATCCCTAAGAGTACGAGGGGTTGAGATCTCTTCTGAACAGCACGTTGCAAAGCATCCCCGATATGCTCAAAGTGTTCATGTCTTGGGTGCTTAGTGGCCAGCCGAAGTGTTTAAACTCAGACGAATGTTCCTGGAGTCACTGTCTAGCAATTCAGGACATGTATGTTGTCGCAGTGTCCTGCTGGAACTGCCCAAGTCCGTCGGAATGAGAAATGGACATGAATGGATGCTGGTGATGTTTCACCTGTCAGGGTCGTATCTACACGCATCAGGGACCCCATATCACTCCACCTGTACAAACCCTAACAGTCCCCTGCTGACATACAGAGTCCATAGTTTCATGAGGTGGTCTCCATACCCGTACACATCCATCTGCACGATACAATTTGAAACGACACTGATCCGATCAGGCAACATGTATGCAGTCATCAACAGTCCAATGTCGCTGTTGATGGGCACAGGCGAGGCGTAAAGCTTTGTGTCACGCAGTCATCAAGGGTACACGAGTGGTCCTTCGGCTCCGAAAGTCGTATCAGTGTTGCTTTTGCTGAATGGTTCGCACGCTGACACTTGTTGATGGTCCAGAACTGAAATCTGCAGCAATTTGCAAAAGGGTTGCACTTCTGTCACGTTGAACGATTCTCTGCAGTCGTCGCTGGTGCCGTTCTTGCAGGATCTTTTTCCCGCCACAGCGACGTCGGAGATTTGATTTTTTACCGAATTCCTAATAATCACGGTACACTCGTGAAAGGATGGTACGGGAAAATCACCACTTCATCGCTACCTCGGAGATGCTGTAACCCACCACTTGTGCGCCGACTGTAACACCACGTTCAAACTCACTTAAATCTTGATAACCTACCATTGTAGCAGCTGTAACTGATCGAACAACTTCGCCAGACACTTATTGTGTCATATGTGCGTTGCTGACCTCAGCACCACATTCAGCATTATTACACATCTCTGTATTCGAACTCGCGTGCCTATACCATTTCTTTGACGTTTCAGTGTTTGACACTGAGAAACGACTTTTCATTTCCGAATATTCAAGACAACGTGACAGAGATCGATCTATTCATGGTACTGATATGCGATAACGTCAGTTGTCGAATGGCAAATAACTAGTACTACATGTACTGGAAGCGCAGAATAAATATAAAGGCACTATGTTGTAAGTTCTGCAGTTCACTCCTAGACCTTAAGGCGAGAGTATTTTGCACGACCGCCTGATCAGTTAAGGAAACACATGGTAATTACTGTAACTATAGTTCTAACCTCGCGTTTGCTTCGTATTATGTTGCAACATACTGAGGCTTTCTTCTATTCTGTGCTTGGATGAAATTTGGTAGTAGGTTATGACGTATGTCTGTGCGTGAAGGATTACTATCTGGTGGACCAGAAGAGTGATATAGAGAAATTTCATCCTTTACGCTGTTATACAAATTTTTGAAGGTGCTTTTCTAGAGTTATACTTTCATTATTCTTCGAGTGACCGTCCATTAAGTTTTTTCTGCATTTTTTACCGTTATTTCTAGTACCAACGAGTAAAATAATTCAAGCCTCACTTCCGTACATAAATCAGTTGTCTCCCGTAAGTGAAACCTTATGTGAGTTCTAAGCCCTTGAGTAATATTTCAAGATAGCCAGTTTATTTGGTTTGTGAGAAGGACCTTTTGTAAATCAACTTCACTTCCCAGCATCCTAGAATAAAAATAAATCTGAATTTGCTCTATGTACAACTGAAATATGCGATCGTTTCATTTCACATGTCTCCACACTACAACCCTCACGTAAGATATGACTGGCTCTACCTATGATTAATTTGTCATGTCAAACGCTATTTCATTTCGACGTTTCCTGAAGCGAACAATTTTTCATTAGCCTACATTGCAGTCTGGTCGGCTGTCTTCGCTCGAGGTTACTACTTTTTGAGACATACAACAAATGGCTGGTTACACATGCCCATGGGCAGCCATATCACATACGAAGAGTCTAAGAAAGCAACTAAAACACTCTTCCACGTCATAATCCTTCTTTGAGATATATATATTAATTCATAATTACGTGCTGCGCTCGAGTAGTCACACAATCGTCAGTCGTGTCGCAAATACGAGTAGATATGTGGGTCTAATACCTGCAAGAATGACAGTTCCCAGTGCCAATTAAGCCACAATAAAACGTAGTACAACATTATGAACGAAATATAAATCATAAATTGATCCGACGAAAGCATTAAGGAGGATAAAATTTGATATTAAATAGCACATAAAATTAGGTGCTTTATTAGAAAATTAATATCCACGCAAACAGAAACTGACAGAGTGACCGGCAAACGTTCAATTAGTGGCACATCAGAAGCAGTCTGGAACTCTGTGGAGATGGTTGCATTAGATTAACGTAATTAGAAATTAATCGTGTTAATGCACTGATGAACTTCAGTTATTAATTCACATGAAATTGCATTTAAACTCAAACACGTGTCAAAGTCGGCGATATGATAAGTACACAATAGTAATAATTTTTTTTTTTTTTACAATTGAGGAGCTACTCGACCGATTAGTAGCGGCTTCCGTCAAGAATACCATCATCACGACCGGGAGAGCGGTGTGCTGACCCCACGCCCTTCGTATCCGCATCCTCCACTGAGGATGACACGGCGGTCCGATGGTCCCGGTAGGCCACACGTGACCTGAAGACGGAGTGCTTTTATATATATATTCACATGCCTTTGAAATACCTGTATTACTGACCCCAGAACCTTTATGATGATAGGTTAAATGAGAGCAATCGGTACAAGGGAAATGAACTCTGAGCACACCACAAGAAAGGTAATAGAAAAATCTTTGCACAATATAGTGCCATTCGTCTCTAGAACGCTAATTAGAGGAAAAGATTCTTTTATCAAAGAAAAATCGTAGAGAAAATAATTAACCACGCATTGACTAGAATACTTTAAATAAGAATTTTTCGTTAATTATGTACTTGGTACTGTTTCATCATTACATCACAGCTTTATTTTCGATATATTTAGATTTAATGTAGTCTGCACGGGTTTTATTTTACAGAAGAATAACGTACTGCGAATTTGTATTTTTTTAGTCATGACTTCGCTGATTGATCTGTGCAGCCGGCCTCGGCATTCCCTCCTGTTCCAAACCTTTTATCTCAGGCTACCACCTACACAGAATGACCGAGACTGTTTCTTAGAAATATTCCAACGTCTCTCTTCCTCTAAAGCTTTTGCTCCCTACGTCTCAAGTAGTACCATGGACGATATTCTTTGGACAGATCTGAGGACAACAGCTGTTTTTTGTAGCACTTAAGAACACCTCATCTGTATTTGAAGGTATTGCTTTATTTACTACTGAATTTACCACTAAAACTCGCAGTTTTCAGTCTCCTTAAATCGATTTGATCGCGTCCTCTACTAACCTCTACTAAGGCTGTTAGCAGGTTATCCTCAAAATTACCTGGTTTCTCACAGTGGGGCCTCAAGATTCTGAATTTTGACGCCTAAATCAGTAGGACATGAAGCCAAATTTTTAAATACAACAGAGCAATCCATTTAAAAGCGAACGAAGTGTTCACTACTGTTTTGACAACACACACATCATCATGTCTCCTCTAGTCGATGGTTTGCATACACTGTGTTCCTAGATGATTCTTTGGAGGTGTTTCCCAGTTACTAGAATAATGTCTATCTTTGTCTTTCTGTCCAGTTTTTACCCTCTACAGATCCTTCAAGCGCGATGGAAGCTGTCGAATACGTGTGAAAAAAGGCGGGTGCAGAATACCTGCTTTGGGAGGGGAAGCTCTTGGTGATCCATTCCTATTCGAGCTAGAACCATGGTGTGAAACGTTCTGTGGTTTGGCCAGCACCAGCGGGCATTTGAATAGCCGTTCGAAAATACGTCTTACTGTAGTTATGTAACAGTATATTAGGCAAGGTTTCAACAACGAACCGGAGCTTGCGCCCACGAAAATCATGGGAATCAATTAATTCCTTTTGCGAAATATATTAATAAGACTGAAATTAGTGCTCGCCTGATGGCGCCATTTATATGTGCACCGTTCGTTATTTACCTGCAAAAAGAGTCACCTTAAATAACCCTGAACGGGAGCGAGACAGATGGTCAAAATCTAGTCCACCAGTGTATGAGACCTTGATTTTATATGCGTTTTAACCTTTTGAAAAAGTCTTACATTATCTAGATCTTACGTTCGAAAACACATTTTTCTGGGAGGTTTTTAGAGAGCTTCAATTCTATACTTTAAATATGTACGATACGGCTCAAACTTTGCATGGAAGCAGATAAATGAATAAAGTCAGAACGACTTTTTTATCCAATAATCTTCATTCCCTTCGAGATACAATGGTTCAAAACCGAGCTAAATGTAACAGAGAAATGAATGAGTGGAAAGGCTTCAAACGGAAAGAAGTAAAGAAAAAAAAAAGAATTCTTCCGATAAAACTGAGACCTTGCTTTCAGACATATAGCTGCATTCGGATCTTACGTGCAATTAACACCTTCTTGTGAGTTTTTTATGTGCCCCACCTCGGTGTTCAAACATGTGCACATCGGTTCAAATTTTATGAAAATGTAAATGTGTAATTAACGGTCGTCCAGTCGTTTTGTGGAAGATTTATCCGTTGCTACGATATAGTGGTCTGAAGTTTTTCATAAAATGCACATAAAATAAGACGTTAACTAAAGCATGTGCTGAGATGGGTTAAAGTGACGTAGGTGGAAGTAAAGAATATATATCCAGGAACCAGGTTTTAAATTTTAAAACATTTCGAGGGGCAGATGTGGACTCTGACCACAATCTATTGGTTATGAACTGCGGATTAAAACTAAAGAAACTGCAAAAAGGTGGGAATTTAAGGAGATGGGACCTGGATAAACTGACAGAACCAGAGGTGATGGAGAGTTTCAGGGAGTGCATTTGGGAACGATTGACAAGAATAGGGGAAAGAAATACAGTAGAAGAAGAATGGGTAGCTTTGAGAGATGAAATAGTGAAGGCAGCAGGGTAGCAAGTAGTTAAAAAAACGAGGGCTAATAGGAATCCATGGGTAACAGAAGAGATACTGCATTTAGTTGATGAAAGGAGAAAATACAAAATTGCAGTAAATGAACAGGCAGAAAGGAATACAAACGTCTCAAAAATGAGATCGACAGGAAGTGCAAAATGGCTAAGCAGGGATGGCTAGAGAACAAATGTAAGGATATAGAGGTATATATCACTAGCGGTAAGATGGATATTCCCTACAGGAAAATTAAAGACACCTTTGGAGAAAAGAGAACCAATTGCATGAATATCAAGAGCTCAGATGGAAACCCAGTTCTAAGCAAAGAAGGGAAAGCAGGAAGGTGGAAGGAGTATATAGAGGGTCTATACAAGGACGATGTTCTTGAGGACAATATTATGGAAATGTAGATGAAGATGAAATGAGAGATATGATACTGCGTGAAGAGTCTAACAGAGCGCTGAAAGACCTAAGTCGAAACAAGGCCCCGGGACTAGAGAATATTCCATTAGAACTACTGATAGCCGTTGGAGAGCCAACCCTGACAAAACTCTACCATCTGGTGAGGAAGATGTATGAGACAGGCGAAATACCCTCAGACTTCAAGACGAATATAATACACTCCTGGAAATTGAAATAAGAACACCGTGAATTCATTGTCCCAGGTAGGGGAAACTTTATTGACACATTCCTGGGGTCAGATACATCACATGATCACACTGACAGAACCACAGGCACATAGACACAGGCAACAGAGCATGCACGATGTCGGCACTAGTACAGTGTATATCCACCTTTCGCAGCAATGCAGGCTGCTATTCTCCCATGGAGACGATCGTAGAGATGCTGGATGTAGTCCTGTGGAACGGCTTGCCATGCCATTTCCACCTGGCGCCTCAGTTGGACCAGCGTTCGTGCTGGACGCGCAGACCGCGTGAGACGACGCTTCATCCAGTCCCAAACATGCTCAATGGGGGACAGATCCGGGGATCTTGCTGGCCAGGGTAGTTGACTTACACCTTCTAGAGCACGTTGGGTGGCACGGGATACATGCGGACGTGCATTGTCCTGTTGAAACAGCAAGTTCCCTTGCCGGTCTAGGAATGGTAGAACGATGGGTTCGATGACGGTTCGGATGTACCGTGCACTATTCAGTGTCCCCTCGACGGTCACCAGTGGTGTACGGCCAGTGTAGGAGATCGCTCCCCACACCATGACGCCGGGTGTTGGCCCTGTGTGCCTCGGTCGTATGCAGTCCTGATTGTGGCGCTCACCTGCACGGCGCCAAACACGCATACGACCATCATTGGCACCAAGGCAGAAGCGACTCTCATCGCTGAAGACGACACGTCTCCATTCGTCCCTCCATTCACGCCTGTCGCGACACCACTGGAGGCGGGCTGCACGATGTTGGGGCGTGAGCGGAAGACGGCCTAACGGTGTGCGGGACCGTAGCCCAGCTTCATGGAGACGGTTGCGAATGGTCCTCGCCGATACCCCAGGAGCAACAGTGTCCCTAATTTACTGGGAAGTGGCGGTGCGGTCCCCTACGGCACTGCGTAGGATCCTACGGTCTTGGCGTGCATCCGTGCGTCGCTGCGGTCCGGTCCCAGGTCGACGGGCACGTGCACCTTCCGCCGACCACTGGCGACAACATCGATGTACTGTGGAGACCTCACGCCCCACGTGTTGAGCAATTCGGCGGTACGTCCACCCGGCTTCCCGCATGCCCACTATAGCCCTCGCTCAAAGTCCGTCAACTGCACATACGGTTCACGTCCACGCTTTCGCGGCATGCTACCAGTGTTAAAGACTGCGATGGAGCTCCGTATGCCACGGCAAACTGGCTGACACTGACGGCGGCGGTGCACAAATGCTGCGCAGCTAGCGCCATTCGACGGCCAACACCGCAGTTCCTGGTGTGTCCGCTGTGCCGTGCGTGTGATCATTGCTTGTACAGCCCTCTCGCAGTGTCCGGAGCAAGTATGGTGGGTCTGACACACCGGTGTCAATGTGTTCTTTTTTCCATTTCCAGGAGTGTAATTCCAATCCCAAAGAAAGCAGGTGTTGACAGATGTGAAAATCACCAAACTATCAGTTTAATAAGTCACAGCTGCAAAATACTAACACGAATTCTTCACAGATGAATAGAAAGACAGGTAGAAGCAACGTCGGGGAAGATCAGTTTGGATTCCGTAGAAATGTTGGAACACATGAGGCAATACTGAACCTACGACTTATCGTAGAAAATAGATTAAGGAAAGGCGAACCAATGTTTCTAGCATTTGTAGACTTAGAGAAAGCTTTTGGCAATGTTGACTGGAATACTCTCTTTCAAATTCTGAAGGTGGCAGGGGTAAAATACGAGGAGCGAAAAGCTATTTACAATTTGTACCGAAACAAGACGGCATAAGAGTCTAGGGGCATGAAAGGTAAGCAGTGGTTGGGAAGGGAGTGAGGCAGGGTTGTGGCCTATCCCCGATGTTATTCAGTCTGTATAATGAGCAAGCAGTAAAGGAAACAAAAGAAAAATTCGGAGTAGGAATTAAAATCCATGGAGAAGAAACTTCGTGGTTCGTCGATGACATTGTAATTCTGTCAGAGACAGGAATAAATTTGGAAGAACAGTTGAACGGAATGGACAGTGTCTTGAAAGGAGGATATAAGATGAACATCAACAAAAGCGAAACGATAATAATGGAATGTATTCGCATTAAATCGTGTGATGTTGAGGGTATCAATTAGGAAATGAGACGCTGAAAGTAGTAAAGGAGTTTTGCTATTTGGGGAGCAAAATAACTGATGATGGTCAGAGTAGAAAGGATATAAAATGTAGACTAGCAATGGCAAGGAAAGCGTTTCTGAAGAAGAGAAATTTGTTAATATCGTGTAGAGATTTAGGTGTCAGGAAGTCTTTTCTGAATGTATTTATGGGGAGTGTACCCATGTACGGAAGTGAATCGTGGACAATAAATAGTCTAGACAAAAAGAGAATAGAAGCTTTCGCAATGTGTTGCTACAAAAGGATGCTGAAGATTAGATCGGTGGATCACATAACTAATGAAGAGGGATTGGATAGAATTGGAGAGAAGAGAAATTTGTGGCACAACTTGACTAGAAGAAGGAACCGGTTGGTAGGGCATATTCTGAGGCATCAAAGGATCACCAACTTACTATTGGAGGGCAGCGCGGATGGTAAAAATCGTAGAGGGAGACCAAGAGATGACTACACTAAACAGATTCAGAAAGATGTACGCTGCAGTAGGTACTGGGAGATGAAGAAGCTTGCACAGGATAGAGCAGCATGGAGAGCTGTATCAAAACAGTCTCTGGACTGAAGACAACAACAACAAGAACGGTAATTATACGAAGACTTCGCAAAAATATTTCATCGCCCGGATGTTACGTGCGAAAAATCATGGGCGTTCTCAAGAAACTGTGTTTCGTAGTAATGCGTTACATAGTAATCGCTTCATTTGGATATAATAAAAAAACTGATTATTGCAGTTGATTATCAAATGGTTCAAATGGCTCTGAGCACTATGGTACTTAAATTCTGAGTTCATCAGACCGCTAGAACTTAGAACTACTTAAACCTAACTAACCTAAGGACATCACACACATCCCTGCCCGAGGCAGGATTCGAACCTGCGACCATAACGGTCACGCTGTTCCGGACTGTAGCGCCTAGAACCGCTCGGCCACCCCGGCGGGCCGTTGATGATCGTTTGATTGTTTCATTCTTTATACATTAGCTTTTATTCACCAGTGGCTTAAAGTCATCCAAAAATCTTTGAAAGTGCGAGACAATGCATATACCAAGAGAGAATTATGCCCAGCCTTATACAAAATGATGTTCTGTTTGAAGCTTTATCGATAACAACGAAGAAAGTTAAGCTAACCGAAAATTGCTATAAAAATTATTGTGAGAAAAAAATTTCAACTTCTTTCTAAAGAGCAGAAAAAGTTTTACTGCGTTTTCTTCAAAAACTACTACGCTGTCTTTTAGAATATTTTCGTCTTGGGCTGAAAAGTTGATTGTATTTTCCGTGCAGACATTGTTTCGCAGTTCTTCCGTCTATTATACACTTAGTTCGGATTGTTTGCTGCAACTTGTCGTTCCAAAATTATTCACGTGGGGTTTTCCAACGGCAGTTTCTTAGTATATATGCTTTTCAATAGCTTATTGTTTGTTGCGCTAATCGCTCAGCTTCCGATATTATAAGATTTTGAGGAAGTTTATGTAATATGCTCGTTCCGTAAATTTATCTGTGTAATGTACACAACTTCCGCACATTATTATCATAACCTTAGCACAATATTTAATATTTAGTTCAGTATCATATTTAAGTTTGCTGTTATTTTGTGCACTGTATTAAATATTTATGTTTATTTGTCATGTGTCTACTTATATAGTCTGACGCGTTTACGAATATATCGTGCGTAACTATAAAACAGTAAAGAGAAAACAATAACAAAATTTAAGAAAATTAAAAAATTTAAAATAACAAAATAGTAAAAATAAAAAAATATTAAAAAATATAAATCTCCCGTGGCCATGTGACATCGATGTGGTCGTGAGAGTTGCGTGCTCTGAGAACACAGTAGGCTGTACTGGTCAGGTTCGACAATATCAGCCAGATAACCGTAGAGGAGCCAGACTCACGGTGCCTATCTCAAGGAAGATGGTTCGAAAGACAACAAAAATGCTTATACCATATTAGTCATCGTTCGAGTTAACGAAAATTCTGTTGTTAACACCGAAGTCCTTAAATGCATAACGAAAAGTTTTATATTTCCTCGGTTTGAAGCATTTGAGGAGACAGAAAAATAAAAACCTTTTTAGAAGGTGTATGGGCAAAGAAGTACTTCCACGTGAAGTTTTAGGTGCACTATTACTGTCTGAAGAAAAGGAATAGAGCTGTATCTATTGCTCTTCGAATGAACTGCTGGTAAGGCCGTATTTTTCACCATGATAAAGAGATGTAACTTCAGCGTGTATCGCGGCATCATCTTCAACCGTATATTTCCTTAAAAATAAAATTTTAATTTTGTTATTTTTACTAGGCTGCTGTTGTGCCAGAATATGTTTTTTGTGTAGTCTGATTATCCACTACAGCTCTTTTCCTTCAAATAGTATGGAAAACGTAGTGGGACAAATGACAGACTTTTCTGTGAAATTGTTTTCTTTCATCAGTTGTGTGTAAGAACCATTGTTTTCTAACCAGGCTTTGTTCCAATTTGTATATCTTTTAACTTTCTTCTTCGGAAGAGACGAATTTGCTAAACTGTTTTCATCATTAGAGTAAGGACGATACATCTTTTCCGAAACTGGGCCTTTCAATTTTAAAATGCTTATACTGGATGTGAAACGCGCTGGCAAACCGCGTAAGCGACCAAACTTGTGAAAAACTTTGTACAGGATCTTCGTTTACTACATGGCATTGAAATTTCAATTCCTGAATATTACGCTCCAGTTCCATTGCTAAGTGTCATAAAAATAATTATTAACAAAGCTTTCACAGGGCCACTTCCCTTTGTTGTTTTGTGTTTCCTCATTTCTTCCCGCAGTTGTTTCTTCTACTTTTATGTGCTCACAATTTGGAGAATAATTCAGTATTTAGCGGATCCGGAACTTCTACTAAATTGTGCGTATGGCAAACTTCAATATCCAAATGAAAGCTACAACTCTCTGATAGAAAACCATGTCTGTAGACAACATTTGTTTCCACAACTACTAATAAAGTTGCAGGATATGGTGTTTGTTTAGTTTTTAACTGTGCTAGTCTTGTCAGACTACGGACTCTACAGAGGCTAGGATTTGATCCAGGAGCTTTCACACTGTCGATATTGAAGGAAATCGATAAAAGAAGAACTAGTGCAGCTGACATTATTGTTGCTCAGTTCGAAAATCAGGTTAACCTAAGAGGAGTTCTTCAGGATGAAGAAGAGAATGTACATGGTTGCACTAGTTCACTCAGGTAAGGTAAGGCCTAATCAGACACTGTCAAATCTTTGATTCATGTTTCCCGTAACTTACATTTTCGGAGCTTTATGTACCTTTCCCCCACAAAACCACCAACATCATAGCACTTACATTGTGCAAGCAGTTAGTCTAATACTGTAGAGAAGAGGAAATAATTTTCATTTACTACGATAGTAACGGCCGGCCGAAGGGACCGAGCGGTTCTAGGCGCTTCAGTCCGGAACCACGCGGCTGCTACGGTCGCAGGTTCGAATCCAGCCTTGGGCATGGATGTACGTGATGTCCTTAGTTTAGTTAGGTTTAAGTAGTTTTAAGTCTAGGGGACTGATGACTTCGCATGTTAAGACCCATAGTGCTTAGAGCCATTTGAACCATTAGTAAGGCATTTGTGTAAGAGAGAGGCTCTATTATTTGGTAGATATTTTGCATAGCAATTTGAAGAGCTGTAAATATCTAGCAAAAGAAGATATAAATACTCTGTTTCACAGATATTTGTAACAACTTTATCACACTCTGTGGCGAGCATGGGACCTCGAGTTAGTGCAGCTCTCTTTCCTTTCTGGGCTTAATACCTTCCCTTTCCACATCCCTACCTATCCCCGATCCTTCCCTCCCCCCCCCCCTCCCACCCCTTCCCTTCCCCTTCTCCCTCTCTTTGGGAGTATGTTTTACGCCTATGTCCGGAGGCGGACGCTTAGGAATGTAAGCCGTGGTTAGTCTTCTTTCATCTCACAAATCTCGTTCTGACAGATTTTCCAAAAAAGAAACCCATTCATTATTCAGAAAGCTGTTGACGCAACTGCAGGTCCTGTAGAGTCTTGTTCCAGGTTACAAAATGGCACCTTGCTGTTAGAAACAGACGGTGCCTCCAGCCACATAAATTTCTTCGAACTACACTGCTATACACCTTCCCAATCTGGGTCGAAGTGCGCCGTACTTTTAAACTTTCTGTGCGAGGTGGTTTATACAACATCGCTCGACTGATTATCCAAAGAGGACATTAGAAAACCACCTATCTGATCTGAGTGCAATGGCTGTACGTCGAGCCACGGAAAGGGTTCAAAAGGGATTGGTATTTACCCACACTCTCTTCTTGACGTTTGACAGTGATCAACTTCCATCGAATGTTGAAGTGTGAAAAGAGATAATTGCAGTTCACCCTTACAAACCCAACCCTACGTGTCGCTATCGGTGTCACAGGTTTAATCAAACCAGTCAGTCGTGTTCCAGTATGGCCAAATGCGTTACCAGTGGCAGGGATGCCCATGAGGCTGAGTGTTCACGTCAATCTCCTTGTTACATCAACGGCGTGGGCGACCACGTTGCTTCCTCTAGAGATAGGCCTCTTTTAAAAGATGAACGAGTTATTTAGGAAAAGGGAAAGGTGTCTACCTTTGCTGCTCATAAGTTATTCGCCAGTAGAAAGTTTACTGTGCTACCAGGTGGTAAATATAGCACTGTCCTCACCTCTCCTCGACCTGCTAAGGATGTAGCCATGCAGACTTGTGATCTCACCTTTAGCGCCACAGTCGTCAGATCGGCAAGCCCAAAGATCACTTGTTCAACCTCCCCACCATCACCTGATTACTGTAAGGCTCAACCTTCATCAGTTCCTCCGAAATCATGGACCGCAAAATCGGACGCCTGGACTTCCAAAAAAGAGCGTACTCGTGTAGATTTCTTACATACCCAAACCTCACAACTCCTCCCTCATCTCAACGTCCTGCTTCCAAGAAGGCTCATAAGAAACTAAATTCCTCTCCTTCTCTGCCATAGCATGTGTCTTCCCAGCTCCACCCAGTGGTAGCTGCCCTCGACCATCTTACATGTCGCGGCAATGCACTGCTGGCGGCCGATCATCCAGACGATCACTGGTGGCAGGAGCTGTCCCCTAACAACCTATGGATCAGGGCCTTCTGCATTTGACTGAATGCTGTTTCACGCCGTCGGCTGCCGGCTCTCTGCGGTCTTTGAGTTGACGGTAGCCCGCATCTCGTGGTCGTGCGGTAGCGTTCTCGCTTCCCACGCCCGGGTTCCCGGGTTCGATTCCCGGCGGGGTCAGGGATTTTCTCTGCCTCGTGATGGCTGGGTGTTGTGTGCTGTCCTTAGGTTAGTTAGGTTTAAGTAGTTCTAAGTTCTAGGGGACTTATGACCACAGCAGTTGAGTCCCATAGTGCTCAGAGCCATTTGAACCATTTGAAAGTTGACGGTAACTGTGGTGATATTTTTCTCTTTTCTGTCCACTCTATGCCAATTATCCATTGTAATATCGTTGGAATTCGCTCCAATAGGGATGAATTGTCGATCCTCTTACGATCCTACTCCCTGTTCATCTTCTGTATTCAGGAAACAAAGCTACATCTCCATGATCCTTTTGTCTTCCCTCATTTCCAATCAGCCTGGCTTGATCTCCCCTCTGCTGAGGGCGCTCCAGCACACGGTGGACTTATGATTCCTCTCCATTATACCACCAATTATCACCAAATCCTTTTACACAGTTCCTTCTAAGCTATTACTGTACATCTTTCCCTTTCGGGATACGCTATCTGTCTTTATACCATATACATTATATCCACCACACCAATGGCAAGAGCTGATCTCCTTCACCTCCTATTAAGCGCTCACCCCTGTATTTGCTGGTTGGGGACTTCAACGCCCACTACCTCTTTTGGGGATCTCTGTGTCCTTGTCCGAGAGGCTTCATATTAATTGACGTCTTCCACCAAGCGGATCTTGTTTGCCTCAACACTTGGTAACTTACATTTTTGTCTGCGCCACCTACTCTCATCTGGACGTTTTGGTCGGTACTGTTCAGCTAGCTCGGTGCTTTGAATGGTTTGCTGTTGCTGATACACACTCGAGTGATCATTTTCCCTGTGTACTTCGACTACAGCCACAACTGCCATCTATGGGCCCAAGACGCTGGCAGTTTTCCCAAGCCGATTGGACAATATTCTCCTTTCTAGCAACGTTTGATGACCGTCAATTTCCTAGCATCGACGATCAAGTCACTCATGTTACGGAAGCTATTCTTACAGCCGCAGAACGTTCAATACCTCGTACCTCCCCTTTGCCCCAGGGAGCCCCAGTTCCTTGGTGGAACGAGGCATGTCCTGACGCAATACGTGAGTGCAGGCATGCTCTTCGCGTTTTCCGCCACCATCCCATGTTGGTCAACTGTATCCGCTCTAAGCAGTTACGTGCGCGATGCCGTCGCATCATACACGATAGCAAGAAGGCAAGCTCCTTTGACACATTCACTCCCTCATGTGTAGTTTGGAGTCGAATTTGACGGTTATCCGGCACATCTAGTTTCTCCCCGATTTCTGGGCTAACTGTCATGCGAGATACCTTAGTGGACCCAGTCGCAATTTCTAACTCAATGGGTCAACAGTTGCTCAGATTCTGAGCTCTGCAAATTACTCACATTTCTCCCGAAGAAACGAGCAGCGAAAGTGCGACCTCTTGCTTTCTCCTCTCAAAATCGCGAAAGCTGTAATACATCTTTTTTTCTATGCGAGAATTCCAAAACACACTCTCTTCCTCTCGCTGTTCCGCCCCAGGACCAGATGGCATTCACGTCCAAACGTTGCTCCATTTATCATACCATAGTCTGCGCTACCTCTTTCGCCTTTGTCTCGAATTTGGACCGACAGTACCTTTCCCAGATGGTGTCGGGAAACTATCGTCACTCCTGTCCCGCAACCTGGAAAGGACAAACATCTCCCTTCTAGCTATCACCCAATCTCTCTTACGAGTAGTATATGTAAGGTTTTGGAGCGTATGGTAAATTGCCGTTTAGGCTGGTGGCTGGTGTCTCGAATGCTTTTAACACCTGCCCAATGCGGCTTCCGAAAGCATCGTTCTGCAATTGACCATCTTGATGCTCTCTCCACTTATGTCATGAACAACTTTCTTAGGAAACACCAAATGATAGTTATATTTTGTGGTCTGGAGACGGCATACGACAGGTGTTGTAGGTAAGGCATCCTCGTCACACTGTTCTCTTGGAGCTTTCGAGGTCGGCTACCCCTTTTCATCCGTGAATTTATGACAAAGCCCACATTTTAGGTGCGGGTGAACACTGCGATCTCCCGTACTTCCTCCCGATAAAACGAGATACCCTAGGGTTCAGTGCTAAGTGTTTTACTGTTTGCCAACGTCATAAATACAATTATGGATTCTCTCCTTCCCAATGTCTCGGGCTCTCTCTTTGTCGAAGATATTACAATCTACTACAGCTCCCAATGGACCAGACTTCCTGAACGATATCTTCAAGGATGTCTCGATCCCCTCCGCTCATGGAGCATCGAAACTGGCTTCCGATTTTCTCCCAGTAAGACTGTATGTGTAAATTTTTGGCGTCGTACGGAGTTTTATCTGCCTCCATTACATCTGGGCCATGTTGACCTTCCGTTCGTGGACGTCGCCAAACTAATCGGACTTACGTTGGACAGAAAACCGCGCGGGGCTTCCCACGTTTCATATCTTTTTGCTCACTGTCTGCGATCCCTCATTACTCTCCGTGTTCTGAGTGGTACCTCCTAAGGAGCGGACCGAGTGATCCTCCTCAGCCTATATCGCGCCTTAGTGAGCTCGAAATTGGACTATGTAAGCATAGTTTACTTCTCTGCACGGCCATCTATTCTTCGGCGTCTAGACCCTTCGACTACCGTGGATTGCGTTTAGCGTCTGGAGCTTTTTACACCAGCTCTGTGGATAGCCTTTATGCTGAGACTGTTGAATCTCCGCTCTTCAATCGGCGAGCTGCCCTTCTGAGTCGTTACGCTAGTCATCTGTCTTCAATGCCGGCTCATCCAACCCATGCCATTTTTTCCGACACCGGCTTGGATTTAGTGTATGCAGGCCGCCCTTCCTCTGTACTGACACTGGGAGTCCGCTTCCGTCAGCTGCTACATTCCCTTCCCTTACAAATTCCTAAAATTTTATTGACAAATGAGGGTGTACAGTGACACCTTGGCTTCGCCTCCGGACCTGCCTTCTCTGTGACCTTTACCAGCTTCCCAACAATAGTACCTGCCCCCCCCCCCCCATAGTTTATCGTTCGGCGTCGGTAATTTGCTGCTCTATTTACACTGACGGTTCAAAGACCACCTTTGTTGTTGGGAGTGCCTATATTGTTGGCGACACCGCTATTATATTTCGGCTTCCCAACCAGTGTTTAATTTTTACTGCGGAGCTTTACGCTGTTCTCCAGGCTGTCCAACACATCCATCGCCATAAGCGGATACAGTATATTATATTCTCAGATTCGCTCAGTTCTCTTCTCAACCTCCGATCTCTTTATCCCTTCCACCCTCTTGTCCAACAAATTCAGGGCTACCTCCACATGATTCACTTGGGGGCCATCTCTGTGGCATTCCTCTGGATCCCAGGGCATGTTCGTATCCGCGGACGAGGCAGCCAGTACAGAGGCAGCAGTCTCTCTTCCTTGGTCCGCTGTTCACATGGTTCCGTTTGCCTATCTACAGACCGTTTTATGTCATCGTGTTGCTCTTTTATGACACACATATTGATCTGCTCTTCCCGATAATGAATTACAGGACATAAAACCTCTGACCTGTGCTAGGACCTCCTCCTCCCGGCCTTATCGCCAGGAAGAGGTAATTTTAACTAGACTTCGGATTGGGCACAGTCCCTTTAGCCATCGACATCTTTTAAATGACGATCCTCCTCCGCTTTGTCCCCACTGCTCTCAACCGTGGACGGTGAGACACCTTTCACTTCAGTGCCTCTGCGTGAAGTCTAAGGATACTATTGATACAGTCTGTTAGATCATTAACGTACAATATGAGCAGCGAGGATTGTAACATGCTTCCCTTTAGTGTGCCTAAAGTTACTTCCACATCTGCTAATGACTTGCCATCCAAGACAACACGCACCGACATTTCTGCAAAGAAATCATCAAACTAAATGCAAATTTTGCACGATACCACATACAGTCCTGCTGTCGACTTTATGCCTCTTTGTTATACTGATGAAAATGCTTTTCGGAGGTCAAGAAATACTGCACCTTCCAGACTGCCTTAATCCATGGATTTCAAAATGTCAAAAATAGCGTTTCGCATGGCAGATGTTTTTACTATCTCAGCTGGTTGATTTATGATGCCAGATCACATATGAGCAGTTGGACATTTTACTCGCATGAAGTGTGTGATGACTTCGATTCAAAATATTATATTGTGGGTTCACAATTTTATTAATGAAGAAAAACATATATTAAGACCATATATATGTTTATCTACGCTCAGGAGATTGGTTTTGTCACAGTATTGGCTCTTGCTTTGTGTTTTCACGTCTATTTATGCGAGTATGTCTGTACGGGAGTAATGAAGACCATATGTAACTTGATGGGTAGCGGCTAACAATCACAACAGGTACGCGAGAGGAATGTCAATGTCCCAATAGCTTAGTAACTTGTTCCGGTTGGCTGTGATAAACGAATGGTCCTATCCGCTCTTACGCAGCTGTGAATTCCCTTCCTTCGGGCCCAGGGATTAAAACCTTTTCAGTAGAGCCACAAAGTGTTCCGCTAATTGAACGCTTGAGCTGCTGAAAATGTACGAATTAAGCGTAGTATTACAGCTGTTAGCGACACAGCCGGCGAGAGAGAGCTGCGAAAACAGCTTCTCTGTACTCCGTTAGATTCAGCGAATGCATAATTAAAGAGCCGCCACGGTGGTGAATGCTGTGCGTAGCCGACCACTGAGCTCAGCTTTACGAGATGCAGAGTCTTACTAATAAGAAGCAATTTCCATCTCGTCTCCTGTTAAATGACCAAAATGTCAATTTTCTTCATCAATTCCGAGCCCTCTTAAGCTGTATAACAGTCATCTGCACGTTGCTGTGGGTTACTATGCAGTGATATAATGGTTGATTTGTGTATGTAAACGTTTACCGTTAAAAGAAGTGATATGCGTACAACATAGCAATATTCTGTAGCAAAACTGATCACAGAGAACTAATACGGTCACCACCACACACCACTACTAAGATACTGCCACTAATAACGCAATTTCCACATGTAACTATGACATCCATACTCTTCTGCATCTGTGCACTACATTGCGAGTAACATATAGTACTTGTACGACGGGCATTCAATAATTAGACAAAATGCTCTGGAGAATTTCGTTTATTCCTACAAAACAATACCTTTTCCACTTTTCAACATAATTCCCTTGAGCATTTATGCTCTTGTTCCAACGGGCTACAAGCTTTTATATTCCGGCTGCCAAGAACTCTTTATCTTGAAGTCTGAACCAATTTACCACAAACTTTTTCACGTCCTCGTTGTCCTGGAACCTCTTCTCGCATAATTTCTCCTTCAATGCACCAAACAAATGGAAATCTACATCTACATCTACATGACTACTCTGCAATTCACATTTAAGTACTTGGCAGAGGGTTCGTGGAACCACAATCATACTATCTCTCTACCATTCCACTCCCGAACAGCGCGCGGGAAAAACGAACACCTAAACCTTTCTGTTCGAGCTCTGATTTCTCTTATTTTATTTTGATGATCATTCCTACCTATGTAGGTTGGGCTCAACAAAATATTTTCGGATTCGGAAGAGAGAGCTGGTGACTGAAATTTCGTAAATAGATCTCGCCGCGACGAAAAACGTCTTTGCTGTAATGACTTCCACCCCAATTCGCGTATCATATCTGCCACACTCTCTCCCCTACTACGTGATAACACAAAACGAGCTGCCCTTTTTTGCACCCTTTCGATGTACTCCGTCAATCCCACCTGGTAAGGATCCCACACCGCGCAGCAATATCCTAACAGAGGACGAACCAGTGTAGTGTAAGCTGTCTCTTTAGTGGACTTGTTGCATCTTCTAAGTGTCCTGCCAATGAAACGCAACCTTTGGCTCGCCTTCCCCACAATATTATCTATGTGGTCTTTCCAACTGAAGTTGTTCGTAATTTTAACACCCAGGTACTTAGTTGAATTGACAGCATTGAGAATTGTACTATTTATCGAGTAATCGAATTCCAACGGATTTCTTTTGGAACTCATGTGGATCACCTCACACTTTTCGTTATCAGTAGGTAATAAATCAGGACTGTAAGGGGAGTGAGGTAGTACGTCCCAGCCCATTTTATCATTGGTTTCACGAGTTAGTTTAGCAATATGACGGCGTGCGCTGTCTTCCTGGAGAATCACACCTCTCCTCTGAGATCCACAGCGTCTCCCTCTCAGGCTCGCTTCTCCTTGTTTAAAAGCAAATCCGGGTAGTGTTGGCTGTTCATTATCCGTTGCTCTTCGAGATAATCACAAAAAACTGGACCTTCAGCATCCCTTAACACCGTCAATATGACTTTTCCCTATGATGATTTGGTTTTGAATTTTTTCTTGACAGGTGAGTCGGTGTGCTTCCACTCCATGCTTTGTCTTTTTGATTCTGACTCATAACAGTGCGTCCAAGCTTCATAACAAGTTAAAATTTTGTTGAGGAAGTGCTCATCTTCTCTTTCATAACGTTCCTTTAATTCTGTGCACACTCTCAACCTTGTTTCCTTGTAGGCCGTGTCAACTCCTTTGGGACCCATCTTGCACATGTTATGGGGTACTTCAGCGTGTTGCAGATAGTGTTATGAACTGTACCAGTACTTACTTAAAACTTATCAACTATTATTTCCAAAGTCACACGGCTGTCGGTACGAATATGGGTATCAATTCGAGTTTCAAGTGAGGGAACTGAAACTGCAACAGGTAGGAAAGAACGATGTTCGTCAGCCACTGAGTCGCGACCATTTTTGAACTGCTCTACCCACTTGCAAGAATTTGCACTATTCAAATAACCTTAACCATAAACTTTAGGCATACTGCATTTTATATCCTCTGGTTTCTTGCCTTCAGCAAGTAAAAAACGAGTAACGGAACATTGTTCAACTAATGTGGACGTTCCAAGCTGATTCACTATCTTGAAATGTATTTTTAAGGTTATAAAGAAAACTATGTTAATGCGTCAGCTTATCATGGCTCATCCCACTTATGACAACTTAAATCCATAAAAGTAACAAACTTGCCCTACTAACAGATTTTTCCCCGAACCAGTTTGTCTCTTTAATTATTGAATGACCCTCTTATTTAGGTGTAGTCACTGTCAGAGCGTATGCAGAATAATTACTCACATACCTCAGTCACAATCTCTTCTACCAAAGAACTACACGTAAATAAATTTAGAATTGCAATATTTATGGCGAGTTCGAAGATTTAACGCAACCTAGTTATTGTGCGATATGCAAAGAGTTTTTTGTTGTAGAATTACACTGAAATAAATTTTGTTAGAGGATATTCTCAGATGGACTGAAAATAGTTTGCGTGCTGTAGTTGTATTAACACAAAGACGTAAATATCTCTCATCCAGAGAATCATTTGTGTGTAAAAAAGTATCGAAATATCATCAACTCACAACTTACTTAATAATAACTTCCAAATTCCAAAATATAAAGTGCATTTAGAAAATTATTGCAGTCTAGTTTTATAACTAGACCGCTTCTTGCTACGTTTCAATATCCACATAAAAGTTGATATTTATCTGAAGCCAAAGGAAGCACGAAAACGAGTATAACGTATAACAGTTGCTTGATGGGACCCGTACGAGAAAAGTTATCCCTAAAATGACTTACGTATTTAGCTTAACGCTATTTTTTATTTATCTTTACAAATATATAAACATGGGTTTATCGCGATGTGTTGTAACATCAGATACCGCATCTGAAGAACATGGTTCACAGTAGGATATCAAGGTCCTACTGGCTGTAGTTTTCGTTTCAGACAGAATGTTTCTTGAGTAACGTACTAGCGTTGTCATTGATTCACGTAATGTATTGTTAGCTGAGTGAAAACATGAGCACGATTATGTAATAGTGTTCCTAAAACGAAGAATCGTCCAGGAAGGTCTATAAGTAGAGGAATATTAGTGTCTTACTACACACAATAGCACCAACAACAATGAGGTTATGCATGAGGAGACTTTAAACTATGACTCGAGTGCAAAATGTGCTGTATGCATCTGGGGACCAGAATGCTCGTGCAAATCATATAGTCCATACGCTCCTTGTGAAATTTTGTTCATTTATAATGCCATTTCTTCTATAACTCGTCAGACAGATCTCTGAAACCTGGCCTCATTCAGTCCATGACTGATTTTGATGGACTGTGGTGATATGTATAAACATGCTGTGATTCTCAGTTGCATTTGCTTCATTCACGTGGTCCCTTTGGACGTACTAAATGTAAGAATATAAGATTTGTAGACATAGTACGTTGTACGCTATCTTTTTTTTATATATGACGTTATTGACACGTACAATAAAAAATACTGTACTGAGGAATGTGCTCTCCAAAATCGATGATCACAGCTATGTAAGTAATTGACAATGAGAGGAAGTTGGCTGCTGAAAGGAAACAAAATTTGGAGAGGCGATGGACGAAAGTTGTTAACGATAAGTGCAGGTACATGATTGTCTAATGACTCAGAAAATCCTTTCTGATGCCCAAGACTATAATAAACTGTAAGCTGATTCATCAGACACCATTTCTTGCAATCTTTTTTTTTTTCGCGTAAGAGATATTTTTAAATGAATAATTAGGAATAAAGACCTGAAACTTTCAGTGTTTGTGCAACATATCAGTTCACGAATTTTCCCATAGCCTTTTCATAATATGTAAAAAACGGCACAGATGGATAAAAGGATTTGTTTTATTATCCCAGGAATGAAAATTGTTACCTGAGAAGTAATTATGAATGAACTGAAATCATTTTCATTACATACATATAACTATGAAACACCAATAAATATATTTTTAGCATATTTTCATTCCTACTCATGAGACGGACGGACACGGGAGGGTCCGGGTCCCCTTAATGGACGTAAAGAGACAATTCACATGCTAGACTCGGTTATCCTCTAGAATCGAGTACACTGATCAGTCACGATTCCCTTTGGCACATTCCTATTCCCCGAGGGCTTCCACCACAGCTACACGCTCTCCGTTCGGTCCGTCCTAAGCCTCCAGAACAGCTGCGGGTCCTGAAAGGAATTTATAGCGATGAGGGAGCACCAGAGCACAGGAACGAATCCGAAGGAAATGTTGGCCGCCGTCAGCGATTGCTGCAGCGGAACACAGACGCTATCGAGAATCGATGGGGCGGTACGTCAAGTGCGCTCTCCATCGCTTCGTCGCTTCCGGTAATCCGTCTGTTTGTTCTCGCCTGTGCTATTGCCGGTGGGAATAAGGACTTGATGATTGTGTTTGTACGTGTATTACTTTAAAAAATTCTACACATATTCATATTCCTTAACTAAACATATTATGAAATAAGGTTACCGTTGCGTTTTTCTACCTGTCCATGAAGGCTAATCAGAGAAACTACAGTAAGGGTGGTTTTGACTGATACATAGACTGATTCAGAAGGGAGGTCTCTACCGCGAGGTTACAATTCAGCTATTCACTGAGGTAGAGTGTGGGCTGTAATCATCGTATGGCAACGAAACTTTGTAGATATGCTAATGCTTTAATGAGGAACCGATGTACGCTGGAGAAAATTAGTTACAATTCTGATCAACAGGTATAGATCTGATGCTGCACATCACGTCGTTTAACGGATGCAGCATCTCTTCGACGCCTCCGGTGTCAGTATTGAACAAACTGAATAAACAACGGTTAATAACAAAATCAACACTTGTTTGACCATTCCTGTCCACGTCCTGTTCCTAATCCATTACATAAGGAAACATTTCTTCCAATCACAGCTCCAATTTGACACCTGGTGGCCAAAATTGTAACTACTTTTTGTTTAACAGCCGCGCGGGATTAGGCGAGCAGTCTAGGGCGCTGCAGTCATAGACTATGCGGCTGGTCCCGGCGGAGGTTCGAGTCCTCCCTCGGTCATGGGTGTGTGTGTTTGTCCTTAGGATAATTTAGGTTAAGTACTGTGTAAGCGTAGGGACTGATGACCCTAGCAGCTAAGTCCCATAAAATTTCAAACACATTTGAACATTTTTTTGTTTAACATAAATCGGTTCCACATTAACGCATTAGCGTACTATCAAGTTTCGCTGCTTACGATAATTGCAGCCCACACTGGACCTCTATGAGCAGTGCACTTAAATTATAACCACACGGTGTATGTAATTTGTTACCACCACACTAGACAATTCGTCCAGGAGCAGATATTGCTACCCGTGAGAATCTGGCTCAACTCGCTAGTCCTCGCTAGTCCTATATAAATTTAAATGTCAGGAAGTGTTTCTAAAGATCTTCTAAGAAAGTGACGCGTGGGCCATAAACAGATGTAGCCAGAAGAGAATATAAATATCGAAATGAGATACTACGAAAGGATGAAAGTTATAAGCATATATCGGATAACTAATGGAGAGGTGCTTATTGGAATTGTGGATGAAAAGAATTTGTGGCACCAATTGACCAAAGAAGGGAAGGGATCACCTGAAGTATGTTGAAGTATCAAGAAGTTAATTCAGTGATGGAGGGGAATCTGGGGGTAAAAGTTTTAAAGGAAGATCCGACTTGATTACAGCAGGCAGGTTCAAATTGATGTAGGTTGCTGCAGTTATACAGAGATTAAGAGGCTTTCACAGTGTAGACTGCCGTGGAGAAATGTTTCAAACCAGTACTGAACTGAAGATCATACTAATAGTTTTCATGGTATTGATATAGAAAATTGAAACATGATCTTCGTTAATTAGTCACCCTTAAGAGTTATTATTACGAAAATTCTATTTCTTACCTAAATTATAGGTATTTTTTTACGTTGTCAGCTTTAAGAACGAAGAGGTAGCACACAACGTTTGACTTTTCTCAGTTTTAGTCTTATCACCTAGAAAATCTTTTCCCATCGACTTAACAATCTAGCGCTCCTAAAACAAATGACCTACAAACGTGTGCACGTCATTAGTATTTCTTACAACAAATGTTATTTACTTTGTGAAATTAGTGTTAATAACGCTATTACAGAAAATATCCTCAGATAGTTTATACGAAACAGTTTATTCGAAGCTTACTGACAACAATATTACAACTTCCTGGCAGATTAAAACTGTGTGCCCGACCGAGACTCGAACTCGGGACCTTTGCCTTTCGCGGGCAAGTGCTCTACCAACTGAGCTACCGAAGCACGACTCACGGCCGGTACTCACAGCTTCACTTCTGCCAGTACCTCGTCTCCTACATTCCAAACTTTACAGAAGCTCTCCTGCGAACCAAGCAGAACTAGCACTCCTGAAAGAAAGGATACTGCGGAGACATGGCTTAGCCACAGCCTGGGGGATGTTTCCAGAATGAGATTTTCACTCTGCAGCGGAGTGTGCGCTGATATGAAACTTCCTGGCAGATTAAAACTGTGTGCCCGACCGAGACTCGAACTCGGGACCTTTGCCTTTCGCGGGCAAGTGCTCTACCAACTGAGCTACCGAAGCACGACTCACGGCCGGTACTCACAGCTTCACTTCTGCCAGTACCTCGTCTCCTACATTCCAAACTTTACAGAAGCTCTCCTGCGAGCATTTCAGGAGTGCTAGTTCTGTATGTTTCGCAGGAGAGCTTCTGTAAAGTTTGGAATGTAGGAGACGAGGTACTGGCAGAAGTGAAGCTGTGAGTACCGGGCGTGAGTCGTGCTTCGGTAGCTCAGTTGGTAGAGCACTTGCCCGCGAAAGGCAAAGGCCCCGAGTTCGAGTCTCGGTCGGGCACACAGTTTTAATCTGCCAGGAAGTTTCATATCAGCGCACACTCCGCTGCAGAGTTAAAATCTCATTCTGGAAACATCCCCCAGGCTGTGGCTAAGCCATGTCTCCGCAGTATCCTTTCTTTCAGGAGTGCTAGTTCTGCATGGTTCGCAGGAGAGCTTCTGTAAAGTTTGGAATGTAGGAGACGAGGTACTGGCAGAAGTGAAGCTGTGAGTACCGGGCGTGAGTCGTGCTTCGGTAGCTCAGTTGGTAGAGCACTTGCCCGCGAAAGGCAAAGGCCCCGAGTTCGAGTCTCGGTCGGGCACACAGTTTTAATCTGCCAGGAAGTTTCATATCAGCGCACACTCCGCTGCAGAGTTAAAATCTCATTCTGGAAACATCCCCCAGGCTGTGGCTAAGCCATGTCTCCGCAGTATCCTTTCTTTCAGGAGTGCTAGTTCTGCATGGTTCGCAGGAGAGCTTCTGTAAAGTTTGGAATGTAGGAGACGAGGTACTGGCAGAAGTGAAGCTGTGAGTACCGGGCGTGAGTCGTGCTTCGGTAGCTCAGTTGGTAGAGCACTTGCCCGCGAAAGGCAAAGGTCCCGAGTTCGAGTCTCGGTCGGGCACACAGTTTTAATCTGCCAGGAAGTTTCATATCAGCGCACACTCCGCTGCAGAGTGAAAATCTCATTCTGGAAACATCCCCCAGGCTGTGGCTAAGCCATGTCTCCGCAGTATCCTTTCTTTCAGGAGTGCTAGTTCTGCATGGTTCGCAGGAGAGCTTCTGTAAAGTTTGGAATGTAGGAGACGAGGTACTGGCAGAAGTGAAGCTGTGAGTACCGGCGTGAGTCGTGCTTCGGTAGCTCAGTTGGTAGAGCACTTGCCCGCGAAAGGCAAAGGTCCCGAGTTCGAGTCTCGGTCGGGCACACAGTTTTAATCTGCCAGGAAGTTTCATATCAGCGCACACTCCGCTGCAGAGTGAAAATCTCATTCTGGGAACATCCCCCAGGCTGTGGCTAAGCCATGTCTCCGCAGTATCCTTTCTTTCAGGAGTGCTAGTTCTGCTTGGTTCGCAGGAGAGCTTCTGTAAAGTTTGGAATGTAGGAGACGAGGTACTGGCAGAAGTGAAGCTGTGAGTACCGGGCGTGAGTCGTGCTTCGGTAGCTCAGTTGGTAGAGCACTTGCCCGCGAAAGGCAAAAGGCCCGAGTTCGAGTCTCGGTCGGGCACACAGTTTTAATCTGCCAGGAAGTTTCATATCAGCGCACACTCCGCTGCAGAGTGAATATCTCATTCTGGAAACATCCCCCAGGCTGTGGCTAAGCCATGTCTCCGCAGTATCCTTTCTTTCAGGAGTGCTAGTTCTGCATGGTTCGCAGGAGAGCTTCTGTAAAGTTTGGAATGTAGGAGACGAGGTACTGACAGAAGTGAAGCTGTGAGTACCGGGCGTGAGTCGTGCTTCGGTAGCTCAGTTGGTAGAGCACTTGCCCGCGAAAGGCAAAGGTCCCGAGTTCGAGTCTCGGTCGGGCACACAGTTTTAATCTGCCAGGATGTTTCATATCAGCGCACACTCCACTGCAGAGTGAAAATCTCATTCTGGGAACAATATTACAATTTTTTCTGTGACCAGCTTTGTTGTCGTCAGTTACAAGGTATAATTTATATACATCTACTGGTCTGCAGACACTACTGATGTGTAGAAATGTTAATCAAACTTGAAACATTCTAAACTAAGATTTTAAAATAACAAATATATAACAAATGGAATGTAAAATGAAAAAAGACACCGGCTTCTGCTAAAGGATAATAGTGAAATTTGGCTTTCTGCCAAGTGTATATGTCAAAGGTCAAAAAGAAAAAGGAGCACTACCATATTCACTCCTGGAAATTGAAATAAGAACACCGTGAATTCATTGTCCCAGGAAGGGGAAACTTTATTGACACATTCCTGGGGTCAGATACATCACATGATCACACTGACAGAACCACAGGCACATAGACACAGGCAACAGAGCATGCACAATGTCGGCACTAGTACAGTGTATATCCACCTTTCGCAGCAATGCAGGCTGCTATTCTCCCATGGAGACGATCGTAGAGATGCTGGATGTAGTCCTGTGGAACGGCTTGCCATGCCATTTCCACCTGGCGCCTCAGTTGGACCAGCGTTCGTGCTGGACGTGCAGACCGCGTGAGACGACGCTTCATCCAGTCCCAAACATGCTCAATGGGGAACAGATCCGGAGATCTTGCTGGCCAGGGTAGTTGACTTACACCTTCTAGAGCACGTTGGGTGGCACGGGATACATGCGGACGTGCATTGTCCTGTTGGAACAGCAAGTTCCCTTGCCGGTCTAGGAATGGTAGAACGATGGGTTCGATGACGGTTTGGATGTACCGTGCACTATTCAGTGTCCCCTCGACGATCACCAGTGGTGTACGGCCAGTGTAGGAGATCGCTCCCCACACCATGATGCCGGGTGTTGGCCCTGTGTGCCTCGGTCGTATGCAGTCCTGATTGTGGCGCTCACCTGCACGGCACCAAACACGCATACGACCATCATTGGCACCAAGGCAGAAGCGACTCTCATCGCTGAAGACGACACGTCTCCATTCGTCCCTCCATTCACGCCTGTCGCGACACCACTGGAGGCGGGCTGCACGATGTTGGGGCGTGAGCGGAAGACGGCCTAGCGGTGTGCGGGACCGTAGCCCAGCTTCATCGAGACGGTTGCGAATGGTCCTCGCCGATACCCCAGGAGCAACAGTATCCCTAATTTGCTGGGAAGTGGCGGTGCGGTCCCCTACGGCACTGCGTAGGATCCTACGGTCTTGGCGTGCATCCGTGCGTCGCTGCGGTCCGGTCCCAGGTCGACGGGCACGTGCACCTTCCGCCGACCACTGGCGACAACATCGATGTACTGTGGAGACCTCACGCGCCACGTGTTGAGCAATTCGGCGGTTCGTCCACCCGGCCTCCCGCATGCCCACTATACGCCCTCGCTCAAAGTCCGTCAACTGCACATACGGTTCACGTCCACGCTGTCGCGGCATGCTACCAGTGTTAAAGACTGCGATGGAGCTCCGTATGCCACGGCAAACTGGCTGACACTGACGGCGGCGGTGCACAAATGCTGCGCAGCTAGCGCCATTCGACGGCCAACACCGCGGTTCCTGGTGTGTCTGCTGTGCCGTGCGTGTGATCATTGCTTGTACAGCCCTCTCGCAGTGTCCGGAGCAAGTATGGTGGGTCTGACACACCGGTGTCAATGTGTTCTTTTTTCCATTTCCAGGAGTGTATAACGATGTCACAAAATATTCTAAAAATTTGGGGATTGCCATCCATTTTATCTCTACACCACCTACTAATGACGAGATCACACTGTGCACTGCAATATTACCTACAACTTCTGCTTGCGATGTGAAGATATTGCTTGGGCTAGTGAGCGTGACATGTGTTGCGCGACATAGTTCGTTGGTAACTGGGCGTGCATTCGTTGAGACTCTTGTGCTGACAATGAGAGGGTATTGTTATTTTTTATTTTTCATCGAATGTGGATGCATTCTCATCGTGCCAGCGTGTTACTATAGTCAAACCGAAACAAACACACAGTTCTGATGTCGGACGGAATGTTGATGATTACAAAAGGGTAGTCTGGGATAGACATGTTGTAACCTCCCCCTCACTTATCGACCTTAATGACAGTGAAAAATTAAACTGCGTGTACCTAATGGAAATTTGGGAAAAGCAATCGTCACCGAAGTCAATTTGTCGGTAAAGAGGGAGGAAAGGGTTACATCTAAATGAAAGGAAAAATGCAAATGAAACTGGTGGAAATTAATTTTGAAAAGGGGTAAAGTTAATAAAGAAAGTAAATGTGCGGCCGTTACGTTAACAATTAACTAGCGGTAATTAGATATTTGAGATTTGGGGGAAATTACGGTCGCCAGTCCTAAGGACAATTACTATAGTAACTGAAAAAAGAAAGGTTATTACACATATTATTAGCACTAGAAGCGTGGCAACTGAAGGTTGACACGTGTAGTGTGAAAAATAAAAGTTTGTCAGAAGTAATAAATTTCGCTACACTCTGACTTAATTTAGCAAAAGAATTAATAAAACCGGAAAATCGAAAGTTAATTTAGTGACTGAAGTTAATAGTGAGCTTTCTTCTTGAAGCACATCGAAATTCAGTAACATACGGTTAGTCTTGGACTACCTCAACAATCATTTAAAAAGCTACTTGAATCTACGCAATTTAGAAATAAGAGATTTAACTTTGAACTTGAATTAAATGACTCTGAACAATTAACAATAGTAAAATTTAGTACGTACCAAGCTGAGCTGCAGTCACAGGGAACTAAAATACGGTAACAAAACTCGCACTCTTAATTTGTGCTTGTGCAATCAAAATTTTGCAGCCAGCTATGAATACCTTAACTGAACTTTGAAATTAAAGCAGTGAAATTGAATGATGCTGGCGTTTGAAGTTCAACGACACTCGGGCTCATTTCGGAAAAGGAAGGGACCCTGCTTGGCAATGCAATTGGGACAATGAGCAACAAAGGTTCATGCTAAGTTGTTGTAATTTTGTGATGCAACAATTTTAAAAGTTTGAAAAGCTGAGGTCTGCCATACAGTTCTAAGACTTTACGTGCTTCCAGCCTTCCTTGTTGGCTGATTGAAGGTTTGAAGCCGTCGATCGAGGAGGTGGCGACAGTCACTCATTGTCGACCGTCGCTGTTGCAGAAGCTGGTTGTTGGCGCGCCTTCTTCTCGACACGGTCACCAGATGAAACGGGCTCTTGATGTGCGCCAGCTAATGCTTCCCGTCCGCGACACCATGTCAGAAACTATCATCGCAAGTCGAGCTCAATTACATGCTGCCAAACCCCGAAAGCGCGGCAACTCGCGGGAGCTTCACACAACACACCTGCTCCACTGCATTACCCCAGCCAGACTCTCTCTCTGCCTGCGCTCCACGCGACAGAGTTAACACTACCAAAGATCCTAAACACTTTGGTTCTCCACACGACCTATCGATGTATTCGTTCGATAGCATAGTTTTCCCTAGGCAAGACCCAGCGAAAAAATACAAATAATATTTACAAAACAACCAATTATACATCGATATAAACGCATAAATATATATATATATATATATATATATATATATATATACAAATAGTAAAACAATTACAATATATAAACAGATAGAAATGTCATATCCTCAGGTGACAAAATAAGGAAACAAAATTTGCAGTGCAATGGATGGAAATAGGAGGATATGCATTTCGGGCATTACACGTGCACCACATTGTCTGAGAATGTTCGTGTAACCTAAAGAGACACAGAAAATGTCCCAAAAAAGAAACAGCGGAAATAAATATGCTCAAAACGTCAACAAAATTTAGCATTCGTGTAATTAACTATGAGTCAATTTTTAGACCATAATAATTGAGTGGAGACACTCCTAATCTTATTCCACACTGTCATCTTTCACAAAATAAAACAGGTTGACAACATATTAAAATTCATAGAAAACATTTAAAATGGTTTAGCTATTCAAAAAATCAAAATTCTTAACAGTATCAAGAAATGTTCTACTATTTACAAAATTAATGAGAGTACATGGTCATAAAAACAGATATATCAAAATACGCAAATTAATAATTAATTACATAGAGCATGTATTTTATATACTTTTCATAATTAATATTCTCGTCATGAGAGTCCGCTTAACGTTAAACAAGAAAATAATATACAGCAGATCGACAAAAACATAAATATTGACAACGTAATTCTTTCGCATCAGCTGTCCGGAAAGAAAAACAACTCTGCCTTCCGTACCCGCAAGTACAAAGAATGCCGACAGCGGCACAAGAGCCGACAGCGTCTCCGCCTCGCCAGTATTGTTGCGCCCGCCTGTTCGGCATGCTTGATCTCACTCGCCTGTGTAACGGCATTTCCAGAACGTCCGTTTCACTGAATTCTTTCGGAAAAACTCACTCCCGAGTAATCTCAAGGAGTCCATTAACACTATCACAGTGGATAACCCAACACTGTCCATCATCACACGCATGTACTAGCCTGAAACTTAAAACAGCGTCTAAGTACATCGGCAATGACTAGTGAAACACACATTTACGAAATCTTACAGCTAGTTACAAAATCACATTTACATTCCTTAATCTACTGTGACTCAGCTGAAAACTTAAAATAGCAGCTTGGATTTTTCAATTGATTATTAATCAATTCCTCTTAAATCATTTAGTCAAAATTAATTACTTATTAATTACAACTTCTTTAATGTCCTGTTGATCAGGCAAAAGCATGGCAATCTAGCAAAACTTAAATCTTACACTCTATATTTACATACTGTACAAATTACCCATTGTGTGGTATTAATCGATCCTAGGTTGGTACAATTTCAAGTCTACAATATTCCGTATACCTATTAGTTTTCCAGAGCTTGGATACTCTAAGCAATAAGCATTTGTGTGAGGTATACCAATGACTTTATATGGTCCATTATAAACAAACTTAAATTTAGAGATTTCATTGTCTATCTCGCTCGATTTCTCATAAGCTTTTACAAGTATTAAGCCTCCGATTGCAAACTTAGCAAAACGCGCTTTAGCGTCATGACGACGTATGCGAGAATCGGCTTTTAGCTTCATTACTTCTCGCAATCGATCTTTTTTCACACCAATACTAATGTCAATCCGTGGAGGGAATTTGATTATCTCTTCCAATTCACTTTCTACACTTTTGTCAATGCCGAGATTCCTCACGTTACGGCAGTTCAAATTCATTCCTACATCAATGTCATCCGGCCAGTTAACACTGTGTATAGGCTGGTATTGCCTATGCACACCGTCTCCTGCCTCGTCAAAACAAACTACTATTGTTTTACCTTGTGACGTACATGTCAAAGCTTTGCTTTCGCAATTAATCACTGCACAGTACCTTAATAGCCAATCTGACCTGATAATTACTTCCGTCGTTAAGTCTGGCACGACGACAAACTCTTGTTCAAATCGTGCCCACATATCTCGAAGTTGACAAAAATCTGTTTTGTGGCCGGTTTACTGGCCTCCCCAGTAGCACCGATAATTTTCATTCCTGTTACTGGCATAACTACGATACCAGGTCTGTCTCTCAGTAACTCAAATATTTTCCTAGACACAGCACTCAATTCTGCACCGGTGTCAATCAACACGTTTAGTTGTAGGTTGTGCATATTAACAGACACTACTATCTGTCTACACTTGTCCTCGACTGTTTCTTTATCTTCCCACAGTAAATCCTCGTCTATATCCAGGTCATTCCAGAAAAAACCATCCGGCTTCGATCCTTAATCCGGCTTATCTGGCGGCTTTTTCAGCCTCTGTTCACATACAGTTTTAATTTCAACACGTCTGTCCTGAGGCTTAGTCTGTAGCTTCACCTCCAATACCGACACCTTTTCCTGCAACTCGTCAACTAGTGAGTGTTGCTTTGCTATCAATTCATTAATTGTCACCTTCGTTGATTCCTCTTTGGTCAGATTGATCTCATCTGCCAATCTACCTGGAGGAATGTGCCCAGTAGTATCTGCAATTACTTCCTCTAGATCTGCGCAACCCACACTGCTATCGGCTGACCGTATAATGTCAGCTCTAACCTCATACACGCTGTAATCTATGTGCTTCTCTACCAGTCGTGTCCGGCTATCACTAAAATATTCGCAATCTTTCTCCTTAATACTCTCGCAATGTTTAAACTGGAGGTTTGCGTCGGACGGATCGGCTACTTCTACCACTATAACTTTCGGCAAAGTCTGCCGGTTAGGGCCAGAACTTTACTACTTCAACATCCAACTCCTGCGGGACGAAACACGACGAATCTTGCTCGTGCTCCCCATTAACATCAACTATTTCTAGTAAAGTCTGCCGGTTAGGGCCAGAACTTTCTATCACTTTTCAAATACTATCTTCCTGTGGGACGAGACGTGGCAAATCCTGCCCGCGCTCCCCATAAACACTTTTCCCGTACAGGCCCCTATAATCTCGTAGTTCGTATAAGCGACCGAACTGCCTTAACCAGACGTCATCCCTCTCTGCATCCCCTCGCTCAATGACGGACGCGTTATCCGGCATCTGATCTTCTCTCAACATTTGCGAATCATTCTTAAACTCAATCTCCAGTTCTGCTGTGGGTGTTACAGCTGCCACTTTATAATCTATTTCCGGAATACTACTTACATTGTTCTCACTGACAGTGAATGTATTATCTACTGCCGTGTCTACAGCTGATCTACTACTTGTGGGCGCACTCCTTTCTCTTAACACTGGCACACTCTCCCACCGTTGAATATTCCATACGGAATTTTCGTAACGACGACACCTCGGTTTTCTACTGTTATTGGGCCGCCAAAATTTCTCCACGCCCGGTCGGCCCCTCACCAGCGCGGCTAATGGTTTCCCTGTCTCGTCCCAGCAGATACGCTCCCCGGATGCTGCTGAGGCGGCTGATCACACCCTCTGGCGTTATTACTATTCTGTGAAGCCCGTATCACGTTAGTATGATACTGGTTTCCGTCATTCCTGTCATTTTTTGCATTGTACCGATTGTTATTATGGTCCGAACCATATTGTTATTGCTGCCATAGTTGCAGTATGCATTATTCCCATGGTTATCGTTGTTGTGGTTGCTGTGGTACCCGTTGTTGTTACCACGGCCTCTACCACTGTCGCGATTATTGCGCCAATTGTCCTCGTCCTCCACTCTTTCCAGGAAATCATTGATTATCCTGTAATTGCTTCCTACGTAGCGTTTTGTATTATCTGGAAGCTTCTTGTGGAGTTCCCAGACTATTTTGGATTCCGTGCGGCGATCACGCAAATATTCCAACTTGCGGATCCAGCCCACACAAAACCGAACCGCGCGAATTCGCATCGAAAGGCCTCGATACGACAAATTCGCGCCAGACACTTTGCTGTTTTTGCTCTGACCAGTATTCAGCCAGAAACAAATTTTTAAACTCGTCAAAAGTCAGGTTCGTAATGTTGAGGTTTAAGCCCCAACGCTTGGCATCACCAGCCAACACATCAATAACCGCATTAAATTTTCTCTCATTAGTCCATGATCTGGGTAAAACTATTTCACAATTTTTAATGAAATCCGTCGCGTGTATACCGCCTTTTTTCAAGGGGTCGAACCGCTCCTCTTTCGTCAACAATTCCGAACTATGTGCACAGATTGGCACATAGCTCTGTTTTTCGTCAAGTTTCTTTTCTAATTCCGACACTCTCGTAATTACTTGGCAAGTGGTTGTCGCAAGCGTTTCTAGTTCCCTTTTTTTCTCTTCGCAGGTACTAGCCTGCTTCGTCACTTTGGTATCTACTTCGGATACTAAAGCCTTTAAAGTTTCCATCATCTTTTGATCCTCTTTTTTCACTAATTGAATTTGTTCCGTCACCTTATTCTCGATGATCGGAGCAACTGCTTCTCCTACACTTTTCTTGATTCTGCTAATTTCGGAATAAAAACGAGTATTTATGTTCGCAACTTCCGCCTGCACTCCTATCATTTCCTGTTTAAGATTGCCGATTTCAGTATTAATCACAACAATATCTTCTTTGATTTTATCAGCTTTTGCGTTAACAACTCCAACATTGTTGTTAACAACATTAATAGCTTTGTTCTGATTGTCTAGCTTTCGTTCAGTTTTTTCAGACTGAGCTTCTTGCTTGGCAGCCTGAGCTTCTTGCTTGGCAGACAGAGCTTTAATTTCTGCCGATTGACTCTTGATTTCGTTAGTCAAAACATTCAATAAATCAGTTAAATTCCCGGAAACTACCTGTTTTACTTCCGTAGCGGCTTCCTCTTTCATTTTCCCCCCGTATTCGTCATCAAGCGATTCAGATTTGATTTTCACTTCCGGTTACGAAACATTTTCTAAAGTTTGGAATTCCATTTCTGCTCTTTGTTGGGTTTCGGTGGTCACGTCTTTCATGCTATCCGCCTGCCCCTGAACAATGGGTACCGCGGTGCGCGTTTCCCGCTGTTCGACCGATTGTTCCGTATCCAATTCTAACAAATTTTCGCAATTGTTGCCTTCACTCATTTTAATAATTTTCAATGTAAATGCCAAGTCTCAAATCTAATTAGGATTCCTCACACTAATATTCTCGCTGACGTATCGACCATTTTATAACCAGTACTTTGTTACGAGATTTGCACAATGCAAAATTCGTGTCCAGAACAACCTCAAATTCGAAGATTGTCCTGTCACCAGGTCGCCACGTGTAACCTCCCCCTCACTTATCGACCTTAATGACAGTGAAAAATTAAACCGCGAGTACCTAATGGAAATTTGGGAAAAGCAATCGTCACCGAAGTCAATTGGTCGGTAAAGAGGGAGGAAAGGGTTACATCTAAATGAAAGGAAAAATGCAAATGAAACTGGTGGAAATTAATTTTGAAAAGGGGTAAAGTTAATAAAGAAAGAAAATGTGCGGCCGTTACGTTAATAATTAACTAGCAGTAATTAGATATTTGAGATTTGGGAGAAATTACAGTCGGCAGTCCTAAGGACAATTACTATAGTAACTGAAAAAAGAATGGTTATTACACATATTATTAGCACTAGAAGCGTGGCAACTGAAGGTTGACACGTGTAGTGTGAAAAATAAAAGTTTGTCAGAAGTAATAAATTTCGCTACACTCTGACTTAATTTAGCAAAAGAATTAATAAAACCGGAAAATCGAAAGTTAATTTAGTGACTGAAGTTAATAGTGAGCTTTCTTTTTGAAGCACATCGAAATTCAGTAACATACGGTTAGTCTTGGACTACCTCAACAATCATTTAAAAAGCTACTTGAATCTACGCAATTTAGAAATAAGAGATTTAACTTTGAACTTGAATTAAATGACTCTGAACAATTAACAATAGTAAAATTTAGTACGTACCAAGCTGAGCTGCAGTCACAGGGAACTAAAATACGGTAACAAAACTCGCACTCTTAATTTGTGCTTGTGCAATCAAAATTTTGCAGCCAGCTATGAATACCTTAACTGAACTTTGAAATTAAAGCAGTGAAATTGAATGATGCTGGCGTTTGAAGTTCAACGACACTCGGGCTCATTTCGGAAAAGGAAGGGACCCTGCTTGGCAATGCAATTGGGACAATGAGCAACAAAGGTTCATGCTAAGTTGCTGTAATTTTGTGATGCAACAATTTTAAAAGTTTGAAAAGCTGAGGTCTGCCATACAGTTGTAAAACTTTACGTGCTTCCAGTCTTCCTTGTTGTCTGATTGAAAGTTTGAAGCCGTCGATCGAGGAGGTGGCGACAGTCACTCATTGTCCGCCGTCGCTGTTGCAGAAGCTGGTTGTTGGCGCGCCTTCTTCTCGACACGGTCACCAGATGAAACGGGCTCTTGATGTGCGCCAGCTAATGCTTCCCGTCCGCGACACCATGTCAGAAACTATCATCGCAAGTCGAGCTCAATTACATGCTGCCAAACCCCGAAAGCGCAGCAACTCGCTGGAGCTTCACACAACACACCTGCTCCACTGCATTACCCCAGCCAGACTCTCTCTCTGCCTGCGCTCCACGCGACAGAGTTAACACTACCAAAGATCCTAAACACTTTGGTTCTCCACACGACCTATCGATGTATTCGTTCGATAGCATAGTTTTCCCTAGGCAAGACCCAGCGTAAAAATACAGATAATATTTACAAAACAACCAATTATACACCGATATAAATGCATAAATATATATATATACAAATAGTAAAACAATTACAATATATAGAGACAGAAATGTCATATCTTCAGGTGACAAAATAAGGAAAAAAATTTGCAGTGCAATAGATGGAAATAGGAGGATATGCATTTCCGGCGTTACAATGTAGAGGAGTTAAAATATGATGAGACAAAAAGTATTAACTAATAAATTAAACAAAAATTTGTAAAATGGAGCAATTATAGCAGTAGTGTTGTAATTTAAGTTCACTCATGTATATAAGGCTAACAAGCGTGTTGAGTGATAAGAAACAGTTACTTATTTAATAGATTTCATCAGTTTTTGTGGTTTTCATGGGGGAATATCGAGTATGACACTGTCCATAGTGAAAATGGTATTGTAACGGTAACTAGTAGTGAGAATGCGAACTGGATCCCTTTGGGCTGAATTTCTTGTTACCAAGAAGGAATACATATTATAACTGATATTCCCTGCTGAAAATGCATAAACAACACTTATTGAAGCCAATGATGATTTAATTGAAGCAATAAACAACTAGTAATTTGGAATTCAACTGACTACGAGGGTAGGAACTTTAAATGTGGCAACTATTTATTTACTGCTCGTACAAAATAGATACGTTTTTCGAAGGTTTACTGACCTTCAAATTAGTCACCAGTATTGTGTATAGCCTGTTGCCAGCGATGTGGAAGTCGTAGGATACTCTTAGCACTGTCAGTTGAGTTGACAGTTCGAGCGGCGCCGTCTATTGTCTGACGAATTAGTAGCAGTTCTGAAGCGAAGACCGTGAAGTGCTTCCTTCAGCTTATAAATCGAGTTGAACTCACGAGGGCTTAAGGCAGGGGAGTGCGGTAGGTGGTATAGCACTTAGCAGCCCCATCAGTCAAGCAAATCAGTAACAGCCTCCACTGTACGTGCTTGAGCATTGTCCTGCAAAATGATGGTCATTTCCTGCAGAAAGTGTCATTACTTCTGTGTCTATGTTGTTCATTTTTGGAACACAACGTACGACCATCTTAGAAGTAATGACACTTTCATTTTGTAGGACAAAGCTCAGTGAAATGTAACTGATCACTTTTCAGTAAAGTCTCAAAGTTACGATTACTTTTCCTTGCTTGACAAAGCCCGGCGGCAAGTTCAATACTGAATCTAACCAACTGGTAGCTTACTGTTCGTAGATTGAAGGATCCAGTGGGGCAGTGGGTGAGACAGGCTGATGACAGCTTAGCAACTTGCTGGTTGGATGGAATGTAATCTGAGTCCAGTGTTGGAGTGGTCGGCGTCGAATATGCTGGCTTTACGCTGGTTACACTTTGCATGCTCGTGAATATGCTCGAGCAGTGGCGATCCTGAACTGACGACGCAGATGAAACTGGCCTTCCTGGTGTCGGGTGGTCGCTTAAGTTCATGCTGGGGCAAAAGTTTACGTCTCTGTTCGGCACGTCACCCGCGTATAGAAAGTAGTCGAGTCGCTCTAGCACCGCTGGAGACGATGCTAGTGCTGCGAGTTTCAGCAAAGCCTTATGCAGTCTGGCGGATATACAGGTTGTCATATCAGAGTGTATACCGGCCTGTGTATTTATTTACTCCAGATGTATGCCGGCAAGCGTAACGATGCCGATGGAGGATGCCTGTTGCTACTGTAATCTGCTAGCATCGGCAGTTTTGCCGTCTAGCTTAGATCCCGGCATAAGTTTGAGGTTCAGAATCACTTGTCAAATAAACTACTGTCGTCAGGACAGAGCCGGGCGGGATACGATGGTGAGGACCCAGTTACGCACGAGACCACCAAGAAAACGGCGTTGACAAAAACACCTTTATTACGCATAATACAGGTCTGTCTTCCAAAGCTCTGCAAACCACAGATGGGCTGGCAGAACAGCTCTTCGTCAGCGTGGGAAGCTGTCGTGCGCTCGACTTGCAATATGGCCAGCGAAGTGAAGCGTCGGGTGGTGGCTACTACGTCACGGGGTGACCGGTGCAGCGGCCCCTGGCGGCCTGCAGCTCTAGATATATATCTCAAAACTGCTCTCATTGATGTCGCATATCTGCACTCAGAAGTCCCACACCAGGTCCACCTGAAATACTCCCTAGCTTGCAGGGGGCGGTTCTCGTCCTCTGTTCAGGAGACGACAGGACCTGGCAGCATCAGTGTCTGCCACAAGAACGAGATGCGCAAAATGAGTGGCTTCCCCTCTCGAAGGCAGATGACGGAGAGTGCCCAGATCACGCAGTTCAAGCCTCCAGCAGGCCTATAAGTAATCGCGGAATCCATGCCCGATCAGTGTTAACTCGGAAGTTGGCAGTGCGGGTGGTAACAGCAGTGTCCTTTCAGCAACGATCGTGATTCCATAGACGATCAGAGACATCTAGTCATGCTGAGGGTCGACCTCCACAGCCTCCCCACCCGCTGAATAGCTACAACAGGTACAACAGCTGAGACAATGTACTGTGCAGTCGACAGTCAGCACTCAGCAGTCAGACCCTTGTTAAGAAGAGTGGGGTACTTCTGTTGGCGGGTCCCGCTGCGCCCTGCAGCGGTAACAATGGCTATGACTTCATGTGTCTTGTTTTTCTCCCGCTGTCAGCTCTCCTAGTGACCTCAGAGTTTCAAAACTGCACTTTCCAGAGGCTCTTTTCTGCTTGCTTGACACGTGAATACTTAACGTTGCGCCGGCCTTTGTGGCCGAGCGGTTCTAGGCGCTACAGTCCGGAACCGAGCGACCGCTACGGTCGCAGGTTCGTATTCTGCCTCGGGCATGGATGTGTGTGATGTCCTTAGGTTAGTTAGGTTTAACTAGTTCTAAGTTCTAGGGGACTAATGACCTCAGAAGTTGAGTCCCATAGTGCTCAGAGCCACTTAACGTTGCTTTGTACCTAGCCTTGCTCAAAAAACTCTGTTTTGTCACTAGTATGACGGTATCTCTCTGCTTCCATGTCATTCCGCCTCGCTCGCAGGCCTGGAAGCACAGTAGTTCCCCTGTCCTGCGAGAGTTTCCTTGTCTGCTGCAATTCGCTCACCATTTTCCCCAGCTGGCAAACTATTGGTCACTGACGCCGGCGCTTCACCTTCTGGCAGCTGCCAAAGTACAATTTCGATGAAATTTTAGTGTCTGCTGGGGATGCTGTCCTGGGGTGTAACAAGTGGCTATGTTTATGTATTTTTTTTATCTCCATCAATACTCCGCAAGCAATTTGACAGTTTGTGGCGGAGAGTACCTCTTTTACCACTACATCCCTTCCCTGTTCCACTTGCGAACTGCATTTGGAGAAATGACTGTCGGTAAGCCCGTGCGTTAGTTCTAATTCCTCGAATTTTTTCATTCTGCTCATTTCGCGAGGACACTTAAGTCTAACAGTGACATGTCTTGCTTACTAGGCACACAGTCACACCTGTTCACTTCCACTGTCAACTTGCATATGGGCTCCACCTCCTATTAAATGCAATTGTGATAGTTGATGTTCGTAAAACGCAGCACGGTCTAAGAGCTTATAACCTACTGAAGATCGCCTCCATTGGTAGCAGCTTTTAGACACAGTATCCCAATTACCTTTTATAAAATTAACGATGACTAATATCCTTGAAATGTAGGACGGAGAGGAGTGGGAAATCCGCTTCCCAGATGTAAGTCACAATATGAAATATTCAAAAGTACAAAACAGGAAAGACTGCAAACATCATAAATCCCCAGGGAGGCTGTTTAAACTTTCATCTAGACAGGGTGAGGAGGTGAAGGAACCAGAGGCCGTGTAAAAGTAGTCAGCTGTGTCACATCTCCAGGCTTCGTTGCTCCAGGTATTGCTATCCCAGGCCTCCAACCTACACATGAGACGAGCATAGCAAACAACTAGAGGACCGTCACATCTACGGAACTCATTGCTAAATGCTCAGAAAATTCTTTTGTACTAATATATCTCGTGCCTTCTCTAATCTCGACAGCCAAATGGCTCCATCACACACAGGATTGCATGTGTGATGCACGTATGCTATGTATTTTTTCTGCTGTAATTAAGCAATTCCATGTATCAGCAACCCAGTGAGACGAATTTCTCATTCTGAACAAGTCTTATTAGTTCCTATTTCAGTAACCACTGTGCTGGTACTTTCAGGCCACAAATCGTAGTTGACTGCCTCCACTAGCGTAATAGCTCCCTTTAGACAGTTTTAATTATTAGTAAATGTGATTATTACTTTGAACTGGGTGCCTTTGGTGCGTGGTAAGTCCCCAAGAGTAAGCTGTGAGAAGCGTCCGTAGAAGGAACGGTTAATATTGCATATGTTAAAACTATTGGTTGATGCACTGCAAGTTCATAAATTAAAGAGAGAAGTGAATGAGACGGGACAACCGCACATGGCCCACTTACCACAAGTGGAAGGAGACGCTGTACGTTTGGAAACTGTTCTGTCGAGAAGATATCAAATAAGTTTATTTCAGTCGCAACAAAATCATATAGAAGCTCGGTTTCACTAAGCGTGCGACGCGCATGTCGATTCTACTTACACAGCCTTGAGTGCAAAATACATTGCTGAGTCACATGAATGTGACCAGCACCTATGTTCGACGCCAGCGAGCAATAACCTGTAACAGACGACAGGCTGTTTTAATGCCGAAATGGAGCGATTTATTGAACGTTCTGTGAGTTGGCTTCCACTTCGGCTCAGTAAATCAATTCTGAGGCACTTTAAGAATAGACGTTTTAGTTTTCCAAGACTTGTGTTGGGTGCAAAGCAACTAAAGATATTCACCGATAGAATTTTTGAAAATGCAAGTTGCATGTCGCCATCTTATAACTGCTCCTTCGAATTAGTAACAAAGTCACGAAAATGGCGTTTCGGTGCCACGTCGAAGTGTTGCATCCCTCCGACAAATAAGGTGAAAAATGGAACTAGCAGCACAATAACTATTAACATAAATACGCGGACTGCTATTCTAAGAAAAGCATTCAAACTCAGCTTGAATGAAAATTAGCTTAATGTATTGGTAACTATTCGCAAGTAAAGATGACGAAGATCAGGGTGATAAAACAAAAAAAAAGCGAACATCCAGGCACCTCCTAGCTGCCTCGAAAAAAAAAACTGATGGCGGTGCCCCCGTTTACTTGCACAGATTGTGTAATTATTTGCCATATTGAGTCTTTGGTCCCTAATCGATAATCAATTACATCTTCCTCTGCACAAGCACACACAAAATTGTACACACAAAGAAATAATGTGTAGAAAAGTGGTCTTACAGTCCAAATGAGCATGATCGTCGGCTTTCGGGACAAGAGTAGAAGCATTTCCGAAACTACTTGGTTTGTGAACTTTCTGCGTGCAGCCTTGGTTAAAGTATACCGTGTGAGCCGTGGCTGGCTCATGTTATGCGTTGGATTAAACCTTGGTTGCTATTCTGTGTTTAGTCTCCCGCGGTTATCGCGATTATGCTGTTATCCTCTCTCTCTCCGCAAGTGGGAGCGGTGGGTGCATCGATATTCGCACCTTGTACTATCTTTGGCCTGGCGCTTATAGTTCCCGGTTTTGCTGTGTACGAGCAGTTGGTCGGTTGTCGTGGAGCAGCGAGGAAATCTCCGCGTTGCGTAGTTTGGTCGAGGTCGCTGGCGGCGTCCACGCGAGGTCGGAGTGTGTGGTGCTGTTCCCATTGCTACGAGGTCCGTGGCCCACCGATCCTGGACACGAAAGTTGAGTTTCGATTTAACCTACCAGCATGTCAAGACTGTTCACATTGTGTCGTTTGGAGTTCGTTGTCGGCTGGTGGGACATTCCCACGAGCAACAACGTGTGTTTTCAAATTGGCAAATTTTAGCCACCCTCCAGTGAAGTTTAACTGTTCTTGGTTATATTGAATTGAGGTGCAACAGCGGAATCTTCTGCCTTGTGACCGTTAACGTTCCGGTTACCTTCCTTGGCCATAGACGTAAATTCAGGCAGTGTATTTTCCTCATCGTGTTGTCGCTGTCCAGCATGGTGGTGTGTAGTTTGACAGCTCAATATATAATTGGTTGTGGGCGCCAATAGCTTCTACGTTGTTCCATTGAACTCCCTGTTGCGTGCTGGTTGGGTCGAGGAGAAGTTATCTTGTCGGTGGGTCCGTTGACTGTCTGTCGTTTGGGTTGTCGTCAGATCAAGAATGGTTGGGCGGACTGCCTGTCTCACCTAAGCGAGCGTTAGTGTTTGAATTCCCGGCCGACCCTCGGAAACTTCTGAGCGCCGTTGGGTGTACTGCCTTTTCGTATTTGTTCTTGTTGTTTGTATTTGTATGGCTTGTATGCCAATTTTTAATTAAGGTTGTTTTGCCATTAAGGTGTAAGATTGTTTGTGCCTTCAGCCTAATTTAAAGAACTATTTTAAGTAAGGCCTTTGGCCTTTTTAAAACATTTAATTTTGTTGAGTCTTAAGTGATGGACCTTCAGCCGATTTTGAATTAAAGTTGTTTTGCTCTCAAAGTGTGAGATTGTTAGGGCCTTCAGCCTAATTGAAAGAACTGATTTAAGGTAAGGCCTTCTGCCTTTCAGATTTCTGTTTTTGGTTTGAGTATTAAGTTATTGGCTTTCAGCCGATTTTAAATTAAAGTGGTCTTGCCCTTAAGGCATGAGATTGTATGGCACATCCAGCCCATAATTAAGTTCCAAAAATTAATGCTGTTTTTTTTTTTTTTTAGTTTTCGTGACTCTTCTAATGTTTGGTCAAATAAATAAAGTTGTATGTTCGAGAGTAAGTGACAGCCGCTAATGTTGTCGCCTTTCCAAAATTTAAACTACCTGTCCTGTCCTGCAGGTTTAGCACGGCGTTTTACCCTGCATGTCAAACTGACGCTACCCTATACCGATCCCCAAGGGGATAGATGACGGGGCTGAACGGCAGATGCACGGAGATGTATGGGCGAACACACATGCAACAGTTCAGCAACTCGCCACCTAGATGAACCAAGGGCTACCAACAGTGTGTTGCCAAAGACCTTCAGCAAAAGTCGATGCTTAGGAGCCTCAGGTGAAACTCCTGATTCATGCATCCACGCCGACTACTGTTCATCTGCGAAGAAGGTTGAATTTTCACGCCAGTACCACAACTGGACGTCCATCGTGTGACGACAGATGACCTTTGACATGAACGGTGCCAGACGTCTTAAAGTGAAAATCCTTCGTGCATTATGACCTGGGGAATATTTTCGTGGATGTTCTGGGTCATCTTGTCATTCTGCAAGGCACAATGGGTCAACACAACTATGTATCTCTCCTTGGGGACCATTACACTCTTACATGCAGTTGTGTTTCCTCGGCACGGTGACATTTACCAGCAGGACAACGCAGCATCTAACAAAGCTCGCAGTGTACCAGCGTGGTTCGAAGAGCACCAGGATTAATTTACTGGTTTCCTCTAGCCACTAAACTCCCCAAATTTAAACTCAATCGAGGATCATCAGTCGGTAAACCTCGCGCAGACGGCCATGAAAATAGAGTTGTCATGGTTCCACACCCCTTTTTGTACATTTCAGAACCTACCGACTCTCTTACTGCGCATCTCGCAGCGATCCGCGCTGCAAAATGTGGTTATTCAGGCTTTTGACCGGTGATCACATTAATATGATTGAACAGTGTAATGTACACCGGTGACCTATTAACACAAGACTGGCAGCAAATAAGGGAAAACTGCAGTCGGGAGATTCCAGCGAGTGAGCTGTACCACGACACGATATTGAGTGCTGCAATGCCATACATTTCCAAGAAGCTCACATGCTAAGGACCTCACAGAGGAGGTTACGAGAGGCCTATCGAACGACCTAAAAGCGTGAATCGCAACGATGGATACGGATTGCCATATTCTTGTCTGTTACCAGTACAAGTAGTCTGCCAACGGAACGATGGAGTTCACTAGGCAGACATGTCTCGGGAGGCCGTAATAACAGCGTCCGGAGGGACACAGCGTCGCGTTGCCACTTGCCACAGTTTAATTAGTGCTCTTCGTTTGATATTACCGGACAATATAAATACAAATCAGAAAGAATATTAGCGTTGGACATCATCTCTAGCACTGTACTCAAGTCAAAAATGTAGCTGATAACTGCAGTACAATGAATATCACTATGCAAGAACTCAGGGGGAGCTAGTGAAGTGGCAAATCCACTATGCTGACGTCTGACCTTTACGATGGCGGCTAGAATGCTGATCGGCATAACAGAACGACTATGTGAGCATCTTATTTCCACGAGTACGCTGGGTTCATTCATGGATAGATAAATAGTAAGAAATTCTGGTATACAGTTAAACACGAGACGCAAGGAATACATATTTCCGTTTTTAAATAAATGAAATTCATGAATAAGAAAAAATAAAAAAAGTAACTGCTAACGACATCGAACTACGAATTTTCGTTAGTGATTTGCTTTATTAATTTATCTTCAAGGAACAGTCATTATAGATTTACAAAATTGCTGTGGGAAACTTTTCCACTGTATTTCCATGATGTGTGCTATGATTGGTCCTTAGCCTAAAGAAAAGCCTGATGAGGCTTCTGCATTGAATGTAGAAATCTTTTTCACTGAGTTGCCCTGCGGAGGTGGTCTCCTGAATGCTTTCAATTTATATTGTCCTACTGTCCAATCTTCTGGAGTACTGCAGCTAAAGTCAAGGACAAATTATTACTCTACGGAAGTGTGCAGTAAGAACATCGCAAAACTGCTAGCCAGACATCTCACAGAAGCCTCTTCACAGTCCTTTGGAATCTTACACACACTGGCCAGTACGTTTAGCTGTAGGTAATAATAAAAGTGAACTGCGAAGTTCACCAACGTAATACTAGAAAACTAGTTTTTAGAGGTTTATATTCAGATTTGTGCCGTGATGAACATGGCACTGCTCCGCGGCTGCCAGCTGCGCAACTTTGATTTCACGGTAGTCGCGCTTAGCGTCGCACGGGCGTGAAGAGGGCGCGAGGCCATTGCCACAGAACAAGACGGTATACTGTCTATTCTGTGCCATTGTGCACTGTGGAGGAACGAGACGCACATGGAGAGGACGACTTCTGCCGCCGACCAGAAAGGGGGCAACAGTGCGTCGACCGCCGGTAACGACCGCAGCTGACAGAAACCTATGGATTCAACTCTTCTCTGAAAGCCTTAACACTGTGTCGCAGGGTTCTTCTGTACGGCCTGAAAACAGAGATCCTAAAGATGCTGTCAGCAAGCCAGGACGAATCTGGAGAAGACTACGTTTCTTTTGAAACAGTTGGCGACGTCGTGTTGTGAATGTAACCATTCAAATTCATTAAGAATTTCAACAACTGAGGGATATCCTCTTGCGTTACAGTTCCTGTTTTGCGCCCATCGTGCCTGAGTAGTTAGTTTCAATTTCACTACTGTTAAAAACATTTGAAAAAATTCTATTTCCATTCAAGGCACTGTGTCTTAGGATTATGAGACCGTTGTACACGCAGGTTAATTTAATATTGAAACAACTTACGGGAGTGCAGCCGGGTGACGTCGTCAACAACGGCTACAAAACTGCAGAGTGTGTTCCTGTCGAAATATCGGCCGTTGTCGACAAAGTCATCCGGCTGCACTTTCGTAAGTTACTTTGAACGTTATATACTCCGGGAGAGACTCAGGCCTCAAATTCAATTTTACTTTTGGCAATTAAATTTACACTACATCGCTTCTTGTTGAGGCCCTATGCCCGCAAATTATGTGGCCATTCTGCCAGGGTTGTTAAACACAGGTTTACTTTTGGTAAATAAATTTTGACTAGTTTATTTTCGATAAAGTCATTAGGTCTGAGAATTATGAGGTGATTGTGCTTAGGCAGTGAAATTATATTTTACTTTCGGTAAATAAATTAAAAATAAATTGCCTTTATTTAAGGCAAAGGGTCTAAAGCGGTCGAGAACCAGGGAGGGAAATTAATTGCTTCTTTGGCTAAAATAAGTTAAACTAAATTTGTTTCAGTAAAACCAGTGGCCTTGTAACCACCGCACAATAATATTTAAAATTAAAATATGAACCACGTGTAACCTCGCCACGGAAATAATAATTAAATGAATTTTAAATAATGTAACCTCTTAACAAAATTGGCTCCCATTTATAATCTTTGTGCAGAAATGCATTCACATTTAATGTAACTACAAAATTCAATTCCTAAACCCGGAAATAATAAAAAAAAAATTCAGTAAGCTGGTAAATTTTATCACGACAGCAACGCTGCGCCACGGCCCTGTACTCTGAATAAAAAAGCAAAAATTCTTACCTCAATAAAACTGCGAATATATCTGCTCTTACCTAAAACATTTTCGGTACAGCTCCGTGCAATGCTGGCCTATGCTTTGTGACTCGTGAAAGGAATTAATTATTTATTGGATAAAATCTTTAAATTGAAATGAATGCTTTTTTTTAAAAAAATTACTTAATATTATAAAAATTATTATTGGGGCATTTTTTGAAAGAAATTAAATGACAGTTAACATACATTATTAGATATGCGCAAGGATGCTTCTTTACCTTCTACAATAATACTCATCCTCCAGAGTCCCGACCAGAGCAGACTGCACACAAGCGCTAACACACGCGCCGACTACTGCCGACTCACGCGGACTACACAAGACTACTGCCGACTAGCGACAAGCAACAACTAACTACATACTGCTCTCTGGTCAGAGACTCTCCTAAATCGTGCCTGTTGCAGGCAGCGCATACATCGCATACCTCTTACATAACCCTCCACTGGGGGAGCAATAATTTGGCAGCGATGGTGAGTCAACTGGACTTGCCATGAGCAACAAATTTTTCCTAATTAATTAAGTTTACAATCACAGAATATATACATATATATAAGTGCAGAACATGAAATAAAATACAGAACATATCAAGCAATGACAAAATGTATACACAATGAGTACAAAACATATTAACAAATGGCAAAAGTGCACGCACACACTGTAGTTCAGAATATATCATCAAATCACAAAATGTATACGCAATGGATACAAATCATAATAACAAATGACAATAGTGCACACGCACTGTAGTTCAGAATATATCAGCAAATCACAAAATGTATACGTAATGAGTACAAATCAAAAGTGCACACGCACTGTAGTTTTTTTTTTGCTATTTTACAAGAACTAGGATAGGAAAGGGAAGGATTGCATCATGGTTGTAGAACATTGGGTTGCACGCAGCTGCACTGAAAGTCCATATCTTTCTACAGAAGCACAACACCAAGTGAGACAATCTGAAGTTCTTTTCCCTGAAGTATTAATCAATGTAGCCAAGACACTGAAATGTCGTAGTAATATTCCATGTTATCATTGTGGTAGTACATTAGGTACACCAAACAGTGGGACCATAATAACATCTCCATTGCTCCAGGTGGTGGACAGCATGTCGTGTCAACACCACGTTCTTGTAAGGTACACCAACGTAGAATTTGTGCAAAAACCAAATATAGTGCTCCATGAGCATGAGGATAGACAGGACAAACGGGTATTACAGTAATTTCTGGTAATTAGATCAGAAGGTGAAGGACATTAAGTCTTAAGCCAGTCATCATTGATATTTACTAGTCTATCAACTGATTTGATTAATTGGAGGCACTCATCGCCCAGTTACTGAACATTTCTGTACCATGTATGAAGTATATGTAGCATGTAAGTGATATAAAACAAATTTAAAGTATAAGAAACAGTGGCATTCATTGGTCAGCAAGTATTGAATATTACAAAACATTTTTCATCATTCAAGTGACATATGAAATATTTAAAAATAATTATTGGCACCCATTGGCCAGTTACAAATCATCAGGAGTTAATGAGTGTAGCATCAAGCTACTGGTATTCATATATATATAGCATGTAAGTGACATAATACAAATTTAAAGTATAAGAAACAGTGGCATTCATTGGTCAGCAAGTATTGAATATTACAAAACATTTTTCATCATTCAAGTGACATATGAAATATTTAAAAATAATTATTGGCACCCATTGGCCAGTTGCAAATCATCAGGAGTTAATGAGTGTAGCATCAAGCTACTGGTATTCATATATATATAGCATGTAAATGACATAATACAAATTTAAAGTATAAGAAACAGTGGCATTCATTGGTCAGCAAGTATTGAATATTACAAAACATTTTTCATCATTCAAGTGACATATGATATATTTAAAAATAATTATTGGCACTCATTGGCCAGTTACAAAACATCAGAAGTCATCAGTCAAAACAGGAGTTAAAGAGCGTAGAGCATGCACGCATTATTACAAAATATCATTCACTATTACTTAGAACTCATCATTTAAGTGACATAAGACATAATTAAAATGTAACACTCTGTACTTATTACTCAAGTCTGTGGTTGAAAAAAAATCATACAGGATTATTCATAACTCTTTTAAATTGGTAGCATTATTTGGTACTGGTAATACGTTTTTTTGTGCTAGCAATGCATTGCGTTGTGATCGATAATTAATTGCTGGGGCATAACAATATTTGCTTTTGACTTATTGCTGCAAATGAAGATGTGTAACGTCATTCGTCATGAGTCAGCTATAGCAAGGTTATGAAACAAATAGAATATATGTGATTACATTCATGAATGACACACACAAATGGGTAAAAAAAATGCAAGTACTAGAACAGGTTTAGTGACCAACTGCTTATAGCACATTAATTTCATGAATAGATTCTCCTGAAAAAAATACAAAATGGATTATTAAGCTGAAAGAAGAGACGCATATTATGCTGAAAAGTAGTGAACTTCGAATTAACAGGTAATGAAATGTGTATTAAATATATATGTTCTCTAGCTGTCCTTTCCAAGACCTTCAGTCATCATACCATGCGACATAAGACATACTGTCAAGACGAACTGCAACAAATACTTAAATAACTACATAGCATAAATACATGAACTTCAACATTATCCTCATCTGCAAAGAAAAACTTAAAAGTGGTGTGTTTAGTGGCCATATAAAGTTTATCACTATCAACACCTGTAAACAAAAACTTCATTATTCATATCACCATAACTCCATTATTATCATCACCTGTAAAGAAAAACTTCATTATTCATATTACTATATTCTTCATCACTATTCATTATCATCTGCAAAACGACACTTCATCATACAACCATTCATAGTATAGAGTTCCTTATTTCTAGCATATTTCATCACTAAAACTAAGATGTGTAGTTCTGTCTGACAGTCTGCATCAATCGCCTCGTATTCTGAAAGAAAAAATTAGTTAAGACTGCTATCATACGATGTCTATAGTATATTCTTGTTAATGCTTGTTAATTCTGATCCATTTACTCTTCGTGACGAGGTATTGTATCTTCTTTCGTGCATTGCGAAGGTGAAATTCCCATTTCTGTTTAACTTATTTCTTTTACACGTTATTTCTTTCTGAACATGATGAACAATGATTAATGTCTTGCATTTAAATCATATACCCATTAAATAAAAGCTGGTTTCTAGTGATATAATTGAGCATACAGCATAGCATGACAGAAAACGTAATATGTCAAAAACATAGACAGTATTCAGATGCAAAATTGTACACAGAGTATCACAATGCAGCAGCAAAAAAAAAAAAAAAAAAAAAAAAAAAATATGTAAAATAGTCACGATGTTGAGCTATCATAAGGCATAATGTCAAAGACAACTGGTGTTTGTTACATCTTAGATATTTCATAGTATATACAAACAAAACAGTAAAATAGTCATACATATATAAAAAATGGAAAATGTGCACAGTCTGATATGTAACGACAAGGATAGCGACCTGCTATCCTTACCTTGCCGGGCACTTGCCAAGAAAAAATACGATAATCAACAGTAAGTAATCACATAAATATAATTTCATAAGTGGTCATAAAATGTGTAAGTTCATCTGGAAAAATGTACACGGTCTGATGTGTAACGACAAGAAATGCGACCTGTTAACCTTACCTTGCCGGGCACTTGCCAAGAAGAAAATACGATAATCATAAGTAAGTGTTCATGTGAATATAATTGCATAAGTGGTCATAAAAAATCAGGAAGTGGCATTACAGTGTGATAAATCATGAAGTATGTTCATTAAATAAAGGGTTTGATGTTGGAGACATGGTGATTGCCTTTGGTTTTTCTGGTTCTCAGAGTTTCGACGTATACTACATTGGGGTGAGGAATGCTGCGAATTCGATATGGACCTGCATATAGAAGCTCTAATTTACTACATCTCCTTTTTCCTCTATTAGATAAATAATGTGTGCGTACTAATATCTTCTGTCCAATGTGAAAGTCGCGGCGTGTACAAACCTGTTTTTGCTGTCTTCTCCGGCGCTCTGCGGCACGTTTGATGTTTTTCAGCGCAATGTCATAGATTTCATGGTGTCGTAGTCGACGAGATGTAGGAAAGGTTACTAATTCTTTAATTTTGTTAGGCGGTTCAACATTTTTCAGTATAACAGACGAATATAGCATAGAAGATTCATTTGGTACGGAATTAATTACATCCTGGAATGAGAGTATGTGTGTGTCCCAATCAATAAGTTTTTTATGGCAGTATATTCTACACAGTTTACCAATTTCTTTCATTAATCGTTCACAAGGGTTGGAAGAAGCATGGTACCTCGATATATAGATCGGAGAAATGTTTCTAGCTCATAACATACGTGTCCATATAGCAGATCGAAACTGTGACCCATTGTCGGAAATTACTTTCAATACATGCCCTACATGAAATAGAAAATGTTTTACAAATGCTTTCGAAACAGTTTTAGCAGTAGCTTTGCGTAACGGAGTGAAGGTAACAAATTTTGAAGTGAGTTCAATAGCGACAAAGATGTAGCAAAAACCTCTATTAGTTCTGGGAATCGGACCAAAAATGTCTACAGCGGCCATGTGTCTCAATTTAACAGGTACAATGGGATGTAATGGAGGAATATGTGAAGTCGTATCTGACTTAGCTTTCTGGCAGATTTTACATGATGCTAAAACTCGTCGAATACGTTTCTCCATGTTGGTAAAATAACAGTTCTGTCTCAGTATAAGAAAACATTTTCTGGCTCCGTAATGTGCGTAACTTAAATGAGTATACCAGATTAATTTGTTAACAAGTTCGTCAGGAATGTATAATATCTAATTGTTGCTGTCAGGGTGAGAGCGGCGAAACAGTCATTGCGTACAGTGTAATGGTTTCTAATGGTAATATTATTCCTATCTGGCCAAAGGTGTTTAATTTCTTTCCATACGTTGTCTTTACTCTGCTCTTGTGCTATGTCTTGTAACGATGACGAAATGAAATTCTCAAATGCAACTTGTTGAATGTACATGACGCTGAAATTTGCTTTGCAGAACGTGGTTGCGATGTCTTGCTGATTGTTGCTGAGAGAACGGGATAGTGCGTCTACTACAATATTTTGTGTACCGGGAATGTGAACAATTGTAAACTTAAATTCCTGCAAATAAAGTTTCCATCTACTTAATCTGTCGTGTGTAAATTTAGCGGAAAGTAAAAACTGTATCGCTCTATGGTCTGTGTAAACGGTCGTATGTCTTCCATAAAGAAAATGCCGATTCTCGTAATTGCCCAAACAACACATAATGTTTCAAGTTCTGTAACAGAATAATTGCGTTCAGCAGATGACAGAATGCGACTCGCAAAGGCAATGTTTTTAATTACTGTAGTGCCATCTTCTTCAATTTCCTGAAAAATGTGTACGCCTAAAGCGGTGTTAGAACTGTCGGTGGCAATGGAAAAATTTCTAGTAAGATCTGGGTGTGATAAAAGTGGTGCATTCAACAAAGCATGTTTCAGGTTCATAAATTCAGAATGTGCTTGCGTATCCCACGACCAAATAGTGTTTTTACCTGTCAATTGGCATAATCTAGGGGTGTCTAAAGCAGAATAATGAATAAATTTACGAAAAAAGTTAATTAAACCCAAAAAGCTGCGTAGTTGTTTCTTCGTCGTAGGAACAGTAATGTCACGTAAAGCTTGAAGTCTTTCCGGGTCAGGCGCAATGCCTTCTGCTGAAATTACATGTCCAAGAAATTTTATAGAAGTTTTGCCAAAGTGCGATTTACTGAGATTAACTGTGAGTCCTTGTGCACGAAAAGTTCGTAACAGTTGTTCAAGAATTAGATTGTGTTCAGACCAGTTAGCTTCTGCAATAAGAATTTCGTCTACATACGTTGTGATTCTGTCTTTAAGTTCTGTCGGAAGTATTGTATTCAAACCGCGAATAAATGCTGCTGAAGAAATAGTTAAACCGAACGGTAATTTACAAAATTGATAACAGTCACCAAAACAGAGAAAAGCCGTGTACTTTCTGCAGTCCGGATGGAGTTGAATTTGCCAAAATCCCGATTTCAAATCTAATGTGGAATAAACAGCAGTACCATGAAATTTCTGTAGAAGTTCTTCTAGTGTTTGAGGGCGATCCGTTTCATTAATAATAATGTCATTGATGTGCCGCGAATCAAGTACGAGGCGAAGTGAACCATCCTTTTACTTAACAATATGGAGCGGGTTTATGTACGGACTAACTGCTGGTTCAATAATTCCTTGGTCAAGCATAGCTTGCAATTCTTTCTTAACTTGTTCTCTGAGAATATACGGAATGGGATAATGTTTGGCTTTAGATGTATCGCGCTGTTTAACTTGAAATTCATACATAAAAACGGACATAGTACCAGGCACGTTGTCAAAAACTGGAGCTTGCTGTAAAAGAATTTTGCGTAGTTGCGTGCGTTCGTCGTCTGTATTTGCACTGCTCTGTTTAACTTTATCAGAAATCATCATCTGTATAACGTCATAGTCGGCTTCGTCTGGAGTATTATAGTTGTGTACGTACGTATCTGTGAACAATGTGGAATGACAGTCTATGTTACGTGATGTGGAAATGACCTCTGTACGATTAATTGTTTGTTCTTCTGCAGATGAAGATTGCTGAAATTCTAAAGCCAGGTATACGTTTTCATCCTTTAACATTAAATAGGAGTTTTGAAAGTCAATAATTGCGTCGTGTTGTACCAGAAAATTCGTACCTAAAATAACGTCTGTCGTCAATAAGGGAACAATCCAAAAATTTGAGTGAAATGTATGACCTGCAATACAAAATGATAAATGTGTCTGTAAATTTACATCTACTCCTTTACTAGATACTGTTCCTTTTACTTTAGTTTTGCCTGATGGTAACGTAGAATAGGCATTCTCTTTATTACATTCGTTTGAAAGTTTCTTCATTTATGACTGACATAGGAGATCCAGAATTGATTACTGCTGAAAATTTGGATGATCCTATTTTTACTTCGATGACAGGGTGTGAAATGGTTTTTTGAATAACTGGTCTTTCCTGCAAAAGAGTGTCTCGGATGTCGTCAAAAGTAATAACATTTTCGTGAACAAGATTCTGCGTGTCAAACGTATTGCTTGCGTCACTGGAAGATGCCACCTGTACTGTATCTAGTCAAATTCTATCTGACGTGCTATTATTTGCGGGAATATGCTGTGGCATTTCGACTATTTGAACTGTTCTGTTATTTCTTCCTGACGTATTAAGTTCGGGATGATATCTACTGTCTGGTTCATTCATGATAATATGTTGTTGCGGATGATTTTGCTGCTGATAAGACTGACTGTTATTAAACGTACGCTGAAAATTGTGCTCATTACTTTGACGTCTGACATGATAGTCATTTCTATACGGTGCATTGCGAGAGGAATTGAAATGGTGTGTTTTCTGTATGTACTGATTCCCTTGTTGCTGTGCGTTACTGTTTGATGGAGCTGACGCTATACGTGTAGGCGGCGAAACATTAAAGCTTGGTTGACCGTGTACATTACCTTGTTGGTTAGGTATGCTAACCGGTTGGTTTTGTTGCTATTGCGGTGAAAAACCTCTATTGTTACCAAAACGTGGTTCCTGTTGCTGATAATCTTACACATACTGATGATTAAATTTTTGTCTGTTATTAAAGTTCTCGTGGTTGTCATTTCTGGAGCGTCTAATGAAAAATTGTCACTTTCGGTAAAAGTTGTCTTATCGGGTTTTCTTTACTCTTTCATAATTATAGATGGATCGATAGTTGAAGAGCTGTTTTAATAGATATAAAAGATAGTAGAAGAGAAGGCAGCAGTGCAGAAAACTAAAGATGAAACAGCACTACTACGGCTCGGGGCCCTGTGCACGCTATGGCACATATTCATTAAAGCGTAATGAATCACCTGAGGTTAATTACGAGCTGCAAATAAATTTTAGTTTCTGCGTTACAGGCAATGCCGGTGAAAATTCAAAAGAAAATTGTTGTATCCAGTCCAATTCTAGTTTCTGCATTACGGGCAATGCTGTTGAAAATAGAAGAGCAAATTGTCGTATCCAGTTGAAAGTGTGAATCTGTGTTCTGTCATTTTCTCTTACCTTAGATTTTCTTACGGATAAAAATTGCTTATAATCAACGTTATCGTCTCTGAATGTGTGAACAGGTTCAGGATTGCATAAAAATTTGTTTGCCTGTGTCACTTCGTATTCTAAGTCACGTAGTCTCTGTAAATTACCTAAGTTACACTGGCTGTGTGAGTGTGACAAACGTTCGGAATGTGCCATATGGTGTGACATGTTAGTGACTGAAACATTTTTCATTTCTGTCACTTTGATACGTTAGTCAATTTGGTTTTTCTGTTGTCCACATTTCTTATCGACTTCCATATCCAGAGTGTGTGAAAGTTCTGGTGACTTTAAATTAAACTCGTCGCATATCTGTATTGCGTTTTCTGAACATTGTTCAGCGACTGCATTAATTTCATCTCTAATTGATTCCGTTGTGCCTGCATGTCTATTACCTAATTCTTGTGAAACAGATCTAATTTCTTCACTACTGTTACTAGCACAACCCTTAATTTCGTCACGTAATTGTTCTTCAGTATCATGACGTTGCATGGTAACAGCTGTAATCTGTTCACTAAGTTGTTTGTTCTGTTCGTTAAGGTTGTCGTGTTTTTCAGTCGACTGTTTGAAATGGTTATCTAGTATTTCATTCCGCTGTTTGAAACTTTCATTTAATTGTTTGCAGGATTCGTTAAGTTTGTCGTATTTTTCATTAAGTTGTTAGAAATTTTCGTTCCGCTGTTTGCACGATTCATTAATTTGTAGCAATAGTGCCATAACTTGATCCCAGTCAAAATTAGCGGCTCTATTCTCTGTACTGTTTGATGGCATGCCTGCAATTGTCACGTTTTCTGTAACCATTTGGTCATTCTGTAATTCTTGAAAAGGTTTGCCAATCGGATGTGCACTGTTAGTCACTACCTTGGAATCAAATAAATCTGACGTATTCTGATTACACTGTTCATTTTCGTTAGAAAAATTTGTCTGTTCGCTACGTAAATTTTGCAAACCAGGTTTGTTAAACTGGGCAGCGTTCATTGTAACAGAACGTGCCGCGTCATCAATTGTCGTTAAATTAACAGTGGACACAATTGAATTTGTTTGCTTATCATTAGGATCAAAATCATTACTAGTGGTCGGTACGCACTGATTGTCTACAATTAGGGGATTATCATTGTTAAACTGAGTGTCGCTAGTACTATCGGTCAAATTATTCGAGTCGGCTATATCACTCATTGTACATCGCGATGTACTGTTAACAGTTTTTCGCGGCATTTTCACTGATCAAAATTAATCACAAATGAAACAAGGACAATGTAAAATGCAAAAACAACAATTATAAGAAAGAGCAACAAATTGCCGATGATCTGTGAAAGAATGAGTGACAAATTAGTAAATGCGTTGCGCCAGATGCAAACTACATTTAAGTAAATAAGAGCAGATATATGACCACTTCTCAGAAGATTCACAAAGAAATAGGATCCTGGCCGGAAGTCGCCAAGTGTAACATCCGCACAATAATATTTAAAATTAAAATATGAACCATGTGTAACCTCGCCACGGAAATAATAATTAAATGAATTTTAAATAATATAACCTCTTAACAAAATTGGCTCCCATTTATAATCTTTGTGCAGAAATGCATTCACATTTAATGTAACCACAAAATTCAATTCCTAAACCCGGAAATAATAAAAAAAATTCAGTAACCTGGTAAATTTTATGACGGCAGTAACGCTGCGCCACGGCCCTGTACTCTGAATAAAAAAGCAAAAATTATTCCCTCAATAAAACTGCGAATATATCTGCTCTTACCTAAAAAATTTTCGGCACAGCTCCATGCAATGCTGGCCTATGCTTTGTGACTCGTGAAAGGAATTAATTATTCATTGGATAAAATCTTTAAATTGAAACGAATGCTTTTTTTTAAAAAAAAAGTTACTTTATATGATAAAAATTATTATTGGGGCATTTTTTTGAAAGAAATTTAATGACAGTTAACATACATTATTAGGTACGCGCAAGGCTGCTTCTTTACCTTCTACAATAATACTCATCCTCCAGAGTCCCGACCAGAGCAGACTGCACACAAGCGCAGACACGCGCCGACTACTGCCGACTCACGCAGACTACAGAAGACTACTGCCTACTAGCGACAAGCAACAACTAACTACATACTGCTCTCTGGTCAGAGACTCTCCTAAATCTTGCCTGTTGCAGGCAGCGCATACGTCGCATACCTCTTACAGCCTCTACAATTATGTATCCATTGTGCATGGATAGTGAATTTCAATTTAATTTTTGTAAAGGAAGAAACTAAATTGTTATATTTAAGACAATGTACTGGAGGAACATGCGCTGTTGTTCTAGGCAGTTATATTCAACTTTACTTCTAATAAATCAAGAGCAAAAATGCTTTTTAAGGTACTACACCATAGGATATATCGCTTTGTATCTGGGAAGCTCAATTTAATGTGACTTCACGTACATAAATTAAAATCAAATTGCTTTCATTCAAGGTTCATCACCTGCGAATTGCCTGAGCAATAAAATTCACAGCCCTGTGAATTAACTGGCCAATGTGCATAGCAATTGTATTGAGTTTCACTTTTGATACACACATTTACAGGTAATTGCTTTTATTCTAGATACTGCTCCTGAGAGTTGTATGTTACTGAGCCTGGGTAGGTAAATTCAATTTTACTTTTCGTAGATAGATGTAATATTGATTTTCTTTTTATTTTAGTCATTGTACATGAGAATTATGTAGCCATCTTGGCAGTTAAACTGATTTCTACTTTCGTTAAATTAATTTAAAATGAAATGCTTTTATTTACAGAACTGCACCTGAGTATTATGTAGCCTTCATTCTTGTGGAGTTAGTTTCAACTTGTGTCGTACCTTCTAGTGGGCGTCATGATTGCATGTCCTACGTTTTCAAGCACTTGTTTGACATGGACGAGACTGCACATGACTGACGGGACCACGTCAGACATTTAACTTCTCGTAATTATTTGGTGGAACCTGAAGATGTAGCCTTAGGCTTCGTAACCCGTCAGGCAATAAATTTAGAAATTAATGGCAACTTATAACACTATAACTGCATTTACGTAGCTTGTGTAATCAAATACCAAATTTGGTTTATTACGTACTATGCCCCAACAGAACAAATAGTCCTGTCACGGAAAAGCAAACACTCCCGTCCGCTACTGTTATTCTATAACCTCAAAGCTGGAGGTAGTTCGTATAATGAAATTATTTTTATTCAAGCAATTATAGTGTAAAGAAGCAGAGCAGTGTTACCCTCTGAGAGCAATTTTGTTATGTTGAATGTGTTGAACCTAACGGAGGTGGCTTATAGGAAGTGAAAGTCAGAATTACGCAAATATTTGAATAGTAACAAACAATATTTTACCTATCTACACTGTTCAAAGACTAAGGAAAACGGTCGCCAGCCTAATTAGGCTAGAGAATGATTGAAATTCTACTTCAAGAAAATAGGTATGAGTAACTTTAACGAACAAACATAACCTATACTTTGCCTCACGCAAGTGCAATGAACTCTGGCACCTGAATACAGTACGTTCACATTAAGGTTGGAGCTAACAGATCAGAAAAAACTATTTGCATAAATATAACAGATAACAAAACACACTATTATGTTGACGACTTAGTCAAACTGAATGGTCTCAATAACGTTACTCGTAATATTCACTGTAGAATCGTAGCTCGGACATAGGTTTAGTATTACTTTTCAAACAAATTCCTATCTGACATGAAATATGGATATGGTTCACAGCAAATTTAGTTACTGTGCATAGATTAAGTCTCTCACTACTAATACCTTTATACTAAGAATGAAAATTAAATGGATTTCACTAACAAATTACTTCTTACTGTCTTTTCAATAAAGATGTTATTATTTTCATAAATAGTGGCCTTTCTATTAATTGTTATTTATCATGAGCATAAAGGATAAACTGTGGATCCTATTACACTATTAATATGCACTTTCAATACACAGGAGGAACCCAATATTGTACATAATTTGACTTGAATAGCAAGAGTAATTAAAACTTCCTATAATTAAGTAACTTTGTGCATTTGAACTACTTTCAATGGAGGGGGCCCTTAATCTTGACCACTGTAGCAGAGCAAACTAAACATATTTTACATACATTAGAGAAACAAGTACTTAGCAAGCATGAACATATAACTCTCAACAGTTGCAGTTCTGAACTTTTACTTCAGTGAAACACAAATTTGAGATATCTGTATGATACTTTCAACAAAGAATATTAAATTCAGCACACTCTATTGCCATATTAATTTTAATATGCTTTCAATAAAGGACACTCGGTAATCACTTTAGTTCAAACGGAGAGGAACCTGAGAGGTGTTGTCCGCCGCTCGTGGTCTAAAGGTAGCGTTCTCGCTTCCCGAGCACGGGGTCCCGGGTTCGATTCCCGGCGGGGTCAGGGATTTTCACCTGCCTCGAGATGACTGGGTGTTTGTGTTGTCCTCATCATTTCATCATCATCCAGGAAAGTGGCGAAATTGGACTGAGCAAAGATTGGATAATTGTACGGGCGCTGATAACCACGCAGTTGAGCGCCCCACAAACCAAACATCATCATCATCATCATCCTGAGAGGTGTTATGACAAAGAAAAAGTCAAGGTAGGTACATAAATTCATGTATGTTTTACCTTATATTTGAGTACACCATAACATCCTATGAGCTGATCCTTCACTGTACGTTACTGTAGTGTTCCATTACGGTGATTGCGCAATGTGATGGCTATAGCATGTTGGTAGATGGATTTGGAGGTAGAATTGCTGGACTCTGTCATTTCTTGGTGGCGATGATAGATACCAATTTCAGAATAGTTCCAGGTCCTTATGCATCCATCCGAGGCATTGGAAAGCGTCAGGAAAAGCCTCTCCCGGAACCAGCACAATACACAACTTTTACATGAGTAGTTGATAGTTTGGTAGCTCGTCCCCGACTGACTCTTAATCCACCTCCTCTTCCTATGCCAACCACAATTTGCGCGCGCTACTCAGGTCCGTTCCCAAGGGGTACCACAACACCTTTTACATACAAAATAACTAAGAACCCTAAGTGACTGTCAGCAGTTTACATAACAGCAAACAAATATTTTAAATAAAACAGAACATTTGCATATATTGACATTTCTACAAAAAATTATTTAAAAAAATTACAATTATATCCATTAAGTTTTGTCTCCCTCCAAATGAGACAAAGAATTTAAATGATACATACACTACATTACATAAAATCAAACTATGACATCAAAGTTTTTACAAAGAAAAGAGCGAACAGTTTGTGCTATTAATGCAATCAAACAATATTTACAATATCTTAATGATAGACGGTAGAACAGACAAAACAGAAAAATTTATGTCAGTAGAGCTATGGAGCTCTGGTGTTACAAACTGAAGAGGATTTTTCATTCTATAAATAATAGTGTTTGGTGTGTAGTCTACCGGTTGCAGTATTCGTGAGGGATGCTAACAGCTGTTGCCCCGACTAGTACCTGTAAGCAGCCATCGACATCCCTCACCTTCTACGGAAGTGAGTAATGACCATAGGGTCTTCGCCTTTGAAGTCAAGTATTACGGATGCGGACGTAAGGGTCATCTGCAGAAACAATATCGCCAACCAGATTATTACGAGTGTGCTGAAGTCTTCATAAGGCGTGAGTATGCAGGAATGAGGGAACATCATGACAAAAAGCGACCGTTAAAGACAGGAACGGATTGCCCGTCGGAAGGCACTACTAGTAAAATGGAATACTGCATATACTCATAAAAGGATGGAATTCGCCTTGTAAGGCATAGTATTGCGCAAGGAACGTAAGTTTCTAGTAGACACAGGTGCGCACGTGTCAATCCTGGATCTCTTAGACAGGAAGAAACATAGGTCACTGCGTATACGTGGGGTACGTGACAATGGCTTGCAGTCATTATGGACAACACTGTTTGACTTTAACAGTGGAGCCAACAGTTAACGAGAGTAGATGAAACTGTTGCCAAACGTTGGTGTAGGTTATTCTGCAATTTTCGTACTACACCTCAGGATAAACAACATGATAAAATCGATCTTTTACAGCGGTCAATTGAAATCAGTGGAACTTTTTCTTCATTAGGAACAAAAACTGCAAGTGAGTCAATGTCACATGGCACACCAGTCATGATGGTGTTACCAAATTAACCTGCGAGCACATAAGCTAAAGATTTGTTCCTATGATAATGTAGCACCAGGTACAAGAAAGTGAGACTGCGTTCCTCTAGATACTGATGTACCCAACGAAGTGTCGTGTATAGCAGAAACACTAGAAAGTAACGAAGAGTTAGATACTCTGCTTTGTTGTGTACACGGAAGTGCAACACGTATTAGTAATATAAAGAGAGGGACAGTGGTTACTGTTAGTCTAGATAATTTTCGCATGGACGAGGTCAGTCTACTACAGGGTTTGATGATTTTCATTGGACTAAGAAGAGAGTGACAGCTCATGTGATGCGTAGAGCCTCAAGGAAACAGTTAATGCATCTGCAATACGTAACAAAGTGAATCACTTGCAAGGAAAAGATCAGTAAGCGATGGAAGTTTTGTTACTATAATTTTTAAATGTAATTAACATTAATGATCCTTTACCAGTGATGCACGTTACACTATATCACATGAACAAGAACAAAAACGCCCCAGTGTATAGGAAACCATAGTAGGGTTCCAAACATTTATAACTATTGATGACAGAAATTCCTGACCAGAAACTGGCAGAGGGTGTTATGATGTATCATGCAGCGTAACTTGCTGTGACAGTGCGAGAGAGAGACAAAGATATTGTTTATTACTCTGTGGCGGACAGCGCTCACATAATGTTGTGTGAACGCTCGTGTTTGTTTTTGCCCAAAAACGTTCGTCCACAAGAGGGGCATATATGATGTATCATGCAGCGTAACTTGCTGTGACAGTGCGAGAGAGAGACAAAGATATTGTTTATTACTCTGTGGCAGACAGCGCTCACATAATTATTCTTAGGATATAGTTTTTGTTTGTTCTGGTTAAGAGTAATTTTAGAGAGGAGAGCCATTCTTGTGATGTAAAAAATCGACGCCATTGCGAGTTTTTTTGATTCACATTGTAAAACATAAGTGCATATGGAAGGAAACCAGTTAATAGAACAATAAAATATTGTTCATTTCAAGAAGGTACGTCTTATTATACACCCAGCGATGTACTGCTATTGTGGTTTACTAATAAACACCAGTTGAGAACAGTTCCGACGGGAGCGTTCAGTTCTAGTGAAATAGTTCGATGTTTTCTTCGGAAAAGAAGTCACTTCATGGATCATTCAAATCCACAATAGTAACTGGACTTTTCTCAGAACTGAAAGCAATCTGATTGCTATGCAACAGAGCCCCGAAGAATATTTCTCCGTATTTTGGTTACCACTTTCAGCTCAACACGGTATCTGCAGCATCTGGAGCAGATTTCTACAACAGCGGAAGCGTGTAATCGCCATCAGTTTCACACACCGCCCTGTGTACGCTGTATGTATTTACCCACAACAGTGAACATACAGTTACTCACACAAATAGAAAGACAATACTAGGTGGTGTGGGGAAACATTTCAGTATAATGGCCCTGTAGAGCTAAACAGTAATTAGCCTAGTAATAAGAGGAGTCGTTATAAATGTCTACCGTTAGACAGGACACGATCCTGATACAACACTCATAGTGAACCTGCAATATAAATATGTTAGTAATTTAGTAAGTAATGTTTCATTGTGTGTATATATGTCTAGTCTTATAGAGTAACTACATTATGGTCCTTTGTATGTTTCGTGCTAACGCCAACGTGCGGGAGTATCTTGTGAAGAGAACGAGTGCGCCATCCCAGCAGCCGAGCAGAAACTTCAAAAAGGCCAGAACATTTGAATTACTAGCTTTCTTGAGCATTTATGCATTGTAGTGACCCTTCATGTAGAAATTTTCTAAGTATAAATAGAGTTGCTATATTACTTTTACTAGAATTCCAGTATTTCAGTAGATATAGTAAGACAACATTTTATGTGTTATCTGTGCACTGTTTTTGTGTCACATTGTAAAGTGTACATTAACAGCATTAGGACATTAACGCTTTTGCGTGTGTAAAAGTTTAATAGTCACTTTTGTGGGACTTATTTAGAGGAGAAACTGTCAATTGCTCATTTACATGGTGATAACGAGATCTATGTTCAAAGCCAATAAGCAAGCACGCATCACAATGCCACAAAATGAATTAAATAGTGTGAATGCATCGTCAACTAGTGCCACAGAATTTAATACCGCCGTAGTTAGCGATATGTCGATTACGGCTGAGCAACCAGCAATAATTAATGCGCTCATGCCGTCGACACAAACGGTTGCTAGTTCCGACATTCATATGTCGAAAGAAGTCCAGAGAAATGTGCAGCAACCAACAAACAACATGAATTTCATCTCTGACACAGACGCGTGCGAAAACGAAATGACTGTACCGAAAATTGTGTCGGTACAATCCTCATTAAGCCCAGTGCAATCACCAATTGCTGAGAATACCGATTTGTTATCCCAGCTGATGTCAAGTTTGACTGTCATAACACAAGGGATTAAAGCATTGGAAACATCGCAATCTAATCTTGCAACGGCACAATCCACGTTTGCAAACGACATGAATCGTAGATTCCAGGCATTGGAGAGTGCGCAATTTAATTTGGCTCAGGAGCAATCTAATAAACTAAAAGAAATAAATGATAAGATTACTGAAAAATTCCAGAGTTTGGAAACAAAGCAGAGTCACTTGATTACCAGTCAGGCACAACTCATAGTTACACAAGAACAACAGTATCAGGAATTAACAAACAAATACAAAGACATCTTATGTCGTCAAGATACACTAAATCATCAAGTGCAAGAAGTTATTCATGTACAGAACACTATTGCGCAAGACGTGAGTACAATTAAGCACGATAACGAGCAAGCTGTCATTGAGCTTACTCGGAGGATAGACACTCTCAGTCTCGAAGGCGAGAAACACATAGAGAAACTTTTCAATGAACATAAAATCGCATTCTCGAAGGACATTGAAGATTGGGCGAAAGGGAAAACCGATACAGTGCGAAATTATGTTGACAAAACCTTGAAAGAAACGGTTTCTAACGTGCAAGTTAACAACGAAGCTGCACAAGAACAACTTAAGGCAGAAGTTAAAGAGATTAAGGAGAATATAGGAGATGAATTTCCTGCTTGGAAAATAAAGATAGAAAATACATTAAAAGCATGCCAGCAAGGTCTAGTTAATACTAGAGGGGCACATACTACTTGCAGTTTATCAGAAGCAGACATTATTCCTGATGAAACCAGTGAAACCGAATCCATGCAACAATATCCATGTACTGGTGCATATTTACGTAATCAACCAGAAACAAATTATCGAGATTATCATTCACCGCGTAGTAGCCACCAGAATACACCTATGACTATGAATGAAGAAAAAATGCTTAAATATCGTCAATTCCAGATATTTATTCCCGAAAGGAAGTCGATCAATCCCGTGGTATTTATCAAGCAATTTAAAGGGATATTGCCGCGAATGTGGACTGAGCAACAAAAAATTATGTACGTTGCAGGATTCATACATGGAGATGGATCGATGTGGGCGTCAGAAGCATCCGATTGGTGTCAAGATTATGACCAATTTGAACGCGCTTTCTTGCACAAATACTGGAATAAAGGTGTACAAGAAAGACTACGTAAGGAAGTTTTTGACCCACAACCTTTTTCTTTCAAAAATGGATCTTTAAGAAAGTATTTCGAGAAGTATATAAATAAAAGTAAATACTGGAATGAACCAATCCCGACGCAGGATATCATTCGAATATTAAAGGGCAAACTTCCACTTGAAGTTAAGGAAAAACTTCTACATGTGCCTGAACAACATGTGGAAGATTTTCTAGCCACATTGGATTCAATAGACATTCTGTTCGAAGAATCACGTGTGCGCTATAACCAGCCAAGTTACCAACCTAACAAATACAATAGTAACAACAAACAGTATGGAAACAAACCTTTTGCACACAATTCACCAAACCCACAGGTGAATTATTTCCAGAAAAACGTGAAATTTGGTAACGAAAATCCCGACCAGTGTAATCATGACCAACAATGTGAACAAACATATAAACGGAAATGGAGGAAGAATAATAAGAAGAGGAAAGGATACTATCAAGAAGGGAATTATCAGCAAAAAGGCCGATATCAGGAACCAACCCAAGAATATCACAACCAACCACAAACTTCAGGTTGGATACCAAATGATAATGCAAATGAATGGAGAAATCAACCACCAATAATAACCGACGTAACGGAGCAGACATCTACTAATAATGGACAATCGTCAAACCAAGCTCGACTGTCAGAAGCCCCGACGGTGCAGTCGAGGAAGTTTTCAGGGGCGAAAATTCAAGCGTCAATTTCTTTCGGTACAATGATGGCAAATTATTAATAGAAGAACTTCAGCAGGATATGATGCCTTGTCAAGAGGAACATATCACTGTACCTGTTGCGAAAATTCAGGCGGCGATTGAAGGCATTACTGTGCAAGTTACTTTAGATACAGGAGCAGCAGTAAATGTCATTTCTGAGAAGTTATTTGAAAGAATACTTCAGAAAGCAGATCCACCGATTTTTCCTGTTCAATGTTGTAGAATTGTGGGTCCTACTGGTCATAAGTCTTCTCAGGTTAAAGTGCAGACTCAATTCCAGTTAGATATAGGAAATGTAGCTATAAATTGCACGTTCCTTGTAATAAAAAAATTGGTTGAGGACTGTATCCTGGGTATAGATGAATTTAGAGAGAGAAATTGCCATATCGATTTTTCTCTAGGCCGTGCCAGTTTTACAACAATGGATCAGAAACATCAAGTGAATCTTCTCAGGGAATATAGTACCCATGGAAAGTATTGTCATGGACGAAAGCTGCAAATAAAGTGGATACATAGCAAACCTATAAGGTATTACAAAATTAATTACTTGCAACCAGTTTTAAACCCTGAAGATATGGTATATGAAAAGGTAGAAGAACCTGAATATTTGCAACAACATCAAAGAAAGCAATTATATGATCTTCTACAGGAATATCATGAAGTCTTTCAAGAAAGACCTGGTGTAATCAAGGGATACACATGCCATTTAGATGTGATACCACACCAAGTTTTCTGCCGTATTTTTTATCCAGTACCGTGGCACCAACGAAAGGCAGTTGATGCGGAAATTCACCAGATGCTTGAATGGGATCTGATCGAACCTTCGACGAGTCCATACTGTAGTCCGCTTCATGTTGTCTCGATAAATGGAGGAAAAGTTCGTCTCGTGCTAGACGCACGGCAGATTAATAAGATTATCGTGCCCGTGCGAACTCATCCGGAAAATATCGATGAGCTAATTCAAAAGTTCGAGGGGATGAAATACTTAACAAATATTGATTTGAGAAGTTCATTTCGGCAGGTGGCTCTAGACGAACCATCAAAAAAGTACACCGCATTTGTACATGCAGGTAGAAGCTATCAATTTCAGGTTTTACCTTTCGGGCTAAACGTGAGCTCAGGAGTTTTTATAAATGCTCTAGATCATGCATTGGGACCTGCACTTCGAAGCAATTTAACTTTATTTGTGGACGACATGCTCATAGCTACGAGCACATGGGAGGAGCACGTTGATTTATTGAGAAGAGTGTTAGAACGTTTCAAGGAAGCAGGCATAACCGCAAATCTGCAAAAGTCCCATTTTGCTCGAGATAAAATCAAATTTTTGGGTCATCTTATAAATGAAAAAGGCATCTTACCGGACTCCGAGAAACTAAAGGCAATCAAAAACTTTGCAGTTCCAACAACAAAAAGACACTTAAAGGGCTTCCTCGGAGTTGTCTCTTTTTTTCAGGCGTTTCATTCACGACCACTGTATTCATGCAGAACCGTTGTACAGCTTGTTGCGCAAAAATACTCCGTGGGTGTGGACGCAACAATGTCAGAATGCATTTGAAGCAATAAAACATGCCTTAGTCAATTCAAAAATATTATATCATCCGGATATGAGCCAAGAATTCGGTTTAATGGCAGATGCTTCAGAAATTGGAATAGGTTCATGCCTCTTCCAAGTAAAGATGATAGACAGAAAATCAACTTTCTGTCCAATAGCCTTTGCTAGCCGACTCTTAACTGCCTGTGAAAGAACATATACGACTACCGAAAGGGAAGCATTGGCCGCAGTCTGGTCATTTAAGAAATTTTACTATTACTTATATGGAGCGAAGACAACAGTATACTGTGACCACAAAGCGTTAAGTTTTTTGCAAACATGTAAATTATTACATCCAAGATTAGCAAGATGGACGCTCTCACTCCAAGAGTTTCAATTTGAAATTAAATACCTAAGCGGACAGGATAATTTCATCGCTCATGCACTGTCTAGAATGCCAGATGGAGATTTGTCAACTATCAACATCACCGGCAATCCGTCCGAATTTAATGTTCTTATAATGACTGATAGAATATATAGGAAACATTTTCTTTACATGTGTAAGAACATGGAAAAACTACAGAATGAAGATCCTCGTTGGCATTCAATAAAGGAAACTTTAGCAAAGCCTGGAAACGATGATCTGAAGAGACTGTACAAAGTTGAGGACGATGTCTTATTTTTCAAAGGGCATCTTGATTCAGATAATTGGAAGGTGTGTATTCCCGAAAAGAATGAGAATGACTTAATTTTGCACACGCACATCACTTGGGGACATTTTGGAGTATTAAAGTGTGCCCGGAAGATTCAAGCATATTGCTACTTCCCAAACATTCGCAGGAAAGTGCACAGACAGTTAAGGAAATGTAAAATTTGTCAGCTAGCCAAACCAGGAAATTTTTGTGTGAAAGATTTCCTACATCCTATTATACCCACTAAACCGCTGTCAATCATTTCGGTCGACGTCTGTGGTCCTCTACCATCATCAAGGGGAGGATGCAAATATATTGTAGCTTTTCTTGATATATTCACTAAGTATGTCAAACTTTATCCATTAAAATCAGCTACTGCTGCATCCATAGCCAAGAAGCTGGTCAAAGATTATATAGTCAAAGTAGGCAAACCAGAGGCTATTGTTTCTGACAATGGGTCAATGTTCACTGGATTTCGTTGGAGGCAAACATTAGCCAGTTGTGGTATAAAACAAATTCTAACATCAGTGTACCACCCTTCGGCGAATCCCGTGGAACGAATTTTTCGTGAATTAAACCGGTTCATGAGAACATATTACCACAACCAGCAACCCAAATGGATCGTTTATCTTCACGATTTTCAGGAAATTGTAAACAATATGCCACATACTACGACAGAATACACCCCATACGAACTGATGTTTGGAAAACAGGAACAGAATGACTGGATTCGACCAATTCCTAAAGTAGCTATTAACAAAATAGACCTACAAAATAAAGTACGACAATCCTTACTCAATATAATGGACAAGGCAAGAAAAAGGAAAATATATTTTGACAATCGACTTGGAAAAATAAAAACATATAAAGTGAAAGACCAAGTTTTAGTAAAAACTCATCCTAAGGCTTCACTTATACAGAGGAAGAACACAAAATGGCAATTATTGTATCAAGGACCATTTGTGATTACCAAAATACCCCATCCAGGAACTTATGTTTTGAAGGATGTGATGAATGGAAAGGTGAAAGGAATGTATCCTCATCACTTGTTAAAGCAATTTCATGATGACTGAAGATTCTGAAGATTGAAAATACTATTCTTATCAAATAAAATTGATTAGAGAATTTTCATTAAACCTATGAATCATACTTAGGATAGTTTCTTTTTTTTTTTGCAATTTAGTAGTTAGTTTTCCTTTTCAGGCATACTGTACGAGAGATATGCAGACATTATGTATAGGTTTTCCACTGTAAGGATAAGTTTTCTTTTCAGTATGCAGAGAATTTAGCTATAGTATGAATGATTTCTTTTAAAAAAATTTTATTTAGTAGATAGTAATTTCAATCAGGTTTCACAATGCATAATGACCATGGGTTAGTGACTCAAATGAATCTGGTCCATGGCAAGATATTTTTTCAATGTCAATTTAACAATCTCAATGTATGTTTGTATTTGCTTTTTTACTCGCTGAGCTGAAGTCATGCTGTTCGGAAGGGGTAACCCGTTCTCAGTTTTAAAAGGATGCCTATTACTTTGTTTCAATCTTTTGTGATGAACATTGTCTTTAGAATTGTACTATTGTTGTAACATATCTGTGTATGTAAATTATGTTATATCAATTGTTGCTCACGAAGTTACCAACTGAGCGAATGCCTTTCAGTTATAAGCCCATCAACAAGTGTTAAAGTCCATCTGAAAGATTACGAGCATAAGTTGACACAGCAGCTCCAGTTGGATTTGTGTATAGTGCATTCTAGGGTTGTTGATAGAAATGAAGAACACCTTACGACTTCCGAATATTTCGAATTCAGGACAGAGAATTAGAAATAACTTTAGATTAGATTCTATTTCAGCTCAGCATAGATCAAACACCTTTTCCACGGAACTTACACTGACTCTTATTTTCATGTTAACCATATGCGGAAAACCATAATACTCACGAGGAGACGGTGAAATGGGAATAGAATTCAATCAGTTACCCAGAGATGACTGATAGAAGGGAATCGTAGATGGACGTAAACCAACGCGTCGACGGTTCACCTCAAGACACAGAAGATTAACAGTGTTGTGTTTCTTTTGTGAACAGCGTTTAAATTCATTCAACAAAAAAAATCCATATTGTAAATATTTTTTTTTATTTTCCATTGTAATTCAATTAATTATCCTTGCAAATGAGAAATATTAGGATGGTAAATCTACCCCGAGGTTTTCCTTGGTTTTCCTTTGTGGGGCTTGGCCGAATGGCTAGATTATCCGTTTGAGACATCCCAAGGCGAGTGACAGAAGCTTTGAATGATGATAAAAAAAGGTTTCTGATCACATCTCATTCCATCCTCGACAAATGAATAAAAGCAAGCATGTAAGCTATGCATATATGCTGCATCAGGAATTCAGCACAGGCTTTGTCAGCAGTATATGCACCCAAATCAATAATTTACATTTAGATAGTCATTCACCAATACCAAAATATCATAAGAAATACAGTGGACATTAATACTCTAGTGGACCTTAATACAGCGTCATAAACAATCACCGATATAGTGTTGTGTGAACGCTCGTGTTTGTTTTTGCCCAAAAACGTTCGTCCACAAGAGGGGCATATATGATGTATCATGCAGCGTAACTTGCTGTGACAGTGCGAGAGAGAGACAAAGATATTGTTTATTACTCTGTGGCGGACAGCGCTCACATAATGTTGTGTGAACGCTCGTGTTTGTTTTTGCCCAAAAACGTTCGTCCACAAGAGGGGCATATATGATGTATCATGCAGCGTAACTTGCTGTGACAGTGCGAGAGAGAGACAAAGATATTGTTTATTACTCTGTGGCAGACAGCGCTCACATAATTATTCTTAGGATATAGTTTTTGTTTGTTCTGGTTAAGAGTAATTTTAGAGAGGAGAGCCATTCTTGTGATGTAAAAAATCGACGCCATTGCGAGTTTTTTTGATTCACATTGTAAAATATAAGTGCATATGGAAGGAAACCAGTTAATAGAACAATAAAATATTGTTCATTTCAAGAAGGTACGTCTTATTATACACCCAGCGATGTACTGCTATTGTGGTTTACTAATAAACACCAGTTGAGAACAGTTCCGACGGGAGCGTTCAGTTCTAGTGAAATAGTTCGATGTTTTCTTCGGAAAAGAAGTCACTTCATGGATCATTCAAATCCACAATAGTAACTGGACTTTTCTCAGAACTGAAAGCAATCTGATTGCTATGCAACAGAGCCCCGAAGAATATTTCTCCGTATTTTGGTTACCACTTTCAGCTCAACACGGTATCTGCAGCATCTGGAGCAGATTTCTACAACAGCGGAAGCGTGTAATCGCCATCAGTTTCACACACCGCCCTTTGTACGCTGTATGTATTTACCCACAACAGTGAACATACAGTTACTCACACAAATAGAAAGACAATACTAGGTGGTGTGGGGAAACATTTCAGTATAATGGCCCTGTAGAGCTAAACAGTAATTAGCCTAGTAAGAAAAGGAGTCGTTATAGTGTAACCGAACACAACGAAAGCTCGCAGGCAGCAAATGACATCACCACAAAAAAGTCACCAGATGCTACTAAGAAGTATAGGTCCTGTTACTTTTACAGGTGCCTGAATGCCAAAACCATCTCTGTTGCATATTCTGTTCCCAATATTAACAAGAAATTGAACAGTTTGGGTCAAATCAAACGGTTTTCAACATTGGACGTGAGAAGAAGGTACCACCAACTAGAAGTAGTTCCAGCAGATAGACCATAAGTTGTCTTCACAAATCCATCAGTTCACTACTAGGACTGAAGAATGTTATTTGGACTTCAAAATGCATCAGCTACATTTCAGAGACTGATGGATGCTGTACTTTGTGGACTAAAACCCAAGAAGTATATGCTGTACTTACACTACATCGACGTTTTTTCGAGAGATATGGAATAACACATTATTTGGAAGAAGTATTTAATAGACTACAAACAGGACATAAGACTCGCAGCGCAGATAATTGCCAACTGACACAAACGAAAGTTAAATACCTTGGCCACATGGTAAGTGCCAGAGTAAAAATTGATCCTCGTCTTACTGTGGTATTCTGCGTCTTTGCAGTACCATAAACAAGCAGACAACTTCAGTCATTTCAAGTCCTGTGCTATTATTATAAGAAATTTATTACAGATTTTACAAAAATTGCCAAACTGTTCAATCAGTTGTTGCAAAGAGGTGTACAAGTCTAATCTACGACAGAATGTCAAACAGAATTAGAGATATTGAAGAAAATAATGGCTTCAGATGGAGTACTGATATCCCCTGATTTCGAAAAATAATTCATCACTTTGTGTGATGCTAGTAATAGAGCACTGTGGTGCATCCTGTCTAAATATGGAACGTAAAGAACATCCTGTATCCTATGCATCTAGACATCTCAGCAAGGAAGAATGGAATTATTCCATTACGTAAAAGCAGATGCTAGCAGTAATTTATGGAATTACTTATTTCCATTGTTATGCACATGGCCAAAATTTGAAAGTAGTAACGAAGCATGCATTTCTAAAACGGTTGTTAGGATTGAGGAATCATTCTAGTAGATTAAGGATATGGGCCCAGAAACTGGGTAATTTGATCATGAATTAGTTTGCAAACCAAAAAAGACACCTTACAAATGCGGACACAATGAGTAGAAAAATCGGAGTACTGCAACCAGTAGCAAAAAAGCCCAGCTGAATGGCAGAAGGCAGAAACAAGTTAAGTAGTGTCACGCATTTAAACTGCAGTCTGTTTCTAATGCACTTGGCTTACTCTGCACGTCGCCAAAGTGCAGACCACACGTCGTACCAACAGCGTGCAGGGACGAATTTTACAAAAAGTGCATGACCACATTTTAGCACGTATTGGCGGTCGCACTACTACATTTGGAGAGTTGCCAAAATACATTGGTGGAAAACTTGGAAACTTAATGCGGAAGAGTTTGCCATCGAGGAGTTCCATTGCAAAGCTTAACAGAGGAGAACGAACCATTCGAAACTTGTGGACTGGATGTCTTACAATTATTTAACACTAAGCCAGCAGGAAACAAGTAAAAATATTAACACTAACAGATTGAAGTGGCAGCATCCCCAAACAACAAGCTAGCACAGTAGCACCATCCTTAATAAACAATGGGATCCTGAAGTTTGAAGTAACAGAAACCATAATAAATGACCAAGATGCTAATTTCATATTAGATTTACAGAAACCGTTGTATCATTTGCTTCACGTTAGCAAGTTAAGAAAAAGTCCTTTTCATCCGCAAGCACTTGGATAAACGAAAGAAACAGGATGATTTCCAAACGTTCAGTCACTTTGATTCGAGTAATAGCTATCATGATAATTGGGACATATACCTAGTACTCAGAATTTCAGCATACAATTCTAAATCTTACACCAGCAAAAATGTTTCATCATATGAGGTACTAGAGGCTTTAAAGTTCTTACCTTAGTTTTTTCTATTATTTAATGAGCGTTTCATTAATGTGACTGCGTATTATTATTAACTGATTTTTATTTATGGTTTGGTTCAGCGATTCCTTTCCACGGTTTGCTCCTTTTATTTAAGTTGACTCCTTTTATTTATGTTTGCGGTGGTTATGAAGTCCATATTGCTTACTGTTCACCGTAAGTTAAAGAATACGGTAATACCATATGCGTTTCGCAGCAGCATATCTCGTTCCACCTCCTTGCTGGAACTTCTCCACCTGAAATCGCTATAGAAAATTCATCGCTCTACGGAAATCGATCGGTACAGTCAAGTGCTATGTTGTGTCTTGTGTATGGAATATGGCGTCCAACTTTATGTCGCGAAATTATTTAGGTCTTCGGAGAAATATTCTCGACGAATCCCAAAACTGTGTATAAGTGCAGGTTCGCACCATCAAACCACACAACACTCCGAACGACTTGCGTCTTTATTATCACTGAATATTTCTTTTAAAATGATTAAGGGCTATGAACTCTACACACCTGATACTCCTTTTGTGCTTTTATGTGTATTTATTTTCTTCAATACCATAAAACATAGCCTTAATGGCGGCTGCCGACCATCTCTTCTCAATCCGACATAGAACATCTCTCTTGCAATGTACAACGTGGAATAATTATCTCTTTGCCGTAGCTTAATACAGTCTGTATAACTTTGTTATCGAGTTGGCTGCCCGCAGCTCGTGGTCTTGCGGTAGCGTTCTCGCTTCCCGCGCACGGGGTCCCGGGTTCGATTTCCGGCGGGGCCAGGGATTTTCTTTGCCTCGTGATGACTGGGTGTTGTGTGTCTTTCATCATCATTTCATCCCCATCGACACGCAAGTCGCCGAAGTGGCGTCAACTCGAAAGACTTGCACCAGGCGAACGGTCTACCCGACGGGAGGCCCTAGCCACACGGCATTTCCATTATCGAGTTGGTTCGGAGATGCTTAAATTCCACAGTTTATTTATCTCTCGCGCAGGTGTTTGACATTTATCGTCTTATTAATATGTTTGTCGTTGGGGTCTTCAGTCCTGAGACTGGTTTGACGCAGCTCTTCATGCTATTCTATCCTGTGCAAGCTTCCTCATCTTCCAGTACCTACTGCAACCTACATCCTTCTGAATCTGCTTAGTGTATTGATCTCTTGGTCTCCTACGATTTTAACCCTCCACGCTGCCCTCCAATGCTAAATTTGTGATCCCTTGATGCCTCAAAACATGTCCTACCAACCAATTCCTTCTTCTAGTCAAGTTGTGCCACAAACTTCTCTTCTCCCCAATCCTATTCAATACCTCCTCATTAGTTACGTGATCTACCCGCCTTATCTTCAGCATTCTTCTGTAGCACCACATTTCGAAAGCTTCTATTCTCTTCTTGTCCAAACTGGTTATCGTCCATGTTTCACTTCCATAAACGGCTACACTCCATACAAATACTTTCAGAAACGACTTCCTGACACTTAAATCTATACTCGGTGTTAACAAATTTCTCTTCTTCAGAAACGATTTCCTTGCCATTGCCAGTCTACATTTTATATCCTCTCTACTTCGACCATCATCAGTTATTTTACTCCCTAAATAGCAAAACTCCTTTACTACTTTAAGTGTCTCATTTCCTGATCTAAACCCCTCAGCATCACCCGATTTAATTTGACTACATTCCTTTATCCTCGTTTTGCTTTTGTTGATGTTCATCTTATATCGTCCTTTCAAGACACTGTCCGTTCCGTTCAACTGCTCTTCCAAGTCCTTTGCTGTCTCTGACAGAATTACAATGTCATCGGCGAACCTCAAAGTTTTTACTTCTTCTCCATGAATTTTAATACCTACTCCGAATTTTTCTTTTGTTTCCTTTACTGCTTGCTCAATATACAGATTGATTAACATTGGGGAGAGGCTACAACCCTGTCTCACTCCTTTCCCAACCACTGCTTCCCTTTCATGCCCCTCGACTCTTATAACTGCCATCTGGTTTCTGTACAAATTGTAAATAGCCTTTCGCTCCCTGTATTTCACCCCTGACACCTTCAGAATTTGAAAGAGAGTATTCCAGTAAACGTTGTCAAAAGCTTTCTCTAAGTCTACACATGCTAGAAACGTAGGTTTGCCTTTTCTTAATCTTTCTTCTAAGATAAGTCGTAAGGTTAGTATTGCCTCACGTGATCCAACATTTCTACGGAATCCAAACTGATCTTCCCCGAGGTCCGCTTCTACCAGTTTTTCCATTCGTCTGTAAAGAATTCGCGTTAGTATTTTGCAGCTGTGACTTATTAAACTGATAGTTCGGTAATTTTCACATCTGTCAACACCTGCTTTCTTTGGGATTGGAATTATTATATTCTTCTTGAAGTCTGAGGGTATTTCGCCTGTCTCATACATCTTGCTCACCAGATGGTAGAGTTTTGTCATGACTGGCTCTCCCAAAGCCATCAGTAGTTCTAATGGAATGTTGTCTACTCCCGGGGCCTTGTTTCGACTCAGGTCTTTCAGTGCTCTGTTAAACTCTTCACGCAGTATCTTATCTCCCATGTCGTCTTCATCTACATCCTCTTCCATTTCCATAATATTGTCCTCAAGTACATCGCCCTTGTATAAACCCTCTATATACTCCTTCCACCTTTCTGCCTTCCCTTCTTTGCTTAGAACTGGGTTGCTATCTGAGCTCTTGATATTCATACAAGTGCTTCTCTTCTCTCCAAAGGTCTCTTTAATTTTCCTGTAGGCAGTATCTATCTTACCCCTAGTGAGACAAGCTTCTACATCCTTACATTTGTCCTCTACCCATCCCTGCTTAGCCATTTTGCACTTCCTGTCGATATCATTTTTGAGACGTTTGTATTCCTTTGTGCCTGCTTCATTTACTGCATTTTTATATTTTCTCCTTTCATCAATTAAATTCAGTATTTCTTCTGTTACCCAAGGATTTCTATTATCCCTCGTCTTTTTACCTACTTCATCCTCTGCTGCCTTCACTACTTCATCCCTCAGAGCTACCCATTCTTCTTCTACTGTATTTCTTTCCCCCATGCCTGTCAATTGTTCCCTTATGCTCTCCCTGAAACTCTCTACAACCTCTGGTCCTTTCAGTTTATCCAGGTCCCATCTCCTTAAAATCCCACCTTTTTGCAGTTTCTTCAGTTTCAATCTGCAGTTCATAACCAATAGATTGTGGTCAGAATCCACATCTGCCTACGGAACTGTCTTACAATTTAAAACCTGGTTCCTAAATCTCTGTCTTACCATTACATAATCTATCTGATACCTTTTAGTATCTCCAGGATTCTTCCAGGTATACAACCTTCTTTCATGATTCTTGAACCAAGTGTTAGCTATGATTAAGTTATGCTCTGTGCAAAATTCTACAAGGCGGCTTCCTCTTTCATTTCTTCCCCCCAATCCATATTCACCTACTATGTTTCCTTCTCTCCCTTTTCCTACTGACGAACTCCAGTCACCCATGACTATTAAATTTTCGTCTCCCTTCACTACCTGAATAATTTCTTTTATCTCGTCATACATTTCATCAATTTCTTCATCATCTGCAGAGCTAGTTGGCATATAAACTTGTACTACTGTAGTAGGCATGGGCTTTGTGTCTATCTTGGCCACAATAATGCGTTCACTATGCTGTTTGTAGTAGCTAACCCGCACTCCTACTTTTTTATTCATTATTAAACCTACTCCTGCATTACCCCTATTTGATTTTGTATTTGTAACCCTGTAACCACGTGACCAAAAGTCTTGTTCCTCCTGCCACCGAACTTCACTAATTCCTACTATATCTAACTTTAACCTATCCATTTCCCTTTTTAAATTTTCTAACCTACCTGCCCGATTAAGGGATCTGACATTCCACGCTCCGATCCGTAGAATGCCAGTTTTCTTTCTCCTGATAACGACGTCCTCTTGAGTAGTCCCCGCCCGGAGATCTGAATGGGGGACTACTTTACCTCCGGAATATTTTACCCAAGAGGACGCCATCATCATTTAATCATACAGTAAAGCTGCATGTCCTCGGGAAAAATTACGGCTGTAGTTTCCCCTTGCTTTCAGCCGTTCGCAGTACCAGCACAGCAAGGCCGTTTTGGTTAATGTTACAAGGCCAGATCAGTCAATCATCCAGACTGTTGCCCCTGCAACTACTGAAAAGGCTGCTGCCCCTCTTCAGGAACCACATGTTTGTCTGGCCTCTCAACAGATACCCCTCCGTTGTGGTTGCACCTATGGTACGGCCATCTGTATCGCTGAGGCACGCAAGCCTCCCCACCAACGGCAAGGTCCATGGTTCATGGGGGGGGTCTTATTAATAGTCCTTCGCATATTATTTATTTATTGATCTTCGAATCACTAAACGCTTCAAGGCCATGGGAGTAACCTGGTAACAGCAAATGGTTGAGTTAACAATTATTTACTAACCCCTTCGTGAAGGTTGGCACCAGTTCAAAAGAGCCAATACAAGCGTTTATAATGCTTGGGACAGACCAATACATATTGAAGTTACTACAATATGGAGTTGGTCAGTGGCTGCTATTAACAAACCCATATACAACAAAAGGTAAAACCATAAAAAATTATAACTCATATCGCAGCCCAAACCAAGACACTGAAATGACATCACTGGTAAATATTAAGTTGAAATGAGAACATCTGATGTTCACCTAAGGAGGGTAAAACAATTCAGCGGATCTGTTAACGCTACACCACAAATTCCTTCAGTGGCACCAGTCACGAACAAACCATCCAAACACTAGACGAATCTCGTATCTAATGACGGTCAAGAGATACAAAATATGCCTTATGCACTCAAATAACGAAATGAGAGGTTGTGATCAGATTTTTTATATTGTGTTAGAGTTTACTGTACATTCGTTATCTGTAAGTGTTGCTGTGTATTTACTGACAGTCATAGAGTTTAAATTTTGTATTGAGTAGAATAGAGTTTATTTTCTTTTTTTCAGTATGTAGAAATATTCGGAAAAAGAAGATAATGAGGAAATATTCCTTTCTCTTAGTTGTCATAACACTATGGCGTACGTGATGGTTGTGGTAGCCCTGATAACACTTCACTTTGTCAAGGAAGGAGTACCGAATATAGCTCAAGACATCTGCTCAGTTTTGTGATATTGTTCTCCAGGCAACCGTGTATACCATCAACAATTTGTCGATAGTCGTTCAGACCAACCTTTGACGTGTGGGAAATAGGAAAAGACGTGCGCAGGCTACAATAGACTTCCACGGAATTAAATGAGGAAGTGCATAAAGAAGATTATTTGGATTAAGTAAAAAACATCTCAAGCTAAGAATCTCATGTGCGAAATTGAGAGTACAATTAAACGAGTTGACAAGAACAGTATCACAAACGGTAATCAGGAACAAGAGAGTATGGTTGGATGCAGTAAGGAAGTTACTGAAAAGTATTCAACGCAGCAGACAATGAATATACACAAAACTTAAGTAATATCATAGAACAAATGTGGGCAATACGGGATACTACTAGATCGACAGTATAATGGCATACTACGCAGTTGAAAAATATACGACGTTGACTGCAGAACCGTCGCAGTATACAAAGGTATCGTGCAGAGAATGAATAGTAGCTTGGAAAGAACGCAGACTCGGGCAGTGCATTAAGTTAATTCGAAAAAAAACTACATCTATCCATTCAATTTCAGATGGTATTCGTGAATGCACAATAGAAGTGTTTTACCATACACACTTAGCTGATGAAAAGGGGAACGATCAACAAGTAGATATAAATAAAAACGCAAGAACTATTAGTAATCTCAAAACAAAGGGAAGCTTACGTTCTCATATCATTAGCAAAGAAACAGGACTATATAAGAGAAAGCATAACAATTTGTCTAGCCAGAGCGATGTACGAACGTACAGGCATGTGAGGTACAGCTGTTACTAGCGTAAATGGAAGTATCAGAGAGTCAAAGAAAGTGCTAGCCCTGCACCCATATTTTGGGACTGTGGAAGCACCTTGGATTTATTCATTTTAGCACCGGAAGTTGGCATTGTAAACCGTTCTAGAATGGAAAACTCTTGTGTATGAACAAAGTAGATCTAAGAAACAGTGGTATATTAATAAATGGTACAACGTATGATACAGCAGGAGCACAGTTTCGTCTTCCAGCTACAAATACAATTGCGACAAAGATCCAGTTGCAAAACACGTTGACTTGGCCGGAAAAACCGTTAAATGTGTTGCCCACACAGAGCCTGGCATTCATCACCAGCACCTTGAACCCTGGAGTAATACGCTTATTACGCAACCTAACAGAGTATAAAAAATGACGAATGTCGGCAAAACAATTGTTCCAGGACATACAAAACTGTAGATGTAAACAAAATTGTAACTTTACGATCCTTTGCATTTTACTGCTAGTCACAGCTTGGTTCTACCAGCTTGTTTCAGTTCTACTATGTTAGATATTGGAATCACACCAAGTCAAGATCAGATATGAACTCTTCTTTATCTGGACTGACTGCGACTAACAGTCTGGCCATCTTCAGATCTTGGACATAAAAAAGATTTTTTCATTGTCAGCAACACACAATAAATTACAAAACTGCAAATAATATTCTAGCAGGCTCCAAGAGTATATAAACGAATTAATTGATGCAAATATGCTACAAATGATTCTTGATTAGTGTCGGTGCCATTACAGCTTCACACATCGTTAAAATAGTTCTAAAAACGGATCATCCATGTATGACAACTTGAAACAGCATTTAATGGTTCATGGCCAATAGAAAAGAACGATGATCACAAAACTGAAAACTTACATTAATGTAGAGTAGAGGCAATCAGAATAAAACAATACTCGCATAATTACTAAGATCTGGCCATGCCAAAGGGGTTATACCGCTGCAACCTAGAAAATGACTTAATTTCTTAACGGAGATCATCATATGGCTCTTGCTGTGACGTGATACATGTGACTAGAATGGCAGCTGATGCCCAGTACAATGTTCAAGAAACGCAACATTAGGCATATACATGGTATACACTGTTTCGCCGGTACTTTGGCAAAATGGAAACTAAAGGACCCTACGCCGCTCGAGGCGTAGACTGCTGAGTGGCACAAGCAGCTGGCTACTTAACTTACATAAAGTCTACATCTTCTAATAACAGTTTAAGGAACGAGATGCTGATGTAATTAAAATTAAAGAGTTGACTTCAACACAGCTCGTATTATAGTTAAACCAATAGGACTTTAACGACAACTAGCCTTATGGGATCTGCTAATGCTATATAAACCAAGGAATATAATTTTATCTAATACTTTATCGCTTCGATACTTTCCAAAGGATTTGCCGGCCTTAGCCATCGTCTCAAAGTGTTTTTCTGATTTTCTTATTTTCAACACATATCTACACAACGAACAAAATAATCAGGAACATCGCCAACACACAACACTATGTGCCACAGGTGATGAGTATCAAATGACAGACAATTTTCCCTCATTGTGACTGTAATGATAATAACAAATGATGCAATTAATAACCTTGGAAGGATGTAGACCGTGTGACAACGCACGTTTTTAATAAACGCAATTTCTAAAACATATTGTGGTACATGTCTTGATAAGAATCCACGGTTAAAAGAGCTTCACTCATAATACAACATGATGATACTAAAAAAAAGGTTGAAACAATATCAGGCAATATTTATTCCTTATCGACGCTACTATGTTACAACCACAGATTCGATTTATTAAAATGAAGAAGTACAAAATATAAGACAATGTAAAGAATATAAGGAGACATGACAAAAAAGAAGACAATAAAAACTGCATTTAGCTCTTTGGCTCGACGTTTATCAAGTGTAGATAAAAAAGTTCAGTATTCCGGTTCTTGGAAGTTATCGTAATCGTATACATTCCATGTGCCGTTGCTGGACATCCCTTACAGAAATCTATGTGCCTGTGACTAACTTTGTACCATACTCTACCACATGCCTATCACACGTCGGTCGTTATTTCTACCTCAATCGTCTCCCATAGCTTTGTGCGTTGACGATGTTTCTTATAAATTCGTTTGTTGCGTAGACACGTATTGAAACTGGCTAAGGCCAGCAATGCACCGTAAAGTATGAAAGCGTTAAAGTATTACATGAAATTATATGGTTTGGATTATATAACGCCAACAGATTCCTATCATGCTTGTGGTTATTGTTAAGCTTCTGTTGGTTTAACTATAAGAAGAGCTTTATTGATGTCAACTATTATATTTTAGTTACACTACCCGGCCGCTGTGGCCAAGCGGTCCTATGCGCATCAGTTCGGAACCTCGCGCCTCCTACGGTCACAGGTTCGAATCCTGTCTCGGGCATGGATGTGTGTGATGTCCTTAGGTTAGTTAGGTTTAAGTAGTACTAAGTCTAGGGGACTGATGACCTCAGATGTTAAGTCCCATAGTGCTTAGAACCATTTGAACCATTTTTAAGCTACACTAGCATCTTGTTCCTTAAATTGTCAGTAGAACATGTCCATTCTACACTCCTGGAAATTGAAATAAGAACACCGTGAATTCATTGTCCCAGGAAGGGGAAACTTTATTGACACATTCCTGGGGTCAGATACATCACATGATCACACTGACAGAACCACAGGCACATAGACACAGGCAACAGAGCATGCACAATGTCGGCACTAGTACAGTGTATATCCACCTTTCGCAGCAATGCAGGCTGCTATTCTCCCATGGAGACGATCGTAGAGATGCTGGATGTAGTCCTGTGGAACGGCTTGCCATGCCATTTCCACCTGGCGCCTCAGTTGGACCAGCGTTCGTGCTGGACGTGCAGACCACGTGAGACGACGCTTCATCCAGTCCCAAACATGCTCAATGGGGGACAGATCCGGAGATCTTGCTGGCCAGGGTAGTTGACTTACACCTTCTAGAGCACGTTGGGTGGCACGGGATACATGCGGACGTGCATTGTCCTGTTGGAACAGCAAGTTCCCTTGCCGGTCTAGGAATGGTAGAGCGATGGGTTCGATGACGGTTTGGATGTACCGTGCACTATTCAGTGTCCCCTCGACGATCACCAGTGGTGTACGGCCAGTGTAGGAGATCGCTCCCCACACCATGATGCCGGGTGTTGGCCCTGTGTGCCTCGGTCGTATGCAGTCCTGATTGTGGCGCTCACCTGCACGGCGCCAAACACGCATACGACCATCATTGGCACCAAGGCAGAAGCGACTCTCATCGCTGAAGACGACAAGTCTCCATTCGTCCCTCCATTCACCACTGGAGGCGGGCTGCACGATGTTGGGGCGTGAGCGGAAGACGGCCTAACGGTGTGCGGGACCGTAGCCCAGCTTCATGGAGACGGTTGCGAATGGCCTCGCCGATACCCCAGGAGCAACAGTGTCCCTAATTTGCTGGGAAGTGGCGGTGCGGTCCCCTACGGCACTGCGTAGGATCCTACGGTCTTGGCGTGCATCCGTGCGTCGCTGCGGTCCGGTCCCAGGTCGACGGGCACGTGCACCTTCCGCCGACCACTGGCGACAACATCTATGTACTGTGGAGACCTCACGCCCCACGTGTTGAGCAATTCGGCGGTACGTCCACCCGGCCTCCCGCATGCCCACTATACGCCCTCGCTCAAAGTCCGTCAACTGCACATACGGTTCACGTCCACGCTGTCGCGGCATGCTACCAGTGTTAAAGACTGCGATGGAGCTTCGTATGCCACGGCAAACTGGCTGACACTGACGGCGGCGGTGCGCAAATGCTGCGCAGCTAGCGCCATTCGACGGCCAACACCGCGGTTCCTGGTGTGTCCGCTGTGCCGTGCGTGTGATCATTGCTTGTAGAGCCCTCTCGCAGTGTCCGGAGCAAGTATGGTGGGTCTGACACACCGGTGTCAATGTGTTCTTTTTTCCATTTCCAGGAGTGTATGTATTATGCTAACGCCACTTACCGGCTACGCCGCAAGTATCATGGCAGTATCCAGTGACTGCTACTCTTCATTCGCCACAGCACCGGCCACACGTGTGCATTTTATGTATAAACCTAATGTCCACTTTAGGCACGGATAACAGCGGCGACGCGTCGTGGCATGGATGCAGTGAGGCCTTGGTAGGTAACACCACATTTGCATTCTCAAGTCACCTAAGTACCGAAAATTCCGGCGATGGGGGCGATAAGTTCTAATGCGATGTTCAACCACGTCTCAGATGTGTTCGATCACGTTCAAATCTGGCGAGTTGGGAGGCCAGCACATCAACTGAACCTGCCACTGCGTTCATCAAACCACTCCATCACACACCTGGCCTTGTAACGTGGCGCATTACCTTGCTGAAAAGTACAACTGCTGTTGGGAAATACGATCGTCATTGAGCAGTGTGAGTGGCGTGCAACCACTGTACGGTACTTATTGGCCGTCGTACTGTCTTGCACAAGCTCCACTGGACCCATGGATGACCACATGAATGATCCTCACATCGTAATGGAGCCGCCGCCAGCTTGTCTCTGTCCCGCAGCAAAGGTGTCAAGGAGCTGCTCCCCTGCAAGACGGCGGATTCCCTCCCTCCCAGCGCCGTGATGAAGAAGGTATCGGGATTCATCAGACCATGCAACGTTTTGTCACTGCTCCAACGTTCAGTGCTGATGGTCACGTGGCCATTGCAGTAGTAGTTGCCAATTGCGTGGTGTTGACATTGTCACATGCTGCGTAGCCGGCTGCGGAGGCCCATCGTTAGGAGTGTACGTTGCACTGTGTGGGCAAACCCACTGGTACACTGCCCAGCTTCAGGATCTGATTTTAGTTGCGCCACATTTCGCCGCCTGTCAATTTTTACTAGTCAGCCTAGCATTTGACGTCCGACGTCTGTAATGAGGGATGGCCGCCGCACCCCACGATGTCTGGATGTGGTTTCACCTTGGATTCGCCACGTGTTGAAGGCACCACAGCACTCCTCTAAATGCTTGTACCGACCTTCCACGCCATCACAATCTGCCCTTCGTCAAACTCAGATACATCGTGCGCCTTCTACATTCTACACACGGACAGGACGTTCACTATGCACTGTGCATGCGTCTGTCTGTTATTCCTCGCTAGGTGACGCTGCTATCGCCTGGACGGGCTTATATCGATAGCAGATCTTTGGTCATTATGTTCTGGCTATTCAGCGTCTATGATGTCACTTGCTTAATTGTAAAAGCATAACGCCTTTGGTAAGATGCTATCTTTTATAATCAGTAAAATTAGTGGATAATTCCTCACGCAAATATTGTTTTATTTTCACTGTCTCTTCTCTATATAAGTGCATGTTTCCAGTTTTAAGACCATCGTTCAATTACACTGGCCACGAACACTGAAAGGCTGTATTTACTTGTCATATTTGGATGTTGGCATTATAAGAAAGATTTTAATGTGTGAAGCCGTAATTGCTCCAACATCAACAAAGAGTGTCTTATGGTATATAATTCGAGTATATACTTTTGAAGCCTGTTACAGTATTGTGTGCATTCCTGTAAGCTGTTGTTGGCAACATGGAAATACATATTTTATATCCTGAACGTGAAGATGGGTAGATTGGTAGCCGAAACTAGCACTCAACTGAAATAAAGCAGAAATAAGTACGAAATAAGTACGTGTCTTAAATCCCTAACATAATTTTTTTTAAAAGAGATGGTTGACAACATCTTCAAATTTGATGTTCTATTAACAGTGTGTGCATATTACTTTTGCTGGTAGCATAATACCAATCACACACCTGACACGTCAATCCATAAAATACTTGTCAGGTAGCTAAATAGTAGTAATAAGGAATGAAAAAGTTTAACGTAGAGAAAGATTGCAAACTTGTGTAGAGGAACGGGTCTCATCAGAGACAGTATAGTATTAAGAACAGACAAACAAGTTGCGAAATAGCTTTTCAAACGTTGAAGTAACACAGCATTATACTGTGTATAATTCTCTGAGCAACATGAATTTCAAGAGATTGTTTCAGAGGCAAACTAAGAACCAATCGAGACGGAATTTTTAAAGAAGGTGAGATGTAACACAGCAGAAATTTGTTGTACACATATGTAAACTGTGTAAGTAGGCTGTTTAGGTTTTTTTATTGGTAACGCCACCTCTGTATGAAATTCACTGGCTGTCCTGTGTGCAGTCTGTGGCTGCTTTGCATTGTTGTAGTACTCGCCATTGTAGTGTTAGGCAGCTGGCTGTGAACAGCGTGTAGCATTGCGCAGTTGGAGGTGAGCCGCCAGCAGTGGTGGATGTGGGGAGAGAGATGGCGGAGTTTTGTAATTTGTCATGAACTGCAATATATATTATGACTATTAAGGTAAATACATTGTTTGTTCTCTATTAATATCTTTCATTTGCTAACTATCCCTATCAGTAGTTAGTGCCTTCCGTAGTTTGAATCTTTTATTTAGCTGGCATTAGTGGTGCTCGCTGTATTGCAGTAGTTTATAAAAATAAAAAAAAATAAATAAAAAAGCCATTAGCGTGTGCCTTTCAGAGGCACAGGTAGAAAAAAAAAGGGAGGCCACTATCCTCGCTATTGACGTTCCTTTGTAGACAGCATCGGAAAAACGACACGGTCCAACTTGGTAACATATGATTACACTGTGGAGCTCTTAATTTATGATTTACTGAAATGCTTAATGAAATGACGAGAAATATTTTTATGTCTATACACCTGAATATGACTACTGTCTCTCTAGTTGAGAGATTTTTCTACTAACTTATGAAATGCCTAATGACTACTGAATGATGTTATTATGCTTTACTTTGTACATAGTTGCTTATTTCATTTGATATCTAGTTTCTAGCTGCACTGCAGCGTTGGTCAAAATAAAATTTTATAGATGTACTAATATAAATATTTTCTGTCTACAGATCGAGTAAATAATAATTTTTTCAAAAAAATTAGGGAGCACAAAACGACATTTACCTTCACAGGAACTCCATTCATAATTTTCTTTTCAAGTACTTGGTAATTTCTTTTGTAGAATAAATTGTGATGCATCACTCTAGTATTAAGATGTGACATAGGTATTAGACATGGCCATTTTTAGTGTACTATTTTTTGTGCTTGAGCTTTGTCACGTTTAGGTATATGTTATTTCATTTTCTGTTGTTGGTTGCCAGGCATAGTGCTACTGAATGTCAATTTGTGTTACTCTGCTAAGCCAGATTTATTTTTCTTGTTTGCTGCGCATTGCCTCATATTAGTTGTAATGTTGAATTGCTTGGTAATTTAGATTTACTGTAGCTTGCTTTGCAAATTTCCATTTTTTTCATTGCTGTTTGCGTTAATTGTTTTGTGCTGCTGCATTGCCTCATCCCTTACTTTAGCATCTGAGCTCAGTAGATTTAAGTTAGCTTAAGAGGGGTAGACTATATAAGAAACTGACTATGGAGAATAGGTAAAGAATGCGTTGCGAAATTATATGAAAAAGATTTGGGCCAAAATGAGTATTGTACACTGAGAAATAATTATATTGAGAGAAATATGAACAGAATACAGAAAGCAGGATTAGATAGTACTTTTGGGGATAATGATGAACAAAGGGAGATCTCCATGCAAAATAATGCAGTAAAACAAACCCTGTCCTTTCCTTTTGTGTCATCCCTTTATATGTTTGTGTACCCCTGTTATTTGTGTTTTTCCTGTCTTTATGTGTTTAGCTGATGAGAGCTATGTTGTAGAATTTTTCTAATACTATGTTATTTACTTTGTAAAGATGTTGAGACATTATTCATTCTGTTTTGTTGCTAATATGTAAAGGTGATGTTTCAAAAGTTATTCTGATCTTTATGTATGTACTTATGTCATTATTTTTGTGACACTGATGTATATGTTTATTTCTATTCTTTTGTTAGTGTTTGCACGTGTGTTAATAATTCAGCAAGGGACTGGATAACAGCATTGCTGGTTCTAAGAACAATTCCAAAAACTTTGTAAGTGCACAAGTGGTGGTTATGGACTTGCTATATTATCCGCAAGACTCTTCAATGGTGATTGTGCAAGTTTGAATCTATTATTTAGCTGGCAGTAGCGGCGTTCGCTGTATTGCAGTAGTTCGAGTAATGAAGATTTTTGTGAGGTAAGTGATTTCTGAAAGGTATAGTTTAATGTTACTCAGGGCCATTCTTTTGCAGGGATCTTTGATAGTCAGATTGCGTTGCGCTAAAAATATTGTGCGTCAGGTTAAGCACAGTCATTTGTAATTTTTCTAAGGGGACGTTTCGTTGAAAGGGGACGTTTCAACTGTCTCAAAGTCCTCTTCAGCCAGCACCAAACTAACGCAGTCCAAGCCAACGATCCATGTCACAATCAAAACGGTAAAGAGACAGAACGCCGACATTGCGAAAAGTAGAACAAACCCAGGAGATATTGCTTTACCTCGTACGAGCAAGAGTCTTGAATGGTAAAGTCAGCAAAATGTCCTCAGCACTGCCTTGTGATGACTGGGTGTTGTGTGCTGTCCTCAGGTTAGTTAGGTTTAAGTAGTTCTAAGTTCTAGGGGACCGATGACCATAGATGTTAAGTCCCATGGTGCTCAGAGCCATTTTGTCCTCAGCAGGCAGAAGACGACAAGTCATTCGAACCCCTTGATTTTCTAAGAAACAGTAAACGTTTCAGAATAACTACTATCAGCCTGCTGATATGGCGGAAAGACAAGCTGAAACCCTGAAAGCCATTCTTGCTAAATGGAGCGGTGGTGAAGACAAGCTGACGAGCCTGGAAAAGTATGCCACATTCAGTCATCGACCTACATCTGCATCTATATCATTAGTCAGCGGTTCACAATTAAGTGCCTGGCAGCGTGTTCACCGATCCATCTTTAAGCTACTTCTCTACCGTTCCACCCATAAACGGCGCTGCGGAAGAAACCAGCACTTAAATTTTTATGTGCAAGCCCTGATCTATCTCATTTTATCGTGATGATCATTTATCCTTATGCAGGTGGGTGCCAACAGAATGTTTTCGCAATGGAAGCAGAAAACAGGTGAGAAGATCCCGTCGCAATGAAAAACGCCTTTGTCTTCATGATTGCCACTCCAATTCACGTATCATATCTGTGGCACTATTTCCCTGTTTCGCTATAATGCAAGACGAGCTGCCCATCTTTGAACTTTTTCGATGTCCTCTGTCAGTCGTCTCTGATGCGGATCCCTCACCATACAGCAACACTCCAGAAGAGTGTGGATAAGCATAGTGTAAGCAGTCTCTTTCGTAGACCTGTTAGATTTTCTAAGTGTTCTGCCAATAAATTGCATTCTTCGGTTTGTTTTCCTCACAACATTATCCACGTCAACCTTACAATTTAATTTATTTGTAACTGTAACTCCTAAGTATTTAGACGAGTTTGCAGCCTTTGGATTTGTGTGATTTGTCGTGTAACTGAAAGGCAGCGGATTAACTTTAGCGCTCATGTGGATGACGTGACACTTTTTGTGATTTGGAGTCAATTGCCGGTTTTTGCGCCACACACGTATCATCTCTAAATCATTTCTCAATTCGTTTTCAACATCTGATAATTTTACATGACGGCAATGACAGCATCATCTGCAAACAATTTTAGAGGACTGGTCAGATTGTCTCCTAAATCGTTTCCTTACATCTGGAAAACAGAGAACCTATAACATTTCCTAGGGGAACGGTAGGTATTACTTCCGTTTTACTCGATGACTTTCCGTCATTTCTTGCGAACTGTGACCTTCCTGACAGAAAATTACTATTTCAGTCACAAAACTAGACTATACTCCACAGGCACGCAGTTTCATTAGAAGTGGCTTCTTAACAACGGTGTTAAAAGCCTTCTGTAGATCTAAAAATATGGTATCAATTTGACATCACCTATAGATAGCACTCATTATTCCATGAGGATAAAGTGCTGGTTGTATTTCACAAGAACGACATTTTCTGAATCTGTGTTGGCTATTCGTCAATATATCTTTTTCTTCGAGGTGATTCACAACACTCGAGCACAGTATACAGGGTGATTCAAAAAGAATACCACAACTTTAAAAATGTGTATTTAATGAAAGAAACATAACGTAACCTTCTGTTATACATCATTACAAAGAGTATTTAAAAAGGTTTTTTTTTCACTCAAAAACAAGTTCAGAGATGTTCAATATCAACCCGATACTCCAACTCGTTCCACACTCTCTGTAGCATATCAGACGTAATAGTTTGGATAGCTGCTGTTATTTCTCGTTTCAAATCATCAATGGTGGCTGGGAGAGGTGGCCGAAACACCATATCCTTAACATACCCCCATAAGAAAAAATCGCAGGGGGTAAGATCAGGGCTTCTTGGAGGCCAGTGATGAAGTGCTCTGTCACGGGCTGCCTGGCGCCTCGGGTAGTTGACGTTCAGACGATAAGGTTTCATAACTAACCTTTTTCGTAGGACTCTCCATACAGTTGATTGTGGAATTTGCAGCTCTCTGCTAGCTCTGCGAGTCGATTTTCCTGGGCTGCGAACAAATGGTTGCTGGATGCGTGCTACATTTTCATCACTCGTTCTCGGCCGTCCAGAACTTTTCCCTTTGCACAAACACCCATTCTCTGTAAACTGTTTATACCAACGTTTAATACATCACCTATCAGGAGGTTTAACACCATACTTCGTTCGAAATGCACGCTGAACAACTGTCGTCGATTCACTTCTGCCGTACTCAATAACACAAAAAGCTGTCTGTTGAGCGGTCGCCATCTTAGCATCAACTGACGCTGACGCCTAGTCAACAGCGCCTGAAGCGAACAAATGTACAACTAAATGAAAATTTATAGCTCCCTTAATTCGCCGACAGATAGTGCTTAGCTCTGCCTTTTGTCGTTGCAGAGTTTTAAATTCCTAAAGTTGTGGTATTCTTTTTGAATCACCCTGTATACTGAAGCGCCAAAGACACCAGTATGGGAATGCGTATTCAAATACATGGATATGTAAACAGGCAGATTACGGCACTGCTATCGGCACCGCCAATATAAGACAACTGTCTTACGCAGTTGTTAGATCGGTTACTGCTGCTACAATCGCAGGTTATCAAGATTTCAGGGAGTTTGAAGGTGGCGTTATAGTCGGCGCATGAGTGGTGGGACACATCATCTGCGAGGTAGCCATGAAGTGGGGTTTTTCCCGCACGACCATTTCAAGAGTGCACCGTGAATATCAGGAATCCGGCAAAACCTCAAATCTCCGACATCGCAGCGGCCGGAAAAATATCCTGCAAGAGCGGAACCATCGCCGACTGAAGAGAATCGTTCAACGTGACAGAAGTGCAACCCTCCCACAAACTGCTGTAGATTTCAATGCTGGGCCATCAACAAGTGTCAGCGTGCGAACCATTCAACGAAACATCATCGATATGGCCTTTCGGAGCCGAAGGACCACTCGTCTACCCTTGGTGACTGCAAGACACAAAGCTTTACACCTCGTCTAGGCCCGTCAACACCGAAATTGGAGAGTTGATGACTAGAAACACGTTGCCTGGTCGGACAAGTCTCGTTTCAAATTTTATGGAGCGGATGGGCGTGCACGAGTATGGAGGCAACCTCATGAATCAATGAACCCTGCATGTCAGCAGGGGATTGTTCAAGCTGGTGGAGAGTCTGTAATGGTATGGGATATGTGCAGTTGGAGTGATATGGGACCCCTGAGACCTCTAGACAGACTCTGACAAGTAACACGTGTGTAAGCTTCCTGTCTGATCCGTTACATCCATTCATGTCCATTGTGCATTTCGACAGACTTGGGCAATTCCAGCCGGACAGTACGAGACCCCACACGTCCAAAATTGCTACACAGTGGCTACAGGAACACTCTTCTGAGTTTAAACAGTTTCGATGGCCACCAAACTGCCCAAACATGAACATTATTGTGCATATCTGGGATGCCTTGCAACGTGGTGTTCAGAAAAGATATCCACCCCCACGTACTCGTACGGATTTATGGACAGCACTGCGGGATTCAATGTGTCAATTCGCTCCAGCTCTACTTCAGACATAAGTCCATTCCATGCCACGTCGTGTTACGGCACTTCTGCACTCTCATGGGGGCCCCACACGATATTAGGCAGTTTTACCAGCGTCTGTCTCTAAATCCTGCTGCAATTCGACGTTAGTGATTTGGGTCTGTAATTCAGCGGATTACTTCTACTTGTTTTCTTGGGTACTGGTGTGACTTGTGCAACTTTCCAGTCTTTGGGAACGCATCTTTCTACGAGCGAGCAGTTATATATAAGTGATAAGTATGGATCTGTTGTATGAGCAGACTCTGAAAGCAACCTGACTGGCATACAATATGTACCGGAAGCCATCTCTTTTTATGCTGCTTTGACACACGGAGGATATCTACTTCTAAGTTACCCATGTTGGCAGTTGTTCGTGTTTCTAGTTCTGGATTCTTTACCTCTTCTTCTTCTGTGAAGGAATTTCGGAAAACCGTGTTTAGAAACTCTGCTTTAGAGGGTAACATCACCTTTGGCACCGCGCACTGAAGAACTGATTGCTTCTTGCCACTTTACATACATATGTGGTGCCTTTTTCGATCCAGCAACTAGGGGCACTACATTAATAGAGTGTGAATAAGCTGACAGTTTTGGTCTGACCGGAGACATACTAGGGCAATACATGCAGTAGCAGTGGCCACTGTTGTCGGATGATTTCAATCATTGCCCGGTCGCCCAATGTGTGTAACTCATTTGTGTTCTTACATACGATGGCCAGACGTAACGTCAATTCCTCAGACAGGCAGCAGTAAATTCTCAGGCTTCGGAGCATTGGACTCCGTCTTTACATGGTAGTACAGCACTTATGAGACGGAACCTGGTCGTGGGGTGTTGGTGGGGAGGGGGGGGGGAGGGGGATACTGCTACCATTGGCCACGATGACTTCCGTCTTCTAGACTGCTATGTTTCTGGTAAGCCGCACTCAGTCCATGTGAGCTGCCGACCTCGCAAACACTGATTACAAGATTTGGCAACTTCGACCTCCGGCTTGCTGACTTGAACTTTTCTTTGGCGGACAGAGAACCATGCATACCTGAATGCTTCAAGGTAATAAATTCTTGCTTCACTAATGTTGCATCATTAGCGCCCAATGTGCCGATTGGCTTGCTTCATCGCACTGCACGCTCCATCATCCCGATACCAGAGAGATCTCAATCCAGGCCCCTACAGAGTCAAATGGCCGTGGTCCCTGGGCAGCTGAATCAGTTTTACTGTTCTTAAATAAATTTAAACTAAACTGTTTTCATTTTATGCACTGTACCCGATAATTATGTGTTCTTATGTCCTGTGTAGTTGAATTCAAATATAATTTTGGCAAGTAAATACAATCTAAAAAGTATTTATTGAAGACACTGCGTCAGAGAATTAGTTGACATTTGTGGCTGGGCAGTTGCGTTAAATAATATTTTTGTAAGCAATCTTGAAATAAATTGTTGTCATTTAATATACTGCGCTTGAGAATTGTTATGTGTTATTTGGTTTTAATAAAAAATTTTAAGAATAACTTACATAATCAATGAGCCCTTCCAACCTCCCTAATCACTACTGACAAAATCAGGAAATGGAAAATCCCAAATCATTCAAAACGATGCTAAATTATTATCTTCTTAAGCCGTCATTCTGTTATTTATCCGAATAGTGAAATTAAAAATTGCAGATTCCTTTTAACATCAATTATTCACATTTTAAATGTCAGAGAGCATGGATCTCGGTTTAATAGCGTACTGAGTAGACACACTACCACCATTGAACCTCTTTATTTTGCCTGAACGGCATTAAGTTGTCACACTTCTTTGTAATGTCTCGTGCGTGTAACTGGAATGCGCCTAATGATGGCAGCATATCTGCTCTAGTACCATAGAGGTTACTCGCTGATGTCTTAAGACATTGTAAGTAGGCTGTTTAAGTTTTTTTACTGGTAACGCCACGTAGCGCTCTGTATGAAAATGACTGGCTGTGCTGTGTGCAGTCTATGTGCAGTCTGTGAAATTGTTGTCTGCCATTGTAGTGTTAGGCAGCTGGATGTTAACAGCGCGTAGCGTTGCGCAGTTGGAGATGAGCCGCCAGCAGTGGTGGATGTGGGGAAGTGAAATGGCGGATTTTTGAGAATGGATAATCTGGAGGTGTGTCCATCAGAAACAGTAGATTTGTAAGAATGGATGTCATGAACTGCTATATATATTATGACTATTAAGGTAAATACATTGTTTGTTCTCTATTAAAATCTTTCATTTGCTAACTATGCCTATTAGTAGTTAGTGCCTTCCGTAGTTAGAATCTTTTATTTAGCTGGCAGTAGTGGCGCTCGCTGTATTGCAGTAGTTCGAGTAACGAAGATTTTTGTGAGGTGAGTGATTTGTGAAAGGTATAGGTTAATATTAGTCAGGGCCATTCTTTTGTAGGGATTATTGAAAGTCAGACTGCGTTGCGCTAAAAAAATATTGTGTGTCAGTTTAAGCACAGTCATGTATAATTTTTCAAAGGGGACGTTTCATATGTCGACCCTTAGCCGAGGATACCTCACAGGAATCTTGTGATTTTTTATTGTAGTTTGTGTAATTAGTGTAGCTATTGTTTATTGCTAGCACGTAATTATAGAGAGAATTTCCTTTGTAGTTGCAGTTTTTCATTGTTGTACAGTAAAATGGTTGTGGCATGCATGTAGATTTGCACCAAGTATTTCGCAGCTGCGCTTGCAATTAACTAGATATTATTTTCAGTGCTATGTTAATGTGTTCTCTTATTTTTGCTCTTCAAATTGTGCTTTTCTGAGTTATCTTATAAAATATTGTGACAATAATGGCGTGTGAAAAACGTAACACTAGGCTCCAAAGTAAACTGAGAAATAATAGTGACGACGAGCGTAGCTTATCAGCCCCACTGTGTACTGAATTAACATACATTCGAAGTAGTAATGTGGTAATTGGAGCGAGCGGCAAATAATGGTGTAGACAATGAAACAAGTAGTGAACAGGGAAGCATTATCGATCGATCGGTCGGCAAAAACTCGCCTCAGGAATCCGAAATGACAGAACACAATATTGCAAATACTGTAGACCCAGGTTATGGGTCCTCACCGTTTTCTCAAATGAGTCAAGACACATTTTCTGTTTGTCAAAATGTGAATGTTGCCGGTGAAAAAGCACTGCCAAAAAGCATAGAGAAACAGATTCCAAACACTAATACATTATTATCGCAATTAATGCAACAAATGGAACAAAATCAGAGACAAACACAGCAAAAACTTCAAAAGTTAGACACAATGGAACAAAATCAGAGACAATCACAGCAAAAGCTTCAAAAGTTAGACACAATGCTTGAACAAACACGTGAAGATGTAACTACTGAGTTACATAACATTGAATCGAAATGTCAAAAAGTCTGTAATGACGCAAAAACACAAATTTGTGAGCATTTTCAACCTATTTTTTCACGGCACGAAAATGCGTTACAGAATCACGAAGCAGCCATAAGCGAACTGCAAACTATTGTTCATGAAAATCATGAGACCTCGCAAGCTAAAATTGACTCAGTTGCATCTACCGATTCGGTTACGCAACTTGCAAAAACTTGGGAAAACTTAAAGGACGCAGTAGATACTCTGAAAATTGGTTCAGAAAGACACATGGAGGAAATTAGTTCATTATCGGAGAAAGTAGCCGAACTTTCGAATCAGTTCACTAACTTATCTACAAAGGTAGATGATGATCTGAATGACACAAGACCTGCAGCCATCACTGACACAGAAGAGTATGAACAAATTAAGAAATTCAAACAAAATCAGAATCAAATTAATACTCAACACAAAAGAGAAATCCGGGAAGCACAAGATCAGTTGGCACAAGTAATACAAAAATTACTTATTTCAGAGGACACTCGCGCTCTAACACGGGAAGAGGGACATAGAAATACGGAACACCCACAAAATAATAACACGGTGTACTTTAGAAATTATGCAAGAAATTGGCAAGGTACACCGAATTTTGAGATGGAACAGCCGAAAGGACGTAACAATGACCGACATGCGACTCGCCGACATGATGATTTTGACTATAAGCTGTTTATTACTACACGTAAATTCAAACCATTTAAGAATTCCGGCAACAACATTCATCCACAAGCGTGGCTTCGTCATTTCTCTCATTGTTTTCCTCCCAACTGGTCATTAGAGCACAGATTAGACTTTATGTGTGGTTATTTAGAGAATGAACCAGCTGTAAGAATGCGATCGATCATTCACGATTGTCACAGTGAAGGAGAACATTATCATGCCTTCCTATCAGCATATTGGTCTCAAGCTACACAAGACCATGTAAAACATAGCATCATAATGATGAAACATTTCGAACAATCTGAATTTTCCAGTCTTGTGAAATATTTTGAAGACATGTTGCACAAGAATCAGTACCTGTCAAACCCATACAGCCCCTCAGAACTCATCCGCATTTGCTTAATCAAATTACCTGAACATTTACGACATATTATTTTGGGAGGACGTTGCAAAGACGACATTGAAGCTTTTCAGGGACTCTTACAAAAATTGGAAATTTACACTGACAATCGCGGGACACGAAAACAAGAACACAACAATTACAGCTCACATCCGTCACAATTCCGTGATGAAAGAAATAATAACTGGACACGACAAGGCTATTCTCACAACACAAATCGTGACCAAAACAGACACCACCCGTATGACAACCGTTGGCAGTGTAGTAATAATTACAGGGAAAGATCACCTATTCGCGGTAGTGCCTATCACAGAGACAATCAGAGAAACAGACAATATGGGAACCAAAATAATTATTATCACGGGAGACAGAATAACTTCAGACGTAACGGTCCACCGTGCAGTGATAATTCAGGGAGAAATTCTCCACCACTTAACCGACAAGAAAGAAACTACAGGAACTACTGACATGACGACAGACGATATAATCGTAACGAATTGCATCAGAACTGGCGAGATTCAAACAGGGCAGGGCACTCTCGACAAGGTGAATTTGTAAAAGTTAGGTCTCCTAATCCCAATAACGACGCACGCCAACAAATAGATAGCAGACAATGACTCGCACCGCAGGCAGTCACGTGCGCCGGCTGGCTCAAAGAAAAATAACATAGACGCTAACCTTGAGAAAAATTTGAGCATTCTTTACCGATGTACCATACACCACATGATAATTCCGTTAAAGCTGGGGCTCTGCATAGTAGGAAGAGTAAAGGCTTTCACCACATTTCACATGTAAAACCGTTTATTGAAATATAACCTGCTTTTTAACTTAGTCTTTGCCATAAAACTTTTCACATCATGCTACTTGTACAATTTGTCACACTGAGAAACTGTTAACATGTAACAATATTTTGAAGTTAACTATCCAGTCTAGAATCTAGGGAACATATTTAGACAGTATTTACGAGTGCATTGTTATTGTGTGTGTACATTCTTGCTTGTTAGTTGCACGATTACGTAACGACTACAAGGCTCACATACTTAGAACATATACTGGTACTGCTAATGTGGTTTTAATGCAACATTTTGGTTTACTTGAAAATACATTCTGGATTTAAAGTACTTTCTGAGAGATACCAGATGACACAGTGGTTAGTTTATGTGACAGCTACACGATTTTATCACGACGCTACTAATGAGTGACAATTTACAATGTTGCTTTTGCGGTGTTTCTGTTTTATATCTACACAGTTTTTCTGTATTATTCTGGAAAGGAAAACATGTTTTAGTAGTAACTTTTGTGGTGTAGCTACAATGAGACAGCCTTTTCCCTAGCACAACAATACATTACATTATAGTACTTTCTTGATCACGATAAGGTTTGTAATAACTACGATATCTATACGCAAAGCATTTCACTTTCGTTTATGATGAGGTAAGTACACTGATTTCAGCAGAACTTTGCTTACAGAGGACGATAACAACGACACTTCCACAGAATTATCTTACAGCAAGATGCACGTTTAGCGCTACAGGGCAGGCATTTGAGTGATTAATTTTGTACTTGAACCATTTATTTTTGGAGATTTTTGAATTACAAAGAAAGTTTTCTGTGATACATTTCATTCGATTGCTGTAATTTTGTAACACCTGAGGGTATAATTACATTAATTCTCTGGTGGGGTACAAGCTTACTTTGTGTACCATGTGTTTGGCAAGCACAAGGAGCCCTAGCTAATACGGTATTTGCTTATTCAACTTTACACATCGGTACCATATTTCTTTAAGACAGAATTACACAGCTATCTGATTATTTAACAGAGAAACAAACATTTTTTTACTACGTCAGTGACAGATGTTTAGGTAATTACACAGTTGGATAACTTCACACTTATGAAATTGTATTTTGTCTGTACTTTGTGAACTGTTCATATTTTTTCGTAACCATTGTGATACTATGAGAGCTTTGAATGATGTGTTTGGTATGGGATCATGATTTTTAAAGTACGGTTGAGGTAGATGACACTATTGAAATTATTGCAGAAAGCTACGACGTTTTTGAGATTTGAGTGAGATGTTATGATGTTATTATTACGACTATGATGTTTGTTATGCTTTTGAGGTATGTTTATGATCAATAAGCTGATGCTACCATATATGAGGAATGTGATTACGTGTTTATATGTAAATGAATAATGAATAGAAGTTAGGGACTCTGGTTTGTGTAAAAGGATGTTGGAAACCAAGAATCGTACTTTAAGAGTTATGACTAGTGTGTCCATGCATGAATGTATCACTACACTGCTATTCATAAGATTTCGTTTCTACGCATTTCTGCTGTAATTTTTCGATTTGTGAAATTTTTTTATGTGGGACTGTCACTGCTGTAGTATATATTTCGGTAAGGAAGTTAAGTGACCTTCACGTAATGCGTCATGGACGCCCAGCTGTGCCACCTGCCTGGAGAAAAAGCCATTAGGTGGAAAAAAACAGACCATTAACCTCGCTATTGACATTCCTTTGTAGAAAGCATCGCAAATACGACATGCTCATTACTTGGAAACAAATGATTATATGGTGGAGTGCATACTTTGTGCTACTTACTGAAATGCTTATAAACTGATGGGAAATATTCTTACTTCTGCACACCTGATTATGATAAGTGTCTTTCTACGAGAGTTGAGAGAATTTCTACTAACTTATAAAATGTCACATGACTACTGAATGATATTTTTATGGTTTACTTTGTACATAGTTGCTTATTTCATTTGATATCTGGTTTCCAGCTGAGTTGCAGCATTGGTTTTATAAAGTAAAATTAAATGCATTTGCTAATGTGAACACTTTCTGTCAACAGATCTATTAAATAATAATTTTATGATCCACATTCTTCGAAAAGGGAGCACTTGGAAAGGAAAGAACAATAAGAAGGGATTAATAATAGTTACTGCATACATTATTTTCTTTTCAAGTACTAGGTAATTTCTTTGGTAGAGTAACTTCTTGTGGTGCACCACTTTAATGACATAGATATTAAGATGTTATTGGTTATTTCCCTTATCTGCATTGTTGCCTTTAGTGTACTATTTTTTCTGCTTGAGCTTTGTCATGTTTAGGTATAAGTTATAGCATTTGCTGCTGCTGTTTGCCAGGCATAGTGCTCTGAATGTCACTTTGTATTACTCTGTTAAGCCAGTTTTACTACTGATTTATTTTTCTTGTTGCTGCACATTGGCTCATATTAATTGTAATGTTTCGTTTGCTCTGATAATTTAGATTTACCGCTGCTTGCTTTGCCACTTTGCATTTTCTTTGGCATTGCTGTTTGTGTTAATTGTTTTGTGCTGCTGCATTGCCTCATCCCTTAGTTTATGCATCTGAGCTCAGTAGATTTAAGTTAGCTTAAGAGGGGGTAGGCTATATAAGAGAATGAGTTATGATGAATTGGAAGAAATGCATTGAGAAGTTATACGAAAAAAAGTTTGTAAAAGAAAAGATGCTGTACAATGAAGAATAATTATTTCAAAAGAGGATGAATAAATACAAAAAGCAAGCTTGGATTGGATTTATTGGTGGAAACAAATGTTGAAAGAAGACGAAAGATATATGGAATGAAGTTTTGGGTTGGACTGCAGTACCAAATGTTACCCTGAAAACGAACCCTGTCTTTCCTTTTGTATTATTCCGCTATGTGTTTATGTATCCTTGTGTATTTGTCTTTTTCCTGTCTTTATGTGTTTAGTTAATAACATTTATGTTGTAGAATTTTTCTAGTACTAAGCTACATTCACTATCATGAGGAATACTGTTATCCTCAAATATAATTTGCGTTTATAATATGTCATTTTGTTTGTAAAGATGTTTACACATTATTGATTCTGTTCTGTTTCAATGCTCATGTGTGAAATTAATGTTTCGAAAACTATTCTGATTATTTTATTTATTTACTTACGTCATCATTCCTGTAACACTGATGCACATGTTTATTTCTACTCTTTTGTGAAGCCTGTTTTACTACAAATGTTATCTGTACTATTATGTTCTTTAATGATGTATTTTGTACCTTAGTAATTGTTTTCTTATGTTGTAAATTTATAATTCTATAGGCACCAGTTCTTCAAATTAAGTTACATTTCACTGCACACGTTTCTGTTGGTTATAGTAATGCACAATACGTGGGAGGTTGGGACTGTTAGTGTTTGCATGTGTGTTTATGTAAGTAGGCTGTTTAGGTTTTTACACTGGTAACGCAACGTAGCGCTCTGTATGAAAATCACTGGCTGTGCTGTGTGCAGTCTGTGGCTAGTTTGCATTGTTGTCTGCCATTGTAGTATTGGGCAGCTGGATGTTAACAGCGCGTAGCGTTGCGCAGTTGGAGGTGAGCCGCCAGCAGTGGTGGATATGGGAAAGTGAGATGGCGGATTTTTGAGAATGGATAATCTGGAGGTGTGTCTATTAGAAACAGTACATTTGTAAGAATGGATGTCATGAACTGCTATATATATTATGACTATTAAGGTAAATACATTGTTTGTTCTCTATTGAAATCTTTCATTTGCTAACTATGCCTATCAGTAGTTTGAAACTTTTATTTAGCTGGCAGTAGTGGCGCTCGCTGTATTGCAGTAGTTCGAGTAACGAAGATTTTTGTGAGGAAAGTTATTTGTGAAAGGTATAGGTTAATGTTAGTCGGTGCCATCCTTTTGTAGGTGTTATTGAAAGTCAGATCGCGTTGCGCTAAAAAAATATTGTGTGTCAGTTTAAGCACAGTCATGTATAAATTTTCAAAGGGAGCGTTTCAACATGTCCTGTTATTCTGACCCTTCTTCAGTGTTTTCCACATGTTCCTTTCTTTGTTGATTCTGTGGAGAACTTCCTCAGTTCTTATCTTATTTTCAACTTATCATATCTAATTTTCAACATTCTTCTGAAGCATCAAATCTCAAACGCTTCGAGTCTCTTCTGTTCTGGGTTTCCCAATGTCCATGATCCACTACCACACGGAACAGTGGTTCAAACGTATATTATCGGAAATTCTTCCTTTAAATTAAGGCCAATGTTTCATACCAGCAGAGTTCCCTTGGCCGGGAATGCCTTCTTTGCATGTGCTAATCTGTTTTTCATGTCCTCTTTCAAAATGGTTCAAATGGCTCTGAGCACTATGGGACTTAACTTCTGAGGTCATCAGTCCCATAGAACGTAGAACTACTTAAACCTAACTAACCTAAGGACATCACACACATCCATGCCTGAGGCAGGATTCTAACCTGCGACCGTAGCAGTCGCGCGGTTCCAGACTGTAGCGCCTAGAACCGCTCGGCCACCCCGGCCGGCTGTCCACTTTGGATCGTTGATCTCACGTTATTTTACTTCCATGGTAGCAGAATTCCTTATCTTCTTGGTGACCAATTTTCATGTTACATTTCTCATTATTTTCATTTCTGCTAATTCTTATTACTTACTTTGGTCTTTTTCCAGTTCACTCTTAATCCATACTCTGTAATCACTAGACTATTCATTCCATTCATCAGATCTTGTAATTCTTCTTCATTTTCACTGCGGATGTTTATGTCATCAGCAAATCATGTCATTGATATCCTTACATATTGAATTCTAATCTTACTGTTGCACCATTTTCCCATCATTGCTCCTTCGATGTATAGACAGGACAGTAGGGGAAAGAAACCGCAACCCTCTCGTACATTCCTTTTAATCCGAGCACTTTTTGCTTGGTCTTCCAGTCTTACTCTTCCATCTTCGTACTTGTATACGTTGTACACTACCCATCTTTCCCCGTACCTTACTCCCCATTTTTCTTTGAATTTCAAACATCTTGCAACATTTTACAATGTCGAATGCTATTCTAGGTTGGCAAATCATCGCAGAGTGTCTTGATCTTTGTTCAGTCTTACTTCCATATGCGCATTACAAGTATACGGCTCGGATGCTGATTTGACAGTAACCGAGCTATTCTGCACCATGGGTCCACACAACGAAGGTGTTATCCGCGTACCTGTAGTACACATTTTGTTTTTAAGGTGCTAAGCCCAGAACTCGTGTTTCTAAATGTACCATAAAGAAACTGGACGCATATGAAGTGAGTGGACTATCCATGGCGTTACCTTTCAGTTGTTCGTAGAAATAGCCATTACACATAAAGCAGCTCGTGGTAAAAACACATTAAAGAGCTTGGTGGTGTCATGCGGAAAAATTGAACCAACGTGCCCCATAAAATCATTGAGTGGCGGTTTGGTAAACAAAGAAAAATAGATCAGTGTGGGGACATGGCTCAATTTTTCACCTCCCCCCCCCCCCCCCCCGCCTCCGCCCCATCCACCACTCCCTTTAATAGGGAATAATGTCTAGGACATGACCCAATAAATTAAGGAATAACACGTGGTCCAGCATTCCGACCACAAGAACTAACCACAAGTGACTTGTATGTGCTAGGGATGGAAAAAACCAGCCTGTTAACACCGATACCGGTATTTTAGTTCAGTTAACTGGTAGTTTTCGGTATTTGTTAGGTTTCGGTTTCACTATATGATTTTTATTTCTTAGTAACAAGTAAGTAAAAATGCCGAACTAGAAATTATCCACAGCAGCAGGGCTGAAATTTTCCGTAAAAGTAAACTTTTTTTTATTTTGAACCTGCGGTAATCCTTACTGGTAATATGTGCGCTATATTGAAATATTGCCTTGTTACAGAAAGTGAAAAAAGCGATCAGTGCTATTGTAATAACAATACCGACAGAAACGAGTAACAAACACGTGGCATAAGATTTGGTACAGCATTGTTGGGACAATGATGTCCCTCTTGCCATGTGTCGTTCCTTTCGCTAGTGGGATAGCGTGCAGTGATTAGCGCACTGGACTCGCATACGGGAGAACGACGGTTCAAACCCGTGTCCGGCCATCCTGGGTTAGGTTTTCCGCGATTTCTCTAAATCGCTTACTGCAAGTGGCTGTATTGTTTCTCTTAAAGCGCACGGCCACATTACTTCTCCATGCTAGCCTAATCCGAGCTTGTGCTCCGTTTCTAATCAGCTAGTTGACGACTGTATTATAACACTGTTCTTCTCCTCCTCGTTGCTTGAGGTACCGGTATGCCTGTGCGTGCAGTGTGCAAGACTTGTCCCATCATCGTCTGTAGTGTAGCGTCTCGCCGTCGCTGCCGGGTATTCATTGTATTGCAGAATGGCACCAACACTAGTCTCGAAATATTTTATGAAATGACGTAGCAATGAAGTGCAATGTTTCATTTGCTATAAAAGATTTATAATTTTCCTGCAATTTCTATGAAATAATAAAACAGCTATAAAATTATAGATACACTAATAAATTATGGAATGTAGCTGCTGCCTTTATCTACATAATATGCCTTTATCTGCTTACCGACCTTGAAAGCTGAAAAATTAGCAGGAAAACATTTCTCAACTTTAGCTGCCACCCACTAGTACCGACTATTCACAATGCCCAAATTGTGGTATGATATCCCGATTACAACATTTTTTTGAGTAGAGTTAAAAAAATTCGGATAGACAGGAGAAACTGAAGACTTTTTGCAGTATTTATCCACTTATCCTTTTCCCAGAGAAGCAGCCAATAGCGGACGGTTAAGGTTTTCTTTCATCTGCCTATTTAATATAATATTTTGATACTACGTATCTTGTAACTAAGAGTCGAAATTTTTCAATTTTTGGTCGAATTGTGCGTTTGTAAAAAGAAATAACAGGAATAAAAAAGCTACAATCGAATGTTTCATAAAACGGTTGTTTTGAGCGGTGTAAACAGTGAGGTTAAACTGGCGTGGGAAACAACCGATATACCTGAAAACTGGTTAGTTGGAGAAATATATGGTACACACTGTGCAGTCTTACAATATACATATTCAAAAGCAGTCTCGATCAACGGTCATCTTCACAGTGGAGAAACATTGTGACGACTTCATATGTCAAACACGCGCCTGAGCAATGGGGCTGTGCACTTACTGCTTTTGTATGGCTTCATGATTTCAATATTTTCTGTGTGCTTAACCCGTTATTAGGGACTGAATCATCTTTCTTTCATATTTGAAAGTCAGCTATAGCGTCTTTTCTAGCAAGTAAAACACAATATTTTACCACTGTGAAGACGATCAGTGATCGAAACCGAATGTGAATAAACGTATTGTACGACAGCACAGTGTGTACCACGCATTTCCGCAAGTACATCGATGATGTTGACAGTCACCTGAAAAAATGTATTTCAAAACTGGAAGTTTCAGCACCAACCGCCATCTCTGATATGTGCCTTAACCTTTGTGGCTCTGTTTTGACAAGATAGTTGACTGGGGTTATAATCTTCACGACGTTATACCACCATCCACAGAGGAGAAGCGTCTTGGCTGAAAGCTGCTGACTACCGTTGCTAAGTGCCAAGAAGTTTTTTTTAAAGAACTACACCACCGACCTATAGCGAGATAGTACGCCTGCTCCTGTTATACCTTGCAACCTCTATCCTGATAATGAGGCAAATATTGTTCTTAGCAGCTTGACAATTTTCTCTTCTGTCATTGGAATTAATGTCCTCAGACAGGATGTCCGTTTATCGTCCATAGATTAAAGACGAGTTGGATGGATAGTTAGTGGGTGTCGTCCTAAGATGTTGATGCACAGCCGCAATGGAAGCCAAATTAAGGAACTTGATAGAATCGTCCTGATTTGCCTGAGATTGACAGTGAGAAACAATAACGGCATATTTAAATTTAAAACTGGAACGTTCTGCAAATTATGGTGGGGAGTAATAAGGTATGATCGTGATGAGAGAAACAGCACTGGAGGCAGTTGTATTACTAGAAAACTAGGTGAGGAAAAGGCAAAGTATTATTCACAAATGCTGAAATTTAATCCAGGTTGTTATAAACTGAAGGCCCAAAGAAACTGGCACACCTGCCAGATTTCATGTAGGTCCCCCGCGGCCACGCAGAAGTGCCGTAACACGACGTAGCACGCACTCGACTAATGTCTGAAGTAGTTCTGGCGGGAATGTGACACCAGGAATCCTGCAGGGATGTCCATAAATCCGTAAGAGTACGAAGGGCTTGAGATGTCTTATGAACAGCACGTTGCAAGGCATCCCAGATATGCTCAATAATTCTCATGTCTGGGGAGTTTGGCGTCCAGCGGAAGTGTTTAAACTCAGAAGAGTGTTACTGGAACCACGCCGTGGCAATTCTGGACGCGTGGAGTGTCACATTGTCCTGATGGAATTGCCCAAGTCTGTCGGAATGCACAACGAATATGAATGGATGCAGGTGATCAGAAAAGATGCTTACATACGTGTCAGCAGTCCCATATCACTCCAACTGCACACGCGCCATGCCATTACATAGCCTCCACCAGCATGGACAGTTCCCTGCTAACGTGTAGCGTCCATGGATTCATGACGTTGTCTCCATACCCGACACGTCGATCCGCTCGATATAATCTGAAGCGAGACACGTCCGACCAGACAACATGTTTCCAGTCATCAACAGTCCAATGTTGGAGTTGACGGGCCCGGGTGAGGCGTAAATCGTTATGTCGTGCAGTCATCAAGTGTAGACGAGTGGGCCTTCGGCTCTGAAAGCCCATATCGATGGCGGTTCGTTGAATGGTTCGCCCAGCATTGAAATCTGCAGAAATTTGCGGAAGGGTTGCACTTCCATCACGTTGAACGATTCTCTTCAGTCGTCGTTGGTGCCATTCTTGCAGGATCTTTTTCCAGTAGCAGCGATATGGGATATTTGATGTTTTACCGGATTCCTGATATTCATGTTACACTTGGGAAATGATCGTACAGGACAATCCCCACTTCATCGCTACCTCGGAGATGGTGTGTCTCATCGCTCGTGCGCCGACTAGAACACCAAATTCAAACTCACTTAAATCATGATTACCGCGCCAGACACTTGTCTTATACAGGCGTTGCCGACCGCAGGGCAGTGTTCTGCCTGTTTACCGTACATATCTCTCTATTTGAATATGCATGCCTATATCAGTTTCTGTGGCTCTTCAGTGTAGATTTACTCACAAGTAGCTCAACGAAACTAGTAGATACATCAACCACCACAAATGTGTACCTCCTGCAGGTTTTAGTACGGGAAGGGGCCTCCGATAATCAGCAAAAAGCTTATCCATATGCTTCTCTACTCGACTAAAATTAAGAAGCCCTGGTAGATAGTGTAATTAAGTGAATCCATTCTGTACTCCTGATATTGGCGAACAAACTTCCTTACGTCGGCTTTCCAACTAGTCCAAGTCAGATGCTCCTTGATATTCATGATGGTTTAGTGAGTATTCAAATATCCCCCACATACGGATTACCTGAAGTACTAGTTTTGAGCCGTGCACGTGCCCTGATATAAATTCTGGTACTCGTTGGGCTTATTTGGTTGCGCTGCTAAGTTACAGCTTCTCTGATGTTCAGTGTAGTAGAACTTCGGCAGTAATGATTGGACTATTTAAGTGCTCACCCATCCCGCAGCTGGGCTGTCTGCTCAGGGTGCAATTGGCTATGGGTCGGCAAGGACTTAGTCGTTGGACGGAGCCAGGTTTGGAATCGTGGCTTGTGCCGTGGTGTCGTGGTGGCCGTATCACTATGCTTGGATCGGCTGTGTTTACTTCGCGGGCACCTACGTCTACTGAGGAGCTGATGTGTTACTCTATATGTGTGGTGACGAGGCTACACGCTGTATTTCGTATTTGCGAGTTCCTCGTTGCCTTGGTTGGTTAACATTACAACCTACATCGTCCGTGATTGACTTCGGCCTAACGCAAGAAACTTCCTGAACTCCATGTATGGTGGATGTTAATGTGTTGATGACGTGTCAAGAAGTTAACTACTCTGTCATCATTAAATGGCGTTTGTTATTCTTTTCGGATCATTCTACTGGCCGCTGTTTGGCCGCTGCATCAATGGTGAATCAGCATCGTGAACGTCTTTAAGTCTAATGCTCATTTGATTGTAATTCTCGCTTACCACAGTTGGTCCGTGCATTTGTAAATTTAACTATTTTTGTATTCCTGAAAATAAGAACTTTCACCACCTTCAACCCTTGGGTTGTATTTACGTGGTGATTTGGGGGAGGCCTGTGAGGTCTTCCACTTGCTATCTGATTTGCGCATGTTCTATAACGCATACTGGTTTTGTACTGTGTATACGAATGCAGGCAGTAATGCCTTTTCGTAATTTCCAAGATTGCACTCTAACGCTCTCTACAGCCTGTTTGCAGAAATTCAGAGTTTTAATTTACAATTTTGCAGCACTGATGCGTATATTTGCTAACCTAAAAGTCAGCTCTGCTGCAATTACGTATTTCCTGTGGCCTAAAACAAAACTTATGTTGGAAGTTCACACGTCACTCTTGTGTTTAGAGGGCCTATACAGCATGTTACTTACCTGTTACGTAAACCCACCTTGTATCCTCTAGGTTCCAGAATCTGTTCTGAATCGAGCAACCGTCTAGGCCCCTGAAAGTAAAGCAGTTGTTAATAATTGAAAGGTTTAAGTTTTATAACAGGATTTTACTCCGTCCGCTTCGCGCAAATGACTAATTTATTTTACTTCCCAATATTTTATCAGTATCCTGTTCTGTCTGCTTCATAGACGTGCACAAAAGACCCTCTTTTAAAAATTTTGGATTAGTGTTTCACTGTCTGCTTCACAGACCTTTACCATTTGTTGTTATTTGTCAGTTTTGCTCATTAATGGTTTAGCTAAAATGCTTTCGTAAGTTTTGAACGTAGTGTTTGGTCTGCTTCATGAACAGTGGCAATGTGTAACCTTCAAAAATTATTTTGCATTTGTAATTTCACAATCTCCTTCACAGTCGTGTTAGCACATTAACTGTCACCTATCAGTTACGTAATATCTTTGCTGCAGTCTTGTACATTTCTCAGAATTTCAATTTCCTTATCCTTGTAGTCAAATGTTTGCCTGTTGTCAGAAATCAATTTTATTTCTCTTGACACTTGCAGGCTAGGTCTCCATAGTAAATAAATAATTTTTTCTTAGGTATTTTATTTACACTCAGCGCCTTTCTACTCCAAGATCCTAGCTCTTCACCAGTTCAAGTTCCTTAGGAACACATATCTTCAGTACCCCTGTAGGCGATATGGTAACATAAAAGGCCTCTGTTAATAGAATGCCTCGAAACCTATGACCATTCCTGAGCTGCTGTTCGACGTTACTTAATTCAGCGTCTCGATAACTTTTCATCGATTATTACGTACTGTGTGATCTTTCTGACGGGAAATGATGAATCCAGTCGCATAATTGGGACGATATTTCGTACCCACGCCATTTAACTGGAAGTGTGTTTAAATGAAACAACAAGTTTACTGTTACCAGTAACCGTTTTACTTATTTCCACGACGCGTTTCGAAGATTTAAACCTCCATCATCGGGTGGATGTACATTAGTTAGTATTACATTATTGTGTGTGTGTTGTGTTACGATTTTTGGAGGAACTTGTGGCACTGCCTAGTGGAGAAACAAGACACTAAGTACGAGTGTTTAGCTGTTTAACTTGTCAAATTGGATTTATGTACCACCTGAAGTACACACACATACATTCAACACCTCAAAACAAACACCTCCAAATGCTTTAAACAATTATTCTGCAATAATGTTGTTACGATGTATATTCTTTGCACTTTGCGGTTATATCTTCTCTTCTGCTATACGAACCATGCACCAGCTGATTCCAGACGCCATATTTGTTTACAAATGTGTCAGTATACATGTGATGTATTACGACAGCAAAAGCAACCTGTGACCACTGGAGGTACTCTAGTGCACCTATTTAATGTTTACCATTAGATATCAGTTTAATTTTTTGTCAAAAGTAATCCTAAACCATATTCTGAAATAGTGTCTTGTTTCTCCACTAGGCAGTGCCACAAGTTCCTCCAAAAATCGTAACACAACACCCACACAAATGTAATACTAACGAATGTAAGTCCACCCGATGATGGAGATTTAAACCTTCGAAACGCGTCGTGGAAACAAATAAAACGGTTACTGGTAACAGTAAACTTGTTTCATTTAATGTCAGTAACAGTCACGGTAAAGCCTAACCTAAAAATGTTCGGATTTAAAGTGGAAGTGTGTTGTGGGGAATGGTGTATAAAACCTTCTGGAAATCTAAACACATGAAATCAGTTTGAAATCCCCTGTCAACCGCACACATTACTACGTGTGAATATTATTGTAAATGGATATAAACTTAATTTAATCTAAAACAGAATCCAGCGTACGTAACAGTACAGCTGCGCCGTGACCAAACAAAAAGCGACACGATTATATTAGAACAAATTTCAGTCTGTAAGAGACAGATTCTTCGGCCAAAGGCACTTGATGATAAGCCTGATTAAGATAAAGAATTGTAAAATACTGTACCCCAACAAACAAACTGAAGCTGTTGTGGAGATCAGGCATGGGGGCAGACTCCAATACCAGCTTGTGTTTCAGTGCCCGTTAGTTTTACCATCGTTCGATAATACCAAGCGCTGGGTCGGTTACACATACGTCGGAAATGTTGGGCCAAACATCCAGCCGTAAGCTGATCTATTGTAATGTCTCTAAGTTCCATACGTTTTCGATGTGCTATAAATAGGTAATACTATACAAAGTCAAATCATCTGCCAATTTAGACTTCGCAGTAACACCACGTCCCCTAATAAAAACAGAAACATTATCATCTATAGAAACTTTTCACGTCGTATGAGTATGTTCACACATAGGTTTATCAATAAAAATATTCCTTGACGTATCCGTTCATGTTGCGGCGTCATATTGAGTAATTTCTTCACTTAGAAGGAAAGAAACGGCAGAAAGCTTGGCACACAGGAATTTGATCAGCTATTCGTGACCTCTAAATTGTTGGTAGGGACATTCGGAAACTGGTGAAGCGGTTTCAAAACCGTCTCCTTGGACAATTCGGCCAAGAGGACAGCCATCAACTTTAATCGGGTCTGTGGCATCTTGCCAGTGCAGCAAACTGGTACCAAGTTGCTAGTGACTGATTTAATCGCGAAGTTCTTGAGGAACAAGGAGTCAGTATGCACCAGGCTTAAATTATGTACGTGTCTACGTAAGTGGTTTAAGTGTGCCTGGATTCTAAAGATCTCTGAACGTGAAAATGACGTCTCCTGTAATGTTCAACACTCACGTGTACCCCGGAAAGTGAACAACTGTACACAATGAGGGTAGCACCTACATTGCCAATGTTGCCAGCAATAATATAGAATTGGTGGTTCAGTGCACTGCCCAAGTGTGGACTTCTATGGGTAGACCATGTATTGGGAACTCATTTTACAGTTGCATTTTAGTGAGGTAGGACATTCCCAGCACAACTCGCACTCCATCGCAGATTCCACCCTAACAATCACCTGAAACCAACGACCAAGCAATACACTTTGTCAACACAAAACACATTATTTTCCATACCAGGAGTGTTTCTTATCTATAAATACCCCACATATCAAAACCACACTCTTCTACTAAGGAAATGGCAGGCAACATGAATCTGCAAGTGATATGGTGCTCTGTATACAAGTTACGAAACCTTAACCTCTTTATTTTGGCTCAGCAGCTTAGAGTATTGTAAATATTAATAACCACGAAGTTACAGAAACTTATGGTAATTTAACTGACGCAAGGTTATCTAACCACAGTTCCATTTTTTGCAGATTTTTAAATCTCAGAAGCGTTTGACACTTTGCCCTACATAAAATCAGAAAATAATTGAAAGTTATTAATTACTTTGACTACTTGCAAAACAGATGTTAAAATACTGTAATTAAAGTTTGAATGAAACTTACGGCATTTAAATTTAAAAAGAAAGTGGATAATTTAAAACGATAAAACACAAATGACCAAAAACAAATGCATCTGAATCATAGATTTAAAAAATAAGAAAGATGAAAACGAATGCTTTAACCAATATAAAATACTGGTTGATGTTCAGCCTACACCACACAGTACCTTGGTTCAGCTCACTCTAAAACGTAGACAGGATCCGTGTTAAAATTATGTAACAGAAAGAAATTACAGATTGCACACAGTTCTCTGACCTTGGAACAGTAAATTTAAATCAAGACAAACTGTGACCATGTAATACAGAAGAGATTTAAAGATAACAGACAAATGGAAAGACAGATGTTTTATAACAAGTTCAACACATAAACATTCAAAATAAAAGACTTACAGTTTTATAGAATCAAAGTTTATACTCAATCAGGAACTAATGTAAATAAAACTGGACGAAACCGGAGCCCTTTTTCTAATGTTAAGAATAACTTATGCGTGTTCCGATTACCATAGATGCTAGTCCACATTAACAACCAGGGCCAAACTAATGGCCACTAATGAAAGCTACACGAAATTATGCCTGAGAACGTAAATTTTAGTGACATGGGCTCTGTAAAAGTCAGGAGTTTTAGCATATCTCATGCAACGCTAAATGAAACGCTAGACAAGGTGTTCACCATGTACTTCTATGACTCACCTTGGTGAAGTAAGGAATGCTGGCAGGACCACATCGACTGCCAAGGCCGCTGAAAAGTGTACTTTCCCGACTCAGAAGACGCAACACTCTACCACGTGGGCTGAGAGAAGCAGTGATACTTCAAATGGCGTAAGCACGCACTCCACAATAAGGGATCGCCAACCACAACGCGGCTACCGGGCCTCTTTACTAGATGAACGACCCATGTTCGCATCCGACACAACCAACAGATCAAGACCTCGCAGGGATGTGCGTGTATGAATAAATCCCTTCAAAAATCCGCATTGCTTCCCCTTTGTGGCGCTTACATGTTGCATAGAAACCAAGACCAGGGAAACTTAACGAACGGCCGGAATCGACATGAACACACACATACACAAACACAGCGCTGTATGAAACAAGTTGTTTCAATGTTATCAATATAGGAAGAGCACATAGAGTATTTATGGAGTTATATGAATGTTGATACGGTAAAATGCTGACTGCTTTACCTCCTCACCAGGGGTGGTGGTATTACACTTGACATTATTCAAAAATCTTCAATATCATATTGTTCTTCTCCTTCTTCTTCTTCTTCATTCACAACAAAAACGAAACACCGCGCCTTTTTTGTGTCAACAGTCTTCTGACAGTTTTGATACAGCCCGCCACGAATTCCTCAGCTGTGCCAACTTCCTCATCTCAGAGAGCACTTGCAACCTCCGATCTCAACTATTTGCTGGAAGTATTGAAATCTCTGTCTTTATGCACAATGTTTACCGTGTATAGAGGCCTATAGTACCGTGGAAGTCATTGGCTGATGTTTTAACAGCTTTCCTACCATCCAGTTCTTCTTCTGCTTCTCGCTGTTTCCCATACATTCCATTCCTCGCCGATTCTGTGGAAAACCTCCTCATTCCTTTCCTTATCAGTCCACCAGATTATCAACATTCGTCTTTAGCACCGTATCTGAAATGCTTAGATTGTCTTCTGCTCCGGTTTTTCCACAGTCTGTGTTTCACTACCATACAATGCTGCGCTCCAAATGCACATTCTCAAAAACTTCTTCCTGTAGTTAAGGCATATGTTTCCTACTAATAGACTTCCCTTTGCCAGGAATGCCCTTTTTGCCAGTGCTAGTCTGCTTTTGATGTCCTCCTTGCTCCGTCAGTCATTGGTTATTTTGCTGCATACGTAGTAGAATTCCTTAATTTCATCTATTTCGTGACCATCAGTCCTGATGCTAAGTTCCTCACTGTACTCATTTCTGCTACTTCTCATTACTTTCGTCTTTCTTCCATTGAGTCTCCATCCATATTCTGTACTCATTAGGTTGTTTATTCCATTCAGTATATCATGTAATTCTTCTTCTCTTTCACCGAGGATAGCAAAGTCGTCAGTGAATCTTATCATTGATAACCTTGCACCTTGAATATTAATCCCACTCGTGAACCGTTCCTTTATTTTCGTCATTGATTCTTTGATGTATAGACTGAACAATAGTGGCAAAAGATTACATCCTTGCCTTACACTCTACGCTGTACACACGCTAAATACGGACAACTACATGAAACAGGAAAATTTAAGACATCAGACTTACAGGTTGTCTACATGTCTTAAATTAATAGAGGAGTTAGCAGCACTCTGCGAGTCATATGAATTCTTACAACATTTGCTACATTAAGGCATGCATGTACATGGCGAACTAGAAGACCACCGAAAACATTCAGAGGTGGTTCAGCGATACATTCTGAGAAATGTGATAGAAGGGACCTATGGTTTCTGACGGCTCGTTACAGAGTTATTCCACTTCGTTTGAGTTCTTGCCCTAGTTAGTTCTTTATCGAGACCGCAATGAAAACACAACAGGAGAAACGTCTACGGTATGTTTTTTCTATATTGCCCGGAAACAAATTTTTCCCTGGTACCCACGGTACTTTCTGCTGACGGTACTAACGACCACCTTGGTCAACACCATAGAGCTTGTATTAAGCGTTGCTGAGTTATACCTCGGGTTTTTTTTCAGGCAGTGTTGGTTATACATTGACAGTGATAGCAGTAGGGATAGATTTAGTGATTAAGATTAGGCCTTGGGTGTGGGTTCACTGAATGCCATGGGGGAGCGGTACAGTAAGATTATGCCGAGCTGTTCCTTCAGAGACGGCAACCTCATCACAGAACTCTTGCTTCTGTACACAGGCCTATACGAGATTCCGAGTCCTACCGTGTTACGTTGATTACATAATACACTCATTTTCTTTGATATGAGGATAAGTTCACAGAAAGAAGAGCGACTTCGGTAACAAACCTGAACCTTGATTTATTTTCAAAGAATATTCTTAAGAATTTATTTTATTTACTAGAGATTCATCAAGAACATTAACACATTTAATCACACTATGTAAGCGTGGAAGTAGTTGCCAGGGAGTAACTGATGGAATCATAAGCAAATTCCTTTTAAAAAATGGGAATTTTATTCACTTTACTAGTGCCTAAAAGCATTTTTTTAAAAAAAAGAAACTGATTTAAAATTACAATCAGAAAGCACTCTCTAAATATCAAGTTACAATTTATTCAGAGACAGAAAGAAATAACTTTTGACTGTATGACCTTTTGGGCAGAGAACCTTGCCGCTCCCTTTTGACATGGCCGTAGTTACGACCGCTCACAACAGCCTCTGAAAGATACACTGGTGAAAATCTGCAACACACCAGATTAAACTAAAGGTTTTCACAATTTACATCAGCACACAAACTATGCACCCCCGTAGGAGCGGTGGAAGTGGTATAAAACACTAACAATTAAAATATTAATTTTTCCACAGAAGATGTCACTTGATTTTAACTTCTAAAAAAAGTCTGACGGTGAAAGAGTGGCAACTTTATATACTAAAATGATCATTTAAATAAAAGCCTATAAAATGGAATCTTATATAAAACTCTACAAGGTTCGACAAACAAATTAGCATGCTCTGCAGTACACAGATACCGCCTCTCAAGATGATAGGCAAGATCAAAACATATTTCAGGTTTTAGGCCGTTACACTCCAAGCAATAAAACCGTTAACACACCAAATCCGACAAACATGACAGAGGCAGCTCCGAACGACAGACAGACATTAACTGCCTATCAAACGCGGACGAGAGACAGACGAACAAGCTGGGGACGAGAGACTGACCAAGAAAACAAGTAGAATTTCACAAGAGTAAATCAAACAACATATCTCCAATAACTTAACTTTTCATAAACTGTGATTTCTGGAGAAGACCTTGCGCAGAACACCCTAAATCGCTCTCCCGAACCGTCCGCTGCCTGCCGCTTCAACGGACGCAGGAAGGCGCGCCGATCTCCTGGCTCACAGCGTCGCAGCTCACACCGGCCAGACCGATGTCGTGGGTTGACTCCTGTTGCTCTCGTGTCGACCGCGAAGTCACTACCCCCGCCGCGGCCCACCGGACTCACGTGGCGACCTCAAATACGCCGACGCTCAAGACGGACAAGTCATCTTGTGTCTCAGTACGCGACCGACCAACTGATCGATCCAACCTCCAATGACCATTGCCTGAGCAAACTCGAGCAGACTGGCGGGCTAACGCGCAGACTCAGATGCAAGAACTAAGCCCCGACCGGGGGACCACTCTCTGAGTTCTCTTACTGGCGGAGTGGAAAGACTCTCATTTTGCCAGCCTTAAAGATTGATCCGAACGAAAGACATTCCAACACTCCGGACGACAGGCAGACGCTAACTGCCTCACAAATTCGGACGAGAGACAGACTAGCAAGCTGGGGACAAGAGATTAACCCAGACTGACTCCAGACTGACCGACTGGCGAACTCTTAGCGCCCCTTAAATGCACGTGAACAGGCAACCTTTCCCCTTTCGCACCCGAGGGAGACACCAAAGCTACGACTGCCACAGCGGCGCTACCGCCAGAAACGCAGGGAGAATGCTTTCACACTACGCGCTGCGGCGCGCTCTTCAAAACAGCAATTTTTAGCAGGTCTCGAAACGGAATAATCATAATTTCATTATTACTCTGTAATGAGCGGCCGACGACAATTGGTCCCTCATACCGAACTACTGAGAAAGAGTCCCTGAAAGCCAGGCGATGGAGTTCTGGTTCATCCTGCATGTAAACGGGTAAGACAGTTATGTTCCTGCAGACACACGCAAAATAGCGGCTCACCTTAATTAGTGATGCTTAACGATGCATTACACATAGCGAAACTGCAACTGTGAACGTTTGAAGTGGTGTAGGTGTGTACGTCCGTGATCACAGGTAGCCGGTATTGCGGGCGTTAACTGCCGTTATCGAACAAAGGCGTGCTGGGTGGAGACCACGGTTTAATCGAGCTAGTTTTATGGCGACCGTTACGTCTCGGGAATGCGCAGCTGCTTTAGTTTAGGTCCAACAATTGGCGCACCGTAGCGCGAAATACCCACCTGCAAACACTGCACCTCGCTTCCAAGGCTGTTTACAGTTTCTTGTGGTAGGAAGTCGTATGCACAAGAGGAAAATGTACATTGGAAAACAGGACATCAGGAATCGGGGCACGCATAAGTCAGTGTGATTATTCGGCAAAGAGCAGACTTTTTTGCATTGAGTAGTACTGATTTCCTGACGCCGGCCGCTGTGGCCGAGCGGTTCTAGGCGCGTCAGTCCGGAATCGAGCGACTGCTGCGGTCGCAGGTTCGAATGCGGCCTCAGGCGTGGATGTGTGTGACGTCCATAGGTTAGTTACGTTTAAGTAGTTCTAAGTTCTAGGGGACTGATGACATGAGATGTTAAGTCCCATAGTGCTCAGAGCCATTTGAACCATTTGATTTCGTGACAGACGTGTCCATACGGTACTTAGGGGACACCATTAATTGCTACTGCAATGAAACTGAAGTTTTCCGTCTATAATTTGGCGATATCTGTGAGAACGTCATCGCCGGCCGGTGTGGCTGTGCGGTTCAAGGCGCTTTAGCCTGGAATCGAGTGACCGCTACTGTCGCAGGTTCGAATCCTGCCTCGGGCATGGATGTGTGTGATGTCCTTGGGTTAGTTAGGTTTAAGTAGTTTTAAGTTTTAGGGGACTGATGGCCACATACGTTAAGTCCCATAGTGCTCAGAGCCATTTCAACCATTTGAGAACGTTTTCGGTATTGCAATACAGCTGTACACATTTTTATATTTCCGCTATTGCAATCACGTTTACACGTTCGTACTACTCCTGCTCACATCTTAAACGTTTTCCTCTTAAATACTGTTTGCTTGGACATAAGTTCAACTGTTAAGGTTTTCTACTTGCCAACTAAAATACTAGATAGACTACGGCAACAAACAAAATACTGCGTTTCAAATAATATCCCATAGTATCCCTAGGCTCCCCTTCACGGTTCTGAAATCACAGTCAGCGCCAGAGTACGTTGTGCATTCCTGTGTCAGAACACTGTTTACAAAGAACTAATTTTGTTGCCAAGTGAGAGCTCTAGTTTTTGTGCAGAAGTCATAGCTGCACCTGACGCTTCACATTACATGCAAAAGCATATAGTAAAATACACTCTTAGACATAAAAAACGGTGCACCACGAACGAATTATCCGAATGTGACGGATGTCGGTAGATGTGATGTTCATGTAGAAACCAACAAATGATTACAATTACAGACAAAAATGTATAATTTATTCAAGCCAAAGAACTTCGCAAACTGAACAAGTCAATAACGCAGCGGTCCACCTATGGTCCTTATACAAGCAGTTATGCTGCTCAACATAGTTTGATACTGTTGATGGATGTCCTGCACAGGGATATCGTGCCAAATTTTGCCAAATGGTGCTTTATATCGTCAAATTCCCGAGCAGGTTATAGGATACTGCCCGTAATGCTCCAAACGTTCTCAATTGAGGAGAGAACCGGCTACCTTTCTGGCCAGGGTGGGGCTTGACAAGCAAGAAGACAAGCTGTAGAAACTCTCACCGTGCATGGGCGGGCATTATCTTGCTTTAGTGTAGGCCCACAATAGCTTCCCATGAAGAGCAGCAAAAGGGGGCGTAGAATGTCGTTGACTAACGCTGTGCTGCGAAAGTGCCTCGTATTGGTCTTGCTGTGGACAGTAACAGCACCCCAGACTCTTGATCGTCGGGGCGTCGGGCGACTGTAAGGTTGGTATCCTACGGCTGTCCGGAGCGTCTGCAGACACGTTTCCGATGGTCATTGGGGCGCAGTCCGAAATGGGAATCATTCTACTCCAGTCAATGGGACTTCAGGTCGAAGACGCGTCTGAGACGCCCTGGACAGTGGTGCGGTATCAACCAGACTGTTGCTCACCGTCCTGCTCGACAACCAGAAGTGATGCTCTGAGGCCCGATTTCCTCTCACAGCAGGACCGCTTTGGTTGTCATCAGCGCCACCTTTACATCACAGCGATTCATCGACGATATTGTACGATCCGCTGTGATGCCGTTCATGGCAAGCCATTGCAGGCTTGCATTTCAGTGAGATAATGACCGCCGCACACGGCGAGAGTTACTGATGCTTCTGATCGTTCTTGCCAATCCCTACCAATGACAGAAAAGTTGCTGGATCTCTCTCCATCTGAGAACGTTTGGAGTTTTATGACGAGATCTCAACCAGTTTGTGATTCTGAAGATCTGTCACGCCAATTGGACAGAATTCGATACGATATCCCTCAGGAGCACGTCCAACAACTTTGTCAATCAATGACAAGGCGAATAACTGCCTGTGTACGGGACAGAGATGAACCGACGCGTTACTGACTTGCACACTTTATGAAGCCTTTCTCTAGAATATGTCGTCCAGTTTTTTTCTCAAACTATATTCATTCGTTTGTCTATTCACGTACATATACCGATTTCCGTCACATTTGGGTAAATCTTTCGTGATGTGTGGTTTTTTGTCTTAGAGTGAACCTTGTAATGATCACGGACTGCAGAATGTTGATCCACTACGTAAAGACGTCAGCCATTGTCTAGAACATTAATCCACTGGTGGTGGATATTTTATAAACCATAATGGAAGTGGAAAATGTGGGGAAGAATGTAGAAATTACATGGATGGAGGGACAAACTAACATTAACTATAATTAAACCGTCTATTACAGCGAGAACTGTCAATCAAAATTGTGCTTTTAAAAGTATCCAGATAGAGCAATCTGAGGCGAACATCACATATAAGAGAAAGACGCCAAAACACAATAAATATCAAGTATCGCAAAGCATTAAACGAAAATATTATGGACAAATAAAGCCGAACACTTCCTCTAAGCCCTGATTCCGCAAAGATGTAGCAAGTAAAAGCCTTATAATCTTAATTGATATTCCGCCCCCGGTAGCTGAATTGTCAGCGCGAGTTAGTGTCAATCCTAAGGGCCCGGGTTCTATTCCCGGCTGGGTTAGAAATGTTCTCCCCTCAGGGACTGGGTGTCCTCATCATCATCATCTCATCCCCATCGACGAGCAAGACGCCGAAGTAGCGTCAAATCGAAAGACTTGCACCCGGCGAGCGGTCTACCCGACGGGAGGCCCCAGTCACGTGACATTTACATGTATCTTAATCGATGCATCATACTCATCTTCGTAGGATACACGTACGAAAAGAACCTTGCTGTGAATGTGACAGTTGAAAGTTGTGATGTCTGTCTTACAGTTCGTTAGCGTAGTATCATGAGACAACACAGAATATAGCTATAGACCAAAATGAAATCGAAACCATTTTCTCTAATAAATAAACATTACAAGACCAGATAGTACAATGCTCATTACCTTGCACGAACTTTTATGTAAGTAATCGTTGATTTCAGCCCATTTGCACAACGAAAACGTAATTATAGTGAAACCAATAGCTTTGGAATATTCTGGGCTATATTTATTATTTGTGATTCGCAAACAAAGAAAACGTTGTAGGAAAGTAATGAGTCTTGATTTAATAAACTTCTGTAATCTCCCAATCGAACGGGAGACAGCCTAAATTCAAGTTAAGACTAGTGAAAGGCCATGGGATTTTCAAGAACACCTACACACCGTAGGTATGTAAACGAAAGCCACTAGGTGCAGGCTATGTGGTAAAGGTGATGGAACAGCACCTAATCTTCGAATGCAAAATATTGGAGATAGAAAACACAGAATACTCTGGTGGTCAAATCCTGAAGAAGTTATGTCTGGTAAAGAACAAGTAAAGGGTCACCTATAATTCTAAAAGGGTACTGATTGGCTTCAGCAGAGTCACTGGGAGTGAAACCGCACAATAAAAATCAAGTGAAATCGATCTCGATATGTAAGTCAAGACTGAGAGTAATATATATTTATTTGCTCTTGGTTACTGACATAATTCACTACCAGAGAGCGAAGTCCTTCGAAAGCTCGAATCAAATTACAAAATTACACAAACGCTTTCGGGAGGTGCTAAATTATATTGAAGATTGTACATAGAAAACACAAGATCTCCTAGCGAATTCTATGTTAACAGGACGAAGGGGAGCCATAAATTATGATCACTTAAGTAAAAGATGTTACATGCCAAAATAAGTAAGTAGCAAACTACTCAGGATATGGATCATTCCACCACAAATGCGAGTTTACATTTCCCCAAAATCAGCTAGCGTGCGCCGGTCAGTACCAGATGGCGGCCAGAAGACATGTCGCCCAGAACCTTGGCTCAAAACTGTCAACTGTTCACTAAAGATAAGAATCTCCGTGGAAGTGACAACTCAATGTTGCTACCAATGTGACGTAATATAGCTTATTGTACGAAATAAATAGGGTAAAGCAGCAGAAATTTCCCTCCATCTGTGTACAAAACGTACATTAACGCACACTGAGTTGATATTCCTCTTGAACAGTTCGTCCTCTATTGGCTGGTCTCTTTGCGCCAAACTCGGTGGTGGGGGATCTCATGCTACTGATGTGCGTCATTCCGTTGCCAGACTGTCGTTCCATTTAATAATTCATTTAGCAAGTGACAGACTCTCTCTGTTTTTCTCGATTAGTTCAAACTGTTATGAAAGTGGGTAATACAAATGACTGCAGAGATCATCAATTAAGGAAACCTGATGTTTTTACTTCTCATGGGCTTGCAGCTTTGTAAACATCGTTTAAAGCTATTAAACAATTTTAACCAATAACACTTCTGTAATAATATTTTATTCACTGTTCTTATGGCTGTGAGCTCATTCCGACAGCACAGTCGTTTTCAAGTTACCTGAAATCATATAGGACGTTTGTACACAATTTTTGAGTGTTTACAAATTACATTACAGTCTTTACAACTTGGAAGTACTTATGTCTTTAGCTCACTGATGTCACTGATGCTGTCTATACTTATTATATGTTAATAAGTTGATGGCGTTTTATTAATATTTTTATTTTTTGACGTGACTGAATCGTTTTTAAAATTGACAATTTCTGTTGATAGCTTGGTAACGATATACAACGATTACTTCTCTAATTTATTTATCTACATATGTATGTCGTATTGGGGGTGTCTGTGTCATATCGTCTGTGTCATATTGTCATCTTTGTATTGTTCACTGGGTCTGTTATCTATAGATCACAGATAACATACATTGTGCATGACGCCATTTTACTGAAACCAACATCCAAGACAAGTGACTCTGGTACGAAGCCGAGTACTGCCATTACGCATTTATAGTGCACACTTTTTTATATTCTTTTTACAGATCAAACGTTGGGCTTTGTACTAGAAGTGGAGGTAATGACCTTCACATATACTCAGATAAGTCTTGTATTGTAGCCTGCTGATTAGGTAATCTGACCAAAATTTCAGCGTTGAAAGCGAACTACTTTAAAATACTAGCAGACATTTCCATGATTTGAAAATTAGAATGTATGTTGATCCCTAGATGTAAAACTCGATGAAAGACTAACGTTTTAAAATGACAGAGCTTTAATATTCCTACAGGAATTTTCTACAATATTTTTAATGTGCTATGTTCATCGTTTTGTATCTGTACTGGAATAAGCAAGAGTCATAAAATACAAGTGCTTATTATGGATTTAAACGGATTTCATTTCTTATAAAAGCGTAATAAAATATTTCATACATATTGCTGAGGAAGTGTCAGAACATTAATGCTGTCTGCCAAACCAATAGTTTGTCTGCTACTCCTGTGGAAGCGGCGAATGGAGACTGATAGTGCAACGAAAACATGCATTCACCAAACAACAATAATTCTGTCGTTTATGAAAAGAATTGTAAATACTTTTCAAATGGCCACGTGTAATAATGATAACCATCACATTATTATTAGGAATTTCGAAAAAAATAAGTTAACTGTACTAGTACACGGCGTATAATAGGAGTAGGGGAAGTCGTTTCATTGTTAAAACGCATGCTAGATTTCAGGTATAAACAAGAAAAAATGTCAGCTCCACTTCGCATAGCGCTTAATAAGATTAGGCTTACTGCAACGAGTTTAGCTTTCTGTTCCTAGTCACATGACTTAGATGTTAAGTTCAAACGTCAACACGGCAGAGACTGGTGCGTGAGTGCGTGTGCGGTCTATGTTATCAATGGTCTATGCTATAACACCTTAGATTATATATAATATAGACTGAACGTAACGTCATTACACTGAAACTAGCATCTAAGTCACAGGACTCGGAGCAGGAAGCCGAGTTTCTGGTATTACGTACTGTAAGGAGTAGTCACTTCTAGTTTTCCTCATTTATAGCTGAAATCAATCACTGATTTTAACAAGCAAACAATTTGCCTTATTCCTGTTACACGTATAGTAGTAATCTGATCTCACTGAAATTCCATATATTTTTAGTGCGATGATTATCGTTCCTCCAGGTTAGACGTACTGACAGTTCCGTTTAAAAGCAACAAATTAAAATTTTTCCATGAATACCCGTTTTTTTTTTTTTTTAATGGTTCAAATGTCTCTGAGCACTATAGGATTTAACATCTGAGGTCATCAGTCCCCTAGAACTTAGAACTACTTAAACCTAACCAACCTAAGGACATCACAGACGTCCATGCCCGAGGTAGGATTCGAATCTGCGACCGTAGCTGTGGCGCGGTTCCCGACTGAAGCACCTAGAACCGCTCGGCCACCACGGCCGGCTTGTTTTTGTTGCACTGTGAGTCTTTTAGTAAACCGTTTTTCGTTGCGACAGAATCTTCTCACGAAATTCCAATCACCAACATTCTCCTCCGAATGCGAAAATATTTTGTTGACACCGACCTACATAGGGCGGAACGATCACCACGATAAAATAAGGTAAATCAGAACTCGTACGAAAAGATACGGGTGTTCATTCTTTCCGCGAGCTATACGAGATTGGAATAATAGGGAATTGTGAAGGTGGTTCGATGAACCCTCTGCCAGGCACTTAAATGTGATTTGCAGAGTATCCCTGTAGATGTAGATGTAGACATCAGTTTGGCAGGCAACATTACTTTTCTGACAAGTCCTCGGAAAAACCTGTGATAAGTTTAGTTATGCTTTTGCGTATAAGGTCTGGTATTTAAGCAAAATAAGCTTTAATATATTACGACTTTTGTCACTTAGTGACACCGAAGTACAACATTACCAGTTAATTTTAAAAGAATCTTCTGAGGGAACTTAACTCGTTCACTCAACAACAACAGATTTTATATGTATAATTAATAGAATACATTCATCTTTCGTTTGTATGACGCGGTCAGAAGCAGATCTGCACTACGAAGGACATCCATACTTGTATATCTACTCACTGAAGACCTGCTGGAAGTGTTTTTAATGCTGTGATAAGTCGTGGACGAGCAGAAAAGCAATCCAGCAGTCCGAAGCTGCTTCCGAGAGGTGTTTCGTAGACATTGAGATTGGTACAATGTGCCAGTGCTGATTGCTCTGCCATTTTGATAAATAACGACTATGTTTTACATACCTCATTCTGTTTCTTACACTTTGCATTTGGTTAAGAAATTGACCAAAAACTGGAGGGCCACATTTGTCAAATTTCACCAGTATCTTGAACAGGAAAAGTAGAGGTGGATTATCTATTATGCCCAAAGATCATGTTTATCTGTGCAAAGTGGGCCAGAAAGTATTAGGCAAATGTCCGCTTTTCACGTGAAAAATCTTTCTCTTTGCAGGACATAAGGGGTAATCTTCTCCTTCAACTGAATAACAATGTTCCAAACAGTCCTCCGCTAGATAATCACATACATCACCTTAAAAAAAGCTGTACTGATTGAGTATTGCAAAATAAGGCTATGTTATGAAGTGAGACTCCAAGGCAAGAAGCTACACCATGCTCTGATAAGAAGTGTCCACACCAAAAATAATTTTATTTAATAATCAGTGATTCTGGGATTGTTTTGAAAACAGAATTACATACACATATGGTGGCACCTACAGCTGCAGAAGTCAATTCACCTACAGGTGAACTGCAGTTCTCGAGTTTGTTTATGTGAAATAAATTAATGAATTTGAGTCGCATTTCGCAAACTTTTCCTGCGTTTTTCTTAAACTCTTTTTCTGACAGATTAGAAACTAATGCCTTATGTGTATATATATATATATATATATCCAATTTTGTAATTCAGAATATCAGTTTCCAAATTTCTACGCCTTACAACTGTGTTATCATCCTAATTTGTAAGATGACTCCACCATTTATCTTCTTCTGTCCCCTCACACCGAGATCCTCTGCAGCAAAAATTGAATTAAACAAAGTTGATTCTAGATGATGTGTGTTAAGTGATACAGTAATGAATTCTACAGTACAAGGATATAAGCTATGCATAGGTGCTCTCATTCTGTAATAAATTAAGAACTTTTGTTATTACCATCTTTTGTGTTAGAAAGTGAAAATGTTCTCATCAGAAATGTAACCCCCAGACACTTAACCGGAAAAAGCTGCAACCTTAACACACGTAATTTAGCCTATTGCAGATCTCAAAGAATTTATGAAACTGACAACGATCCTGTAAAAAAAAGTGTGTTTACATTATTCTTCCGAGAAAGCAGTTCCATTATAAGAAATACACAACAATACGAAAACAAACACAGTGGTATCAAGCTTGATTAATGTCTATATAAAGTGTTGTGAGTGTACATGGCTGTCCATGTAAATTAAGGTGCTTTTTACGGGGGAGGAGGTGGGGATGTTGGGCATTGGTGTTGGTATATTTTCACTCACTGTAAAAGAAGCCTCTGGAGCAGGGCACTTCAATTAAATAAAGTGTTTTGACATGCCTTGTACATAGTGTCTGTTCACCAGAAGTGAGCAGCAAGGTTATTACGTAAAGCAGGTAACTAAACATTGTGCAGAACGCTTTTTAAGGCTCTTGGAATTAAATATTTAGCCATTCTGCCTCTATAGACTTCCATAATTGCGGAAGTGAGGCCGGTGCAGTATTTTGTCCACGAACAGAACTCTAGATTATGACCGATAAATACTGAATGCGATTCACGTCTAGCGATCTGCGCCGCCAAATAAATCTCTCGAATTGCCCAGAATGTTCCTCAAACAAAGTTCTAACATCTGTCGCCCGGTGACATGGGGGACTGTCATCAATAAAAATACCATCGTTGTTAGAGAACGTGAAGTCCACGAATGGCTGCAGATGGTGTCCAAGTAGCAATTTCCAATCAATGATAGGTTCACTTGCAGAGGACCAGACCATGTGATGTAAACACAGACCACACCATTATGGGGCCATCACCAGCTTGCTCAGTTCCTTGTTCAGAACGTGGATCCATTGCATTTAGGAGTCTGCGCCATACTCGGACCTTACCACTAACACTTGCCAACTTAAATCGGGACTCATCTCACCAGGCTACGGTTTCCCAGAAGTCTAGTGGCCAACGATACGGTCACGTCTTATGAGAGGCGTTGCAGGCTATGTCGTGCTGTTAGCAAAAGCACTCTCGTCCGTCGTCTGGTTCCATAAGCCCATTAATGCCAAATTTTGCTGCGCTGTCTTAACCGATGCGTTCATCGTACGCCCTACATTGATTTCCGCCGTTTTTCCACGCAGTGTTGCTTGTCTGTTAGGACTCACAACTCTACGCAAACGCCGCTGCTCTCTGCCCTTAATTGAAGGTCGTCGGCCACTGTGTTGCCCGCGATGAGAGGTAATGCGCGAAATTCGGTATTCTCGCCACACTCTTGACACTGTGGATCTCGGAATATTGAGCTTCTTAATGAGTTCCGAATTCCTAATGAATTCCGAAGTTGAATTTCCCATGCCTATAGGTCCAGCATACCGTTCCGCGTTCAGAGTGATATTTCCCTTCGTTGGCCATAATCACGTCGTAAACCAATTCACTTGAGTCTCCTGCATAGAAATGACAGCTCCGCCAATGAAACGCCGTTTCACACTTAGTGTACACGATACTACCCCATCTGCACAAATGTATATCTCTATCTCATGACCTTTTTGTCACCACAGTGTAGTGGCAGAAAATAAAACAACGTTGTATGGTGATACTTCACATAACATAACAATATGAGATAAGCCAGATTTTATCCACCTGTAAATAAAATGAAAACCTTCAGAAGGGTTTATTAATGTAATCAACGAGATACAGGCAACCATTAAACACAGATATTCTGTTTGTCCTTATCAAACCAATAAATTCAATTTACAAATAATGATTAAGGCTTTGGATAAATTAAGCTTAACTTGCGAAGTCAACAAGTATTGTAAAAACACTAAGAGATATTTCATGAGTTGCAGGCCAAAGCACAGCAAAGTTAATGATGTTAACTGATGTTTCATTCCGACAGTCTGCATTCTGTGATTTTTGAAATTTTCCTGGCGTAATGTGTATTCGATGAAGTTTTGGGACTGCAGCTGAGTGATGTCGACTCCTTGCCACAATATTTCGGCTGCCAACCATTTAGCCATCTTCAGGTGAGTGTCTAACACTGGTGATTCTTAGTTCACATAGCTGACTCTGTGCCAAAAATTTGGCGCAGACACCCATGCGCCTAGACAGCCGATACATCAGCCACTTTCCTCGAGTTTCAAGCCCTCTTCGAATACTTTTCCATCTATGGCGGGTATACTGATAGTCACAAGACATTCCTTGGATATTCTGCCACGGAAATCGTGGCCCCCGCGGAAAATCTTATTAACCGTGATTTCAACTGGATAAGGCGTGAGAACGGGTTAATTTTTTTTCAACTTCTACAGAAAGGAAACGTTTTATGGCTAGTGACATGTCCAGTGACAACTAATTTTATTAATTTGACACCTTAATCTTGTCTCCACAAGCCCGCATTTCGACAGACAGCGCGCATGTAGTATCATCATCACTCATGGGCGTGCCATAGATGAAGCCATATTCGAAGAAGGGGAGGAACTCGGCAGCGGTCACTCATGTAGCGGTTGCCTTTGCGTATGCGTCTCCTCGCCAGTTTTTTGGTATAAAGACAGTGACGAGAATTAGCAGTCTCCAGTGCCGAACACTCATCTGGAGATGGCTGAACGGTTGTCAGCCGAAATATTGTGTCAAGAATTCGACGTCATCCGACTGAAATTCCGAAACGTAATGGAATAGAATGAGATTTTCACTCAGCAGCGGAGTGTGCGCTGATATGAAACTTCCTGGCAGATTAAAACTGTGTGTCGGACCGAGACTCGAACTCGGAACCTTTGCCTTTCGCGGGGAAGTGATCTACCAACTGAGCTACCCAAGCACGACTACCGTCTCGTCCTCAAAGCTGTACTTCTGCCAATACCTCGTCTCCTACCTTCCAATCTTCACAGAAGCTCTCCTGGTCCCGATTTCGAGTCTCGGTCTGGCACAGTTTTAATCTGCCAGGAAGTTTCACGTAATGGAATAGTCTGTATTTTAAGTGTAAAGCGAATTGTTTTCTGTGTTAGTCACTTAAATACCTTAATTTACTGTTTGCATTTTACTGTTAGAAAATATATCCCTAATGTCAATATTTTCTCTCAAACATATGATCGTGTCGATAGCAGAGGAGTTATCTAAAAGTCGAAATATCGATAGTTCAGAAAATTTTTATTTCTAGTGAACTGTGACATCGTGTATTCTGCACATGTGGATAGAGAAGTCACTCGGTGTCCTGATTTCAGAGAAAGGTGATTCCCGGTAGCGTTAATTGGAGGTCGTAGAATTTGTTTTTAGAAGCGAAACTTTCAGTGTAGTATTAGTTAATTGCTAGAGCATACATGGAAAGTTGAAACTAAGACGCTAATACATTTCTTTGCAAAGTTGACCAATAATTCTGCTATGCTCTGCATACACAAACTCTGAATCTGAGATATTATTATCGCGAGTAGTAGCGAGGGAACAGTTGTTATAAGGAGTCAGAAGTGGTCGGACGCAGTCTGCGGCGGAGAGAAGCTGCGCGACATAAGAGGGCGCAGCGTGTCGTGATCGTGCTAGTAACGTCGGAGGAGACCTTGCTGTTAATTGAGGAGTTTTGGTAATTTACCTTTTTGTTGGACGTAGTTGTTGCTTGCTTCCGTATTGGAAGGAGTTTGTCAAATTTGTGAATGCATATATTGAGAGTAATATTCGTATATTTGCTGTGGCCAGAGACGTGTTTATTGAATACAGACATTGTGGAATGATTAAGGTCTGTTTAAAGATTGGTTGTGTTTAAAGTATCAGTTTTGCTAATAAAGTAAAATTAAAGTCTTTGTTGGTTTCTTTCATTTTTGTACACCGGTTAAGGCTAGTGACCAAACACCCCCCCCCCCCCCCCCCCTGATCATGGCACTAGTTGCTGCAGTTATGACCATGCAATGCACACTACGTGGATCGCAGTATTGCTTTTGAAATATTTTTGTCATATTGCTAATCACACAGTTGCAGCGGCAAGACGAGGTAACTTGTCCGCTGCGTACAGGAGCACTACCGAACAATTGTTAGTTCTTAGAAAATATTTTAAAATCCACAGTCAGATATGTGAGAATTGATTTCTGTCACTTGAAAATGAAATTTATACCCACATCGTACTAGAAACAGAACGTTTTGTGTTCTCCCATATATATCCATTACCTTTTCATCAAATTCTCACCTCTCCTCAGCCACAATGAACAAATTTGAACAGCCTATACCATCCACAAATACCATCCACAAACTTGAGCCCAAAAATCCTATGGCCTTTCCTCTAGATCCCATTCGAAGCATGCTGCTACACCTGTTCCAACACATTCAAAAAACTCTACACTCACAAACGCTCTGTTGCATCGAGGCTACAGTTTTAGCAACCGACATCACCTTAGTGGTTCAAAGATGCGTAATACACTGGAGACAGTTTTCAGGAAGGTAGATAACAATGTTCCATTACGCGACCAAAGCTAGATATCAGGCGCCGTACAGACCAACTCTCTTCTGCAAGACACATGATCGTAAATAGGCCAAGCTGTATTCTAGTACCGGCTGACATTTAGGGAGAAACTCAGGCCAGACAAGACCATTTCACTCTGAGTGAGCCTCCTGGGGCAGGCGCCGATTCTGCAAGGATTTCTTCAATCAGGATTCTCACACAAGAGCTACTTCTGAGATGTCACTGCTGTTCACTTCTTCATTCACGACCCTGGAAGTTTCCAGCTGTGGACTTAGAGTGTTCGTGGTCTCCTCGCCAAAGGAGGTGCGAGCTCTGCTGTCATTCTTGTCTAATTTTCAAGTGGCTACATGCTGGACTTGAATGATTTTGCTCCCTACAGGACTCTGACTCTTGTGAAGAAGAGTGTCTTTAATGAACATAGACTCAGTATAAATCTTGTCGAACGTCACTCAGCAGAAGCGTTATTAAGTTTAAAAAAATGAGTTTTTTATGTTTCCTTTCTATCCACGTTATGGTTGACGTTTTTTACAACTTTGAAAATTAAATCATTGCTACCTGGATATTTTTTGTGCCGCAGTCTTTCCCCAATGAAATTTCCACTGTATCCCCCCGCCCCCGGCAGACAATGGACAATGAAATCCGTCATCAGGTTTACCCATGGTATCAACTATAATATACCCACCTATCCACTTATCGCACCTGATTATTAGTCTTGTTCTTTTCCATCTCCTTCTTCCTCTGCCTCTTTTCTTTTCCTTATCTATTTTTTCCCTACTCTGTTGCCCCGCTTCATACGGCACCAGCTAACACCTGATAATCCCCCTCCAACAATACGTTGTCCTTTCATGGGGGATTCTTCAACATTTAACGATAGTGCAGTACTTCATTTTTAAAATTAAAATTTTAAAATTATTGATCGGTAGCTCATCTTTTAATTTACTGATTTTCGTCTTTATGTATGTTAGATATTCTTTAGCTGACAAGTGGGTTGATGTCCCACTATGAGACCTCTCGCCGCCAATATAGGACTACAGGAATGAAATAATAATTAAGAAAAGAAATAGGAACGGAAAAAGCCTAAGTTAATAACTACAAAATTTTTAAATCCTATTGGAAGTCGAAAATTGCTGTTGGAGATGTCTCCATAGTCGTAAACAATACAATTGTTTCTGTTGAGCTTGTTACATATTCCGAATGCGAAATAATTTGAGTAAAGTTAAGTGTTAAATGTGAATCAAGGATGACAACGGTCGCGTTTATTGACTGCTTTAGTGTCAGCAGGAAGGAATGTTTCAGGAAAGTGTTGGAGAAAGTCACTTGCAAATGTCCTGCCCTTGTTACGGTATTAGAGCGACATTTCAACTTATCATCTGCAGATAAGAAGATTCAGTTTACTGGAGCGGATGGTGAGGACAAATTGCCACGTTGCGTTGTTCAGGTAGTTTTGTTCGTAAATTAATCTGAATTCTTACTTTGTGAACCAAACCGTGAGGGTAGCATCTTGCCTCTTCTAGATACAAACAGATCCGAGAGTTTCCGTTCGGTTAAGGTAGAGATCAATAGTAGTATAACGAAGGGTAGGTTGCTTAAATAGTGCAAGAAGGTACATATTAAAAATTACTCATGCCTGAGCAGTCAAAATTAGTCTTCTCAAAGACCGAATATGCTGATTATAAATTGACGAGATTCCAGAACTTTTTACAAAAAGTCCTAGACAGGTAGGCTCCGTGCAGATTTTAGAGGGTGGGACAGAGCTACTCTGTTTCAACAGCCCTGTTAGAAAGCTGTTTCGATAACAGATAAAATATCACTGCAAATTTAAATGTAACTAAAGCTTTGTACAAAAACAAAAAGTGAACGAAGCCGAGACAAGTGTATGGAGAGCCTTGTGAAAAGCATTCCACGAATTCTAAAGTAGAATCTATGTTCTGATCTGACAGAATACCCTTAGAAGCTGCGATCTTACGTAAAAATCAGTAAGCGGAATCCAAGCAACTGTACAACGGGAGATATTTTTCGAAATGATATCACAGGGTTGTAACTCAGTTACTCCCTTCAAACAGTTCTACAAAGAAAGAAGTATTGTTATGAAAGTAGGTGCTTGCAGAATAGAAAATCAGCAAAATCGCTCAACACTGTAACAGCGACCAGATCTGATGGAATGCAGTTGGGCTATTTTCGCACTTTTTAATACGTCGTGGGAGCAGACAGTGATCAATGTTATTACTAATAGTTACTATTAAAACCAGTCTTAAACACAAATTTGTAATCAAGACTGATTTTAATAGTAACTATTGGCTATTTTCTCTCCGATTGGTTACGAAATGGAAACTACAGCGAAAATCAAATACTTTTTATTTTTGTCATTTAGTTGCACCTTCCAGGTACTTCTCTAAATAGTCGTCACCGCAACGTAGATGTAGACTCTTTCCAGTACTCTCGTCATAAAAGGCAGCCACAGGTGGTTTGAGCCTATCCTCTACGCTGATCGGCTTCTCGTTCGCTGTGCCAAAATACTATCGAGGGCTCAGCGTCCGGGTTGCGTGGTAGATGATCAAACACTTCCCATCGAAAACGCTGCCGGAGCGCCTTCGTTGCAGCTGTTTGGTCACTGAAGACTCTCGTTCACGATGGTATACAAAGCTGACCTTGCAATTTCGGGAAATGAATACCCCAACGCATAAATTGAGGTCGGGCGATTTCCTCAAATCACCTGATCAGTTCGCTGAAGGAGCTCATTGGTTGACTCTCACTTCCTTTCCTGCATCATGAATATCTGTACAACCTGCTTCAAAATTTCTGCCTCGTTGCAGCACTTTGCTGTAACTCATGAAAGTTTTGCCATACATATACTCATTCGTCTATGAATTTCGGCTGCACTGCACCTCTTAGCATGAAGAAACCGAAATACAGCTCGCACTTAGCACTTGGCGGAGACTATTGATACAGCCATGTTTACGTGTTCACTGTGCGCTCAGAAGTGAGGAGAGCAACGCGACGCTGTCGACAGCGCACTGGTTACTCTACTCATAGCCTCATCAGATTTTCACTGTGCCTTTCATTTCGTGACCGATTTAATTTAGAAAAAGTGAAAAAGAGAAAAGAAATAGCACTCGTACATAGATTTCGAGATAGAATTTGTTGCTATTCTAGCCGCAGTCTATCTTAGGTCACTGGAGCACAGAAGCTTTCCAAGTGATGGCTGCCGCCCGTCCCACGATGTATGTGGGACACATTTGGCGCACTTACGGAGCGTGGGCGGAATGCCTGTCGGTTGAAAGCGAACCGCCTGCCACGTGGGCGGTGCGTGTCAGCGGTCAGCTATTCGGAATGCTGTCAGGGCACAATTAATGGAATCGCTGCCCACTGCCTGCGCCGGGAATGACATGGCCGCGGCTTACAGCAACGTGTAGGCATCCCGCCTTGCTGTCAGTAAACAGCAGCCCTTCCAGGAATACGTTCCAATAATAGGAATTAGCTTCACTTTATCCGTTGACTTCTCCATATATCTGTCCTGTTTTTTTTCTTTTTAGATTCTACAGTGCTGATTACTGTGTTTCTGTCTAGCAAAGAACTTAGAAGTTAAAATATCTGATCTGCCTCAAATAGCAAAGCATTTCACATTGTAAACATTGTTTATTTTTGATACCTGTTGAAGTGCAGATGATTGCAGTATGCTGATGCTTTATCAGGATATGCAATCAGACAACTGTCTCTTGAGTATGACGTAATTAGCTGAGTTCCCAGCGTTATTTAGGTATATATTTATTCCACCTTCCATTAGTTCATCTCCTTCCGCCTCTCTCTGTCCACCTCCTCCTTCAGCCCCACACCCCTCCCTAATTCTCTGTCCATCTCTCCTCTTTCCGTAGCGCTTAGCTCCCCCCCCCCCCCCACCCACCCCAAATTGTTTTTTTTTTTTACCACTTTTGGCTGAAATCGTTCCAGGGGCTTAGGAAGAGCACTTTACCGTTGGCTTTGCCCACGTATGTACATGTCAGGCGTATTTCACGCATGTTATATTACCTTCTTGGGTTGCTGGTAACATACCTTATTCATACACTCAGCAGCTGGAGACGGTAGTATGAAATTTTTTGAATATATAAGCGTTGAGGGGCAATATCTCATGGAAAGACATATTTTACATATATTTAATACATTTCACACGTATTTGTACAATAATCTCTGTGTTTCAGAGTTTTTGGTGTGATATCTTCTGATCTTTCTGTCGCAAAATAACAAATTCTAATACTGCCTGCAGAATGCAGAATGTGTTGCGAATATGATTAATAATAAAGGAGAAATAAAATAAAACTTCATGCTTCATACGGCAACTTTACTGTTTGAACAGCGAAAACATTGTGAGTGATAAATCTGTTTCCTTTTATCATTTTGTGCGGTTGCCAGCGAGAAAAGATTTGGCAAGAGTGTGAAATTATGTGTGAAATTTGTTAAAAGTCACTAAGTGCTCTCATTCTCAAATACTGGAGCGTATAACACTCTCCCCTGACGTTTCGTCTCCGACTGCGGGAGACACCCTCCGAGGTACAGCGGCGAACTAGGAAGAGAACTCGAGGAAGCGCTGATTATACAGGCTGTACAGAGGGCGCCACTGTCGATCACGTGGCGTCGACTATGAGATTGTCTCTGGTATTGCCAACATTCTCGATTCAAACTAATCGATCGTCACGCTTGCGGTGCAACGCTGACATCCAAATTTTATCCAGTTTAACACCTTCGTCTTTCCTGTAAAATTATTGCTGTGTATATCAATCTCGAAAGCCTCTCTATACATGCGTGCATAATACTGCGAGGTTTTTGATATTTTGATATGACGCTCGTCTCGCTGAATTTTATTTCATGTATAGAGAGGCTTTCGAGATTGATATACACAGCAATAATTTTACAGGAAAGACGAAGGTGTTAAACTGGATAAAATTTGAATGTCAGCGTTGCACCGCAAGCGTGACGATCGATTATTTTCAATCGAGAATGTTGGCATTACCAGAGACAATCTCATAGCCGACGCCACGTGATCGACAGTGGCGCCCTCTGTACTGCCTGTATAATCAGGGCTTCCTCGAGTTCTCTTCGCAGTTCGCCGCTGTACCTCGGAGGATGTCCCTCGCAGTCGGAGGAGTGGGAATGTGTGTGAAATCTTATAAGAGTTAACTGTGAAGGTCGTCAGTCCCTATGCTTACACACTACTTAACCCAAATTATCCTAAGGACCAACACACACACCCATGCCCGAGGGAGGAGTCGCTCGCAGTCGGAGACGAAACGTCAGGGCAGAGTTTTATACTTCGACCACGGCCTATCAGCCTGAATGTTTTAAGTGAAGGAAAGGAAACATTGCATTGTATCTACAACAACAGTTGCCAAAATTTACATTTCGTCAGAAAGGAACTCAAGGAATTTCACAGAGTGGGAATGAAGCGGCAAATGAAATGCTAGCGTTTCTGCAAGGTGAATCAGTGGAATGTATAGTGTACTATACGCTCCATTGTGCGGATAATGTACATGAGGGATACAGTGATCACGATAAGTGCTTAGCAGTTGAAAGTGGTATTGAAACAGATGTCGGGCCTTGTACTTCATCATCTTTACCGGAAAGTGAGCTACAAACCCCGTCTCCAGTGACATCCAGTAAAGGACAATAGTTGTCCTAGGAGAGGGTACTAAACATAATTACGTCCATGGAAGATGATCCACTGCACAGTAACAACCAATTCTGAACACATATCACTTAAGTCCGCGGCAATGTGACCCTGTAGTGTATCAAAACTACTACCGGTATTCAATGGAGGACAAAACGCACTTGTTACAAAAACTGACGTTTACACGTTTCAAGAATGACACGACACAACTTGCAGGATGTGCATCAGAGTAATCTATTATGTTATGCACATAATATTGCGTGCAACATCCATTACAGTGATTTCAACGTAAGAAGTTGTTGGTTGCATAAGTTTAAACAGGGCTGCAGAACTGAGAAATGTAGGATTACGAAATTTTAAACAAAGCTTCAACTTGACGATGCAAAACAAACTGTGGAATCAGCTCGAAAAGTTTTATACGAGATAAGCAAACTCATCCCACCGTTCAGTATGGAAATTGCTTAATTCTCTGACCAGTTGACTTTGGAAGAGAAGACGCACATGAAAGAAACCCTGGAAATTATATGTTCCAGATCAACTAAAAGCACATTTTCAACGCATTCGGAAACAATTATGCCGACTGTTAAACTGGATGGTAAATGGACTAGAAAGTTATTTATTGTGCTGAGAGAAGTTGGTGGTGCTTGAAAGGTGGCTACACTGAGCCACAGCGCCAGAGATTGCGCCAAAGAGTATAATTCAGCCGCCTCCACTGGCAGTGCCTGTCGAGCACTCGTAGTAGAGTGCTTGGGCAGAACTCGTAGTAGTCAATGCTTGGGGAGAACTCGTAGTAGGCTGTGCTTGCTGAGATGTGATACTGAAAAGTTCTTGTTGAGATGTGGTAGTAGCGAGTCGGTGTGGAGAGATTGTAATGTTTAGAGTGCTTTTCATCAATATAAACGAAGGTAAAAAAAAAATTTCTTTTCTCTCTCATTATTTCAGTGTCCTGAATAATGCGTCATTACAGGTTCAGTCAACAAAGCATCTGGCGTGTGTTCTTGTATTAGAGTGTAATTCTGGTTTTCTTGCGCAATTATAGTATTTCTAATTTTTTTTATCACGTCAGTATAAATGGTATTTGAAATTTCTTGTCTTATTGAAGAAGAACCGTGCCAGATGTGTACGTTGAGTCACACCCTCCCACACAGAACAATTACACTTGTGCCTTGGTTTCGTAGGTTTTATAGTTGCTGGGGACTTAATTAATTAATTGTGTTAACAGGAAATTTTCATTTCATTCTTTGTTGTTGTTCTATGCAGTCAGATTGCGTACTAAAACTAGTCAGGGCCAACCGTTTACGAGACTTGCGTAATCGGACATACAGCCACTAAAAATTAAAAAGTATTTTCATTAATAATAGTTAAGCCCCCATGCACGTGGCGACCGCTGCTTCGGATCGTCCCTTGGAATTATTCTGATTGTAAAAATAGTAGACAGTAGTATTGTTGTAGTAATTTGTAGTTTAGTAATTGTAGTCTATTTTGCATGTGTAGATTTGGTAATTGTCATTCTTCTAATGGTATTTTTCAAAATTTAATTTGTGTTGTCTTGTCTATGGGTTTAACAATTTAGTGCAATTATTTCAATTGATCGTTAATTGTGTTTGAGGGAAACATTTCGTGTGAATGGTGTTGTTGGAGATAAGGAGTCATTGTGTGTGATTTTCGTACAGTGACGAGTTTTGTATATTTTGTAAATGATTACGCGATCAATGAAAAAGGCAAAAATGATGAATAGTGAGAATAACGAAATTGTTAACATGGCGAACTCGCCAACATAGGAAAACAGTATGATGGATAATGAAGTGGAAAACAATGTAGTAAGTCGGGAAAATAGTCCGGAACCATTTCAAAATTTTTCTCAATCAGAAATTCACAGAATACGAGATTAACGATAGAAGATTCTGTAATAGTATCGAACACAGATGGCCTTACAGCTATGACGAAGGAAGCTGGTTTTGTGGGAAATGTTAGGGGCGAAAGGAATTTTGAACTAGTTCATACGGAGCAGTTGATGAGTGCAATATTAAATTTGGGAACACGGTTAGACTCACAAATAGGAACAATTAAAACAGAAATAGGAACAATTGAAACTGAGATGGGAACAATGGAAACACGGTTAGACTCACGAATAGGGACATGTTTCAAAAACATGAAAGATGAATTAAAGAAAGAAATTCGAGAAGAAGTACAACCGATTTTGAATGCTCACAATAACAGATTATTTGCAGTAGAGATTAGACAAAGGGAACAGGATAGAGAACAGGAAGAAAGAGATCGCGTGATAGTACAGAAATTTTCAGAGTTAAATTTACAACGTGCAAAAGATAAGGAAGAAATATTTGAGAGACTCGAGGAATCCGTACCAAATGACAGAATAAATAACCTAACACAACAATATGAACAGTTAACTACCAAATGTGTTAATACTGAAACCCGAGTCGCGACACTTACGGAAGACGTAAATAAACAGAAAGAACAAATAGGTGATTTATCAGAAAGAGTTGAGGAGATTTCAGTTAAATTGACAAGTCTTAGTTTAAGTGGGGACAGAGATTCAGATGATACAGCACCATTGCCATTTGCAGAAACCGAAGAATACCAGAACATAAATAAACATGTTGAAAATCAGGGAAAATTTAATGAACGCGTGAAAAGGGAATTTGAGGCATTAAAAAAGCAAGTCAAACAGATTGAAGGCGAAATCGTAGGAAAAGACAGTAGAAGAAATTTAGAATCACAGATAGCAGAGGGATTTGAAGAAAATAATTTGTTTCATTTACGGGATGCAACAAGAGAGCGCCAGGCGCGCGAACTTGACAATAATCGACATTCGGACTGGGACAGACGCGGTAGGTCTTTGTCGCCACGAGGCGAAAACTTTGGCTATAAGCACTTTTTGATTGTTCGCAAATTTAAGATCTTCCGCAATTCTAAGAATGACATACATTCATGTTCATGGTTAGATCAATTTATGTAAGCACTCCCGCCAAATTTGCCACTAAGTCACAAACTGGAAATTATGTGCGGCTATTAAAGTCCTCAGGGGATTCAGTACTCTAAGTGAATATGTGCCGTAGCGAGCATAGGGCCCCGAGCTGTAGTGGTGCTATTTCTCTTTTAGTTTTCTGTACCGCTGCCTACTCTTTTACTATTCTTTGCATCTGTCAAAAACAACTCTTCTACTATCAATCTATCTAGAGAGTAAGTAAACAATAACCGGATATGACTATTTTACCTAAATGTGATTTCGGAAATTTCCGTTTGGACTTACTGTATCTTCTGCAGCATTCATTCGTAGCTTAAATGAAATTTTACCTGTTTATCTTCGTGACAATATTACTTCATATGTTGACGATATTCTTATTGCTAAACATTCTTGGAGTGAGCACAACAAAATTTTGGATTCATTATTACGTATCTTTGCAAGAGTTGGCATTACAGTGAACTTGGAAAAATCTGAATTTGGTCGTTCTCAGGTGAAATTTCTCGGTCACGTTATTTCTACAGAAGGTATTCTTCCTGATCCAGAGAAACTAGACGCTATTCGTAATTATGCTGTTCCTACTACAAAACGTGACGTTCGTAGTTTCCTTGGTGTCTGTAATTTTCTTAGACGCTTTGTTAAATTGGACGATTTGGCCACACCTCGTTTATGTGAACTATCCGGAAAGGATTCTAATTGGTGTTGGGATGAGGAAGCTCAATCAGAATTTGAACAACTTCGTGATGCTTTAGTGGCTGCTCCACTTCTTTCACATCCGGATTTATCTAAAGATTTTTGTTTGGCGACGGACTCATCATATAAAGGCCTAGGTGCACATTTATTTCAAGAGATAGAAGAAGACGGCGTTGTAGTACAGAAGACTATTGCATTTGGAAGTCGTGTTCTCTCTAAATCAGAAAAGAATTATTCGATTACGGAACTTGAAGCTTTGGCGGTTGTTTGGGCTTTCACAAAATTTCGCACATTTTTGTTTGGCAGACATACTAAGGTTTACACCGATCATCGAGCTCTGGAATTTCTTATGTCGACAAAATTAACTCATGGCAGATTGTCACGATGGGCGTTGTACCTACAGGAATTTGATTTTAGTATTGTTTACATACAGGGTTCTTCAAATATTGTTGCTGATGCTTTTTATCACGTGCATCTATGGGTTTGAAACAAAGCGCTGAAGAGGACTGCATAGAAAACAATTATTGTTTGATGTATATTCAAGGTGTTGCGTTTGAGAACTTTATTTCATCTTCGCTCCAGGACATCGCTAAGGAGCAAAATAAGGATCCAATCTGGAAGGACATTAAGGAGAAGTGGAGGAGAAAGGAAAGCGTAGCGATTAGACAGCATTATTTAGTTCGCAATGACATTCTTTTTAAACGAAAATCGGTCGACAACTCTGTTTGGTTAGTTTGTATTCCTGATGAGTGGGTTAATAAGCTGATTTGGTACACACATTTCAGTTATGCACACTTTGGTCCCAGAAAATGCTTTCATAAATTACGGGAAAATTGCTACTTCAGTAATATGGAAAAACGTATTCGATCTGTTCTGGCCAAATGCAAATTATGTCAAAAGGCTAAGCCGCCAACAATTTCTCACAGAGCTCCGTTGTTTCCTATCATTCCAGCGAAATTAAAGGAGATGGCTGCAGTTGATTTGTTCGGTCCAGTGGTTCGTTCTACTAATGGTTTTGCGTACATTTTCGTAGCAGTGGAATTGACATCAAAATATGTGTGTTTTACACCGTTACGCAAAGCAACAGCTCGTTCAGTATCTAATGCTTTCATTAACCATTTTCTTAAAGAAGTTGGTCATGTTGATAAGGTTATATCAGATAATGGATCACAGTTTCGTTCTAAAATTTGGCTTCGTACTCTACGGCGTCGTAAAATTAAACCAATTTTCATTTCACTTTTTCACCCTCAATCTAACGCATGAAGGAAATCAATAAATTGTGTCGTCTTTATTGTCATCAGAATCACAGAACGTGGGATCAGTATCTTCATATTTTTCAAAACATTCTGAATTAACTCCCTAATGACTCAACTTCTTTACCGCCTATACTGATATTAAAAAACAAAGCACCGACAAATCGCATATCTGAAATCGTTCATTTTCCGCCTACACGGAAACTGTGGCATTCTGAAGTTGTGAACCTGGCTCTACAAAATATTGCATCTGCGGCTGTTAGAAGAGAGATATCAGCTAAACATCCTGGTCATTTAAAAATCTTGCCAGTTGGTCAAAAAGTGTTAATTAAATCTCATCGTTTGTCTCACAAAGGAAAAGGCTTGTGTCGCAAATTTTTTCTCCTTTATAACGGTCCATATAGAATTCGCAAAATTATTCATGATAACACTGTTGAAGTAGAAACTCTTAAATCTCGACGCTCTAAGGGAATACATCATATATCTAACGTTAAAATTTTTGTGAAATGATATACTTTTGAAAAATTTTTGTGGAATGACATACTTTAGAGAAACTAACAGCTACATGTAAACATGCAGAGAATACAAGGATACCGCGCTGTGTTTTGGCGGCGGCACATACTCAAAGCAACAGTCAAGTCTGATCGCCGCACAAGGCAGTCGTTGACCGCAAACAATTACTTCCTACGTCACACGCCTACAGCTGATCGAGCGCTCAGTGCGAATGCACTGACAGCCATAAACAAATACACAGTCTAGGTTCTCCGACTAAATGCAGTATAAAGCTATAGTGACTTGATGAATTATGTTATTAACATTCAGTATTTTTCAGGATACGGTTCTATAAAATATTTAAGAACTTCAGGTAAATTCTGTGTGTCTCCGACGTTAAGAGGACTTGCTATCGATAAATTTTCAGGAAGAATGTAATTTCCAAGAAGAAGCTAATAAACTAAAAAGGTAACTATTAATTGAGTTTATTTTTCAGGTAACATATTTCCACTTAGGTACATACTTTAGACGTAATTTGCTGCTCGCGATTACGTGATTCATACTTGTGCTAAATTTCATATTCTATGAATTTACTTGTGAAGCGACGTGCTTGCGTACATTTGCTGATTTTTGTCGATGTTTTATTAATGAACAGGGTTGTTATTTGTATATATTATGCATCGCTTGGCTGCAATGCTTTTTCACTGATGTCGTATTTTTTTTTTATTATGTGCCTGCTGTGCTTATTTATTTAAATTATAATTGTCACCTGATTAATTGTGCTGACTGTGATTATGTATGTAAGTGCCGGCCGAAGTGGCCGTGCGGTTAAAGGCGCTGCAGTCTGGAACCGCAAGACCGCTACGGTCGCAGGTTCGAATCCTGCCTCGGGCATGGATGTTTGTGATGTCCTTAGGTTAGTTAGGTTTAACTAGTTCTAAGTTCTAGGGGACTAATGACCTCAGCTGTTGAGTCCCATAGTGCTCAGAGCCATTTGAACCATTTTTATGTATGTAAGTTATACTTAGTGATTTATCTGCTTGCGCCTTCATGTTTACTTATTAAGATTACATATGAACATTTATTTGCTTATGCTGATATGATGCTAATGACCTGTTTATTATGTTAGATAACATATTTGCTGCCTTGCTTATGGATTGTATATTTACACATTTCTGTTTTGTTGTCATAACTACTCTTTAATTTGGTATATAGAAATGCTGATATACTGTATATGAACATAGAGTTTAGGTAACACTATTGTATTAATTATAGGTTGTTTGCTTGGCAGAGCCTCGTTGTAAGAATTGTGCTGCATCCACTTGTTGACATTCTGTTCTCTACTGGTATGTTTACTCGCTATTGCATGTTTTGCTTACGCTCAGTGCCTTATATTTTAAGATCAGAAAATGAACTGCTATAATTCGACATAAACGACATTAGTACAAGAAACTTCTTAGAAGTCACATGAGCTGAGGTTTTATGGAAGCTGTAGAAATTTATGCTAATAGGAAGGAAGCTAACGACATGACATACCAAAACTAGGTTTAGACCATTGACAGTTATTACACTGCATTTCTCGTGAGCAATTGAAATAGGAAGTGACACTTGACACAAGAAATACTCCACATGTTTGCTTCTGTTTGCCATAATTCTTGAAGTGTTGTACACACTGTGAAATATTATGATCATTCACACTCCATAATCGTACTTAATTACTGAGAGTTATTCGAACTAAGTCTGTTAGAGGTCATGTATGCATTTCTTTTGCTTATAATTCATAATGAGTAGAAGATTTGGGTCAGATGGATTACACAGAGGTTGTGTGTTGACAGTGTGTCTTCGGATTGTATGGGATGATGAGGTTTGCATTAGGATTTTATCTGTACTTGTTCGAGGAGACTGACTAGAGGAAAGAGTTGTTATGGAAGTGAAATGATATTGGCGATAAGGTTTATATGTGTCGACGTATTGAAGAGATATTATTGAGGTATTGAGATTATATGAAGCTGATGATTATTGGAGTTTTTGTGGACAAGAGGTAAGGTAAATGATATTGATGATAAGATTTATATGTATCGACGTAAGAGGTATTATTGAAGTATTGAGATTATGTGATGCTGATGATTATTGGAGTTTTGGTGTATAAGAGGTAAAGTAAGTGAGGTGCATATTTATTTTGTTGGTCTATATGGAACAAGGAGGATGAAGATAGCAGACTAGAACACTAAAGTGGAAGGAAGATTGTCTACACACACTTTGTTAAATCAATAAGCAGTACATACTTTTTTTGGAGAGAGGAAGTAATTGCATATCTTGGCTCACTGACAGTTGTTCAGCAACCGTACATTTTGATCTGGCTTGGCAAACATTGGTCTTGACATGATGACTATGACGTTAACTAACTATTATTGACTGTTATACATTGCTGCCACTACTACTTGATACACATGATGAACATCAAATTTTGACAGAATTGCATTTACACAGTTAACACTAACACAACTTCTTAGAAGTCACATGAGCTGAGGTTTTATGGAAGCTGTAGAAATTTATGATAATAGGAAGGAAGCTAACGACATGACATACCAAAAGTAGGTTTAGACCATTGACAGTTATTACACTGCATTTTTCGTGAGCAATTGAAATGGGAAGTGACACTTGACACAAGAAATACTCCACATGTTTGCTTCTGTTTGCCATAATTCTTGAAGTGGTGTACACACTGTGAAATATTATGATCATTCACACTCCGTAATCGTACTTAATTACTGAGAGTTATTCGAACTAAGTCTGTTAGAGGTCATGTATGCATTTCTTTTGCTTATAATTCATAATGAGTAGAAGATTTGGGTCAGATGGATTACACAGAGGTTGTGTGTTGACAGTGTGTCTTCGGATTGTATGGGATGATGAGGTTTGCATTAGGATTTTATCTGTACTTGTTCGAGGAGACTGACTAGAGGAAAGTGTTGTTATGGAAGTGAAATGATATTGGCGATAAGGTTTATATGTGTCGACGTATTGAAGAGATATTATTGAGGTATTGAGATTATATGAAGCTGATGATTATTGGAGTTTTTGTGGACAAGAGGTAAGGTAAATGATATTGATGATAAGATTTATATGTATCGACGTAAGAGGTATTATTGAAGTATTGAGATTGTGTGATGCTGATGATTATTGGAGTTTTGGTGTATAAGAGGTAAAGTAAATAGGTGCATATTTATTTTGTTGGTCTATATGGAACAAGGAGGATGAAGATAGCAGACTAGAACACTAAAGTGGAAGGAAGATTGTCTACACACACTTTGTTAAATCAATAAGCAGTACATACTTTTTTTGGAGAGAGGAAGTAATTGCATATCTTGGCTCACTGACAGTTGTTCAGCAACCGTACATTTTGATCTGGCTTGGCAAACATTGGTCTTGACATGATGACTATGACGTTAACTAACTATTATTGACTGTTATACATTGCTGCCACTACTACTTGATACACATGATGGACATCAAATTTTGACAGAATTGCATTTACACAGTTAACACTATTCAATTACACAGTAGTACTTAATGTGGATGAAAGATGAGTGAGTGGGTTTTGTGTGTTTTCCTTTCCTAATCCTACCCACCTATCTCCTAAATATTATTTTATTCGTTTGTAGTGTCTTGCACTGACACCCATAAATATTATAGGTTTACTGATATTTGAGTATTTGTAATAGTTCATATGACAATTATCTGATATCATTTGTGTGTTTATTAGAATTTATATGTTTAGTGTGTAAAAGCATTTGTATGTGTATTCAAACTGTTGTTCATGCCTGAACTGTCTGATTAGTGATGGTGAATATTATGAACTGTTACCTGCACTTGTTCAACGTAGATGGGTGCCACTTAGAAATGTTTAATTTCTGCTGATGAACTGTGTGATTAGTGATAGTGAATATTATGGACTGTTACTTGTACTTTTTCTACATGATTGGTGCCACTAGGACATGTTTAATTTCTGCTTATAAACTCTGATGAGCAGTGTGATCAGTGATAGTGAATATTATGGACTGTTACTTGTACTTTTTCTACATGATTGGTGCCACTAGGACATGTTTAATTTCTGCTTATAAACTCTGATGAACAATGTGATCAGTGATAGTGAATATTATGGACTGCTCTCTGGACCAACTCAACTTTGTTGGATGCCAAAGATGGAACTGCTTCTACTGAAATAGTGTGACTTGTTGCTGTCTGCACCTGCTCACCATTACTGGGTGCCACTGATGGACTGCTTCTACTGAAATGATGTCACTTGTTGGTGTTGCACCTGTTCAACATTACTGAGTGCCACTAATGGAACTGCTTCTACTGACATAATGTCACTTGTTGGTGTTTGCACCTGTTCAACATTGCTGGGTGCCACAGATGGAACTGCTTCTACTGAAATGAAGTCACTTGTTGGTGTTTGCACCTGTTCAACATTGCTGGGTGCCACAGATGGAACTGCTTCTACTGAAATGAAGTCACTTGTTGGTGTCTGCTCCTGTTCAACATTACTGGGTGCCACTGATGGACTGCTTCTACTGAGATAATGTCACTTGTTGGTGTCTGCACCTGTCAACATTACTGGGTGCCACTAATGAACTGCTTCCACTGACATAATGTCACTTGTTGCTGTCTGCACCTACTCAACATTGCTGGGTGCCACTGATGGATTGCTTCTACTGAAATAATGTCACTTGTTGGTGTCTGCACCTGTTCAACAATGCTGGGTGCCACTGATGGACTGCTTCTACTGAGATAATGTCACTTGTTAGTGTCTGCACATGTTCAACATTGCTGGGTGCAACTGATGGAGCTACTACCAACTACTTGTTTTTTTTTTTTTTTTTAATCATTGAAAGCATTTTATGTGAACATTTGTATAAACAGATTTTTTTGTGTATTGTGTAAACTATTATGTAAAGTCACATGTATGAAAGAATTTGTATTGCTTACTGTATTTTATATATTAGGTTATTGAAAGGTCTGTGCAAAGCCAAAATTTTATCGAATTATGTGATATTTACGTATTAACAATATCTTTTACTTTTGTCTGTATTTTGTGGACGAATTTGGTGGTATTTTCACCACCAATGCTGGCAAAAATACCATCAGATTCTGGCCCGTGGAGGAGGGGCATATGAAAGGTGGCTACACTGAGCCACAGCGCCAGAGATTGCGCCAAAGAGTATTATTCAGCCGCCTCCACTGGCAGTGTCTGTCGAGCACTCGTAGTAGAGTGCTTGGGCAGAACTCGTAGTAGTCAGTGCTTGGGGAGAACTCGTAGTAGGCTGTGCTTGCTGAGATGTGATACTGAAAAGTTCTTGTTGAGATGTGGTAGTAGCGAGTCGGTGTGGAGAGATTGTAATGTTTAGAGTGCCTTTCATCAATATAAACGAAGGTAAAAAAAAAAAAGAAAATTTTCTTTTCTCTCTCATTATTTCAGTGTCCTGAATAATGCGTCATTACAGGTTCAGTCAACAAAGCATCTGGCTTGTGTTCTTGTATTAGAGTGTAATTCTGGTTTTCTTGCGCAATTATAGTTTTCTAATTTTTTTTATCACGTCAGTATAAATGGTATTTGAAATTTCTTGTCTTATTGAAGAAGAACCGTGCCAGATGTGTACGTTGAGTCACCCCCCCCCCCCCCCCACAGAACAATTACACTTGTGCCTTGGTTTTGTAGGTTTTATAGTTGCTGGGGACTTAATTAATTGTGTTAACAGGAAATTTTCATTTCATTCTTTGTTGTTGTTCTATGCTGTCAGATTGCGTACTAAAACTAGTCAGGGCCAACCGTTTACGAGACTTGCGTAATCGGACATACAGCCACTAAAAATTTAAAAAGTATTTTCATTAATAATAGTTAAGCCCCCACGCATGCTCTGCCCCCTACGGTTCCTCCCCCTGTGTGTGGTCTTGCAAGAGTAGTATGGAATATTTACGTTACGGCAAGAAAGAGTGGGAAAACGAGCGTAAGAGAACTACCACCATTATATGAACACACCTTTTGGTGAATAACTGGACAAAATAACGTGCTTTTACCTGATTCCTTGCCTGCTTATAGAAAGTTTACTCATTTAGAGCGAACTATCCCTCCTGAAATGTGAGTGACATTGGAATTCATACTACCTAGAACCACTGGATAAATTCAGACTCAGGATGTTTGTTTTTTCCGCACCTATAAAACATGTTATTGTCTTACATGCAGCTGCACCTTAAAGGATAGACAGCTTCACGATAAGCTCCACGACAGACCGTTTCGCATTCGGTTGGATGCCGTCACATTTAACCAGTTCTCATCGTCTCGTTACACCAATATCACTCTAAATGCTTTCTTTAGATACCTAGCTGAACCCTCTGTACGGTTTGTAATACCCGAGGAGCTCCTCTTCGGTCTTGATGGCGCGAACCTTTATGATCACTGTCTGTCCCCATTTTCTGCCCGTTCTTCAAGGTTCAAGTTAATGGTTTGTCTAGAACATTTATTGAATGTCGACTATGTCCATTTTGTGGAGTGTAATACATACATCCCATTGAAGGTTCACCTCTGCACCACCGGAACACTCATTTTTCGCGCTCCTAATGTACATGGTGAGGCATTTGCAGCTAACATTTTGCCTTTCATAATTCTTAACGCAACGCTTTCAAATAAGTCATTCTAAAGACTGAACTTGCAACCTCATGCTCAAGGGGTTCCTCGTGTGTCCCTGGTTTAAATCTTCCGCTCGGCTCCAAATCAGAGGACCGCAATCACTTCTGGAAATGATGCTGCTTTCACCCTGAGAGGGTGGGTAGCTGTATTCGCCAGAGCAGCTAGCCGCCTTCGGGAACCGATGGTGGCCTCTGAACCCAGGTGTGAGGCGTCATTCGTGGCCATATGACCCACGATGTGGAGCCGGGTGCATCCAGCACACTCAATTGCTACCCTCAGAGCCTCCCCCACATAACAGATGAGAACTTCCAGCAAGAAAACAGACTGCACACTGGCATATTTCCAGACCTGCAAGCTACTTTCCTAAGGAGCCCCATCACCCAGCTAACGTTGGAACCCCAAATGACAAGGAATACCATCCCTTGCGCTAGTTCGGACCTTTCAGGAAGACTGTGTTCAGTCATTACTAAATAGGCATCCTGTGCTGGCTCAGAAGTCATTCTGGAACAGAATATACTTCAATCCTTTCTCCAAGCCACAGAGAGACAGCTGTACGGCTAGTAATCACTATCGCGTTCTGCTCAGAATCACTGACAAGCAAATTTCAAGCGGCCAGGTCGTGTGAATGAGAAGGTGCTGCTTTGCCTTGGATCCCGGATGACTCCTGTGGGCTACAGAGATGCCAAACCATTTGTTTCAGTACCTTACCCGTAGCCCCAGACAGCTGCCTGAAACCAGGCGATCGTGGTCAACAGAATTTCCAACTGTTTGCGGATGATGGCCAATTTCCCTTACATACGTACACAACAGGTGCATTCCCTGTTTATCTTTAATCAAGTTTTGTCCGTTCCACAAGTAATATGACATTAACCCAAGGAATAACTGAGTGTAATCTTTCTACTTCTATGCTATTTTTATTGCATTGCAGTCAGATCACACAGCGCAAATGCACTAAAATGTCACAAATACTTAGTTACTATGTACTAGTCATCACAGTATGCTACACAGATACAACTAACTTCTTTTCAGAAGCACACGAGACATAAACCAAATTCTGTGTAAGAAAAAGAAACTGCTGTTGCTTCTAAAGCACACGCTCGATCTCAAGTCTGCGGCTCCAACGAGAATAACAATAATAAATCAACAAATAGTATCATGTAGCAAGTCGTATCATCATGGAGTAAGACAATGGAAGTGTTATAGAAGCATGAAAATATCGGTCCCATCGGATTAGGGAAGGATGGGGAGGGAAGTCGGCCGTGCCGTTTCAAAGCGACCATCCCGGCATTTACTTGAAGAGATTTTGAGAAATCACGGGAAACCTAAATTACGATGACCGGACGCGGGCTTGAACCGTCGTCCTCCCAAATTAAAAACCAATGTGATAAACACTGTGCCACCTCGCTCGGTGATGCCAAAAGAAGATTAATCTACATTTATTAGGGTCAGTGACGTACGAATGCATGCTGAAATTTAACACTTCCGAATTTTTTATTCTGTTAGTAATATCTGTTACGGTATTCCCTGTCGTGCGTTTTACTCGGTCGACCTTCCTGCTTCGCTGGAACAGCTTGCAACCCTCCGCCGCTAGAAGGCGCTGAACTTGAAACGTCCCCTTAGAATAATTTATACATGACTGTGCTTAAACTGACACACAATATTTTTTAGCGCAACGCAATCTGACTTTCAGAAATCCCTACAAAGGAATGGCCCTGACTAACATCAACCTATACCTTTCACAAATCACTTACCTCACAAAAATCTTCGTTACTCGAACTACTGCAATACAGCGAGCGCCACTACTACCAGCTAAATAAAAGATTCAAACTACGGAAGGCACTAACTGCTGATAGGCATAGTTAGCAAATAAAAGATTTTAATAGAGAACAAACAATGTATTTACCTTAATAATCATAATATATATAGCAGTTCATGCCATCCAGTATTACAAATTTCAAAACTCCGTCATCTCTCTCCCCACATCCACCACTGCTGGCGGCTCACCTCCAACTGCGCAACGCTACGCGCCGTTCACGTCCAGCTGCCCAACACTACAATGGCAGACAACAATGCTAACTAGCCACAGACTGCACACAGCACAGCCAGTGATTTTCATACAGAGCGCTACGTAACGTTGCCAATAAGAAAATATAAACAGCCTACTTACAAACTGTAGCGTGTAACATAGCGGGATGTAAGTTAACTATGTCGGTGCGTGAGAAATAGCTTGCTGTAGTCGAGCGTCTTACTTCAGAAAACTTCATCCACACATGGACCAAACTCTGTTTCAGTATTATTATTTTCGTGTCAGAAACTTACATAAAACACAGTTTATACAAATGGTGACAGATCAACACAGTTTACATAATCTTTGAACAAAATTTGGCCCTTTCCAGTGCATTTTCTGTTGCCTTGTGAAGGTCATCTTTTGTGGGTAGCTGGACACAGTCGACACTGAAGCATATGTTGAGCAGTCTGTTCTTCCCCGCAGTCGCAGTGAGTTTTATTTTCTTCCATGTATCCTCATTTTGCGAGGTTAAACAGTGATCTGCCCGCTCCTGACCTGAACCTATTCTAGGACTTCCAGACTGGCCAATTCTCATGATTACCTGGGGGTAAACATTCCGAAAATCCTTTCCAATCAGGAGGGTGGGGTGTCTCGGCCCTCCATAGTTGCAACCTGGCTTCGTCATCAATGGTTGTTAGTTTCTCCGATGTTCTGAGGAAACTTTTCCTTAACCTTATTCTTTGTGGGTAGGGTTGTTGCCCATGCATGGGATGCGTTTCTCAAGCTGCAGTTTCATTCTTTCCCTGTTTGCTGCTATTTCTCTTCGAACAGAAGGTGGTGCAGTTCTTGCAAGATGGTTGACCCACTCGACTGAATTTGGCTTGAAGCAGACTGTTGCAATTCTGCATGTGTCTTTTAGGACAATATCCACCTGTTTGGTATGTGTTGACTTGCACCAGACAGGACAGGCATACTCTGCAGCGGAGGGGCCTAATGCCACTACAGTAGTCGGATGATATCAGCTTGACTACCCCACTATCTTGCACAGGATAGAGCAACATGGAGAGCTGCATCATACCAGATTCAGTACTGAAGACCACAACAACAACAACCTATCTGTGATCCGGCCAGTTTTCTCAATACGTTTTTCCTACTGGAAAGTTCTGATTTGAATTTCGTGCAGTGTTTCTTGAACATTATAAGTCGGTCAAGTGTTATTCCCAGTTGCTTTGGGGTGTCACAGTGTTCCAATTTAACCCTCGACCATTCTAATTTGTGGTAGGTTTCCATTTTTTTCAGATGGACGCACTTGTGTCTCTGATGGGTTTGGCTTAAACTTCTGTAGTATTTTGACAGTCCTTCAAAAGCACTCTTTAGTGTGATTTCTTCAGTATGACAACGCCAGATCACACACGAGCGTTTCTACATCTGCAACAATCCGACACCTTGGATTCACTGTCATGGATCATCCACCGCACAGGCACGACGTGGCTGCATCTGGTTTTCACCTGTTTCTAAGCGTTAAAGAACACCTTCGAGAAGTCCACTTTGATACTGATGATGCGATACAAAAAAGTCAAACGTTGTACAGCGACGGTATCAACAAACTGGTCTCTCGTCGGGAGGTATGTGTTTGTCGCCAGGCTCACTATGTTGAGAAACAGATATGTAGACTTGAAGAATAAAGATAAAGAATGGTAATAACGTCTGTTTTATTTTTAAAACTGTAAGAGTTTTCACATAAATAATTCCGAAGCATTACTGTTCAGCACGTGTTCTTAAGGTGGATGAAAATAAATATACTTATTCAGCCAACTTTAGAGTAGCATTAATTCATAAATTAGAGTAAGAATAGTAGGATTCGTTATTAATAAGATGTTACGACAAAATATGACTTACTGTGAAGAATTCACTTACTGTGATTATTCTTACGAAAGTCTAACGCAAACCAACGACAATAATTATAGCTCAGGTACGGATGACAGAGTTGCTGGAGAATGGGTGGTCGGCAATAGAAATGAGTGGGAAGTAAGATTCATCGAGTCCTGCAGTGCACTTCATCTATGAATGGCAAATACACTGCTTAGAAATTACAAGGAAAAGAAGAAACAGCAAGATAATTATTGAACTGCATCATGGTGAAAATGAGATTCGGAAATCAGTTGTTGAATAGCAAGGCGTATTCAGAAACAAATATTAGACTCTAATTATAATTTAGTAATGATTAACAGTTAAAACATCGGATTAAATAGTCTACATCTCACTTTACACCAGGACCTCTTCCTAAACAACTGGCTCTGTCGGTAGTAACTCTTGTCCTAAATGCCCATGAAAATGGGGCATTTAGGCGTTTAGTAGACAGCTCATTTAATTTCGATTGCATAACTTGTCTCTGAATTTTCGTGTAGTTTTCCACACACATGCTTCTTCTGCAGCGTACATGAAACGCATGTCTGCAAGTTCTTGTAACGAGTACCGTTGCATATTACACAATATGAAAAAGCTACAGAAACAGGACACGTCACAGAGTTTATTATTGTTTTACTAGATAACTACCGAAATCGATACAGCAGGGAGTAATTTATTATCAAACAGGCGCAGTTTGCAAACTGAAATCTTGAAATTTAACCGAGAATTACCGAATATGGTCCCCTGAAAACGCAAACTGATTCAGATAGCAATATATCGTATCTGGCGTATTAGGCAACCACAAACATGTTTCCATGTAGGCACTGACTGTCTTGGCTATTAGTTTTGAAATCATAAAGAGTTTGATTACTATAGAAATTCTCCCAGTCCATATGTGGCATAACAGCAAACCAGTGCATAACAGTATTGGTAAAAACAGCCTGGGTTGCAATTTCAGTTTTTTAAATTTTTTTTATTTTTCAACGAGGCGTTTCGTCTTATTTAGGCATCTTCAGGTTATCTTTTCTAGATGGACGCGGGAGGCACCAAGATCTGCACAACGCGTTCCCATTCACAGCATTAGGCTTACTACCTGAACCCCCATCTTACTGTTACTCCTGTGAACGGGAACGCGTTATGCAGATCTTGGTGCCTCTCGCGTCCATCTAGAAAAGACAACCTGAAGATGCCTAAATAAGGCGAAACGCGTCGTTGAAAAATAAAAAATTAAAAAAACTAAAATTGTAAGCAAGACTGTTTCTAACCAATAAAGTTTGATTACTTTTTTCCGTCTGTCATTTTCATTTGACTTCTCCTTATATAAACAAGAGAATTAAACTCGAAAGAAGGTCAGAAATACGTGACACGAACAGCACCACAATTGAGTTTCCTTATGACCATTGCTGTCTCAAAAGACAAATCTGTTATCAACAATAGAAATCTTTTCATTACTGAGAAGTACGAGAAACAATGATGGGAAACTTCTAAAAGTCTTCAGCATTCTAACGGCTGGATCAATGGAATATCCCGAGAGTCGTTTCGCAGGCGCTCCGAAAGGAAGCGCGTAGCAGACGACCTTCGGTAGTGATTTATGGCCACCGCTGACACCAGCATCCACTGTATGAAACGGGTGTCTCCTCTGACGCTGGACGATGACAAACGCTGCTCGGCGGGACACAGGACTCGAGGAATTTGCATTTCAAACGGCGCACACAGGTGGCGTTCTGCAGGAGCTCCTAGAGGGGACCGGAACGGGGGCATGAATAAACAAATAACCCAGGCCTCCTGCACAACGGGATGGACGTGACTGTTCACTTAATCACTCAGCTCCAACTACCGAATTGTTTCACTCTGTCTCATACTGTGTGTTATTCCTTAATATTTATTACGTTAAAACAGTGGCACAGCATATTTGTTTGTGCTTCTATCCACTTTCTACGACACAAGATCATTCCCTCCTCCTCCACACTCGTGAGATGCTTTTTACTTTTAATGAACATAAATAAACAGTAAATAGTAGAGCACTTGCCCGCGAAAGGCGAAGGTCCCAAGATCGAGTCTCGGCCCGGCACAAAGTTTTAATCTGCCAGGAAGTTTCATATCAGCGCACACTCCGCTGGAGAGTGAAAATCTCATTCTGGAGTAAATAGTAGTGTGCGAAAAAGTGTGCTATGTAAAACGTAAGAAATGCGTAGTTCTGCAAAGCAGCGAAAAATTAGACTACAAATATCATTTTCTAATGAAGAAGGAAACCAAGACCTTTAACGGACGTCATTCCCTGATGCAGGCGAGAAGCCAAGCAGATAGACACTGATGAATAAATCTAAACGCAGCTGCTGAGAAAAACACGAAATTTCTTTTATGCGTAACGATGGAACGAAAATACCTCCAAGAAGAAGTTTTCCTCCTCGTTATGCACTGTGTTGTTATTATAGTTACTTCGTCCACGGTTATCAGTTGCCTCTACCGCGTCCTCTCATCATATTAACTTGTGGTCCAGCCATCTCTCTCAGACACATTATGTCATGGCGTAAAGTCGGCGCTGGTACACCAGTCGGAAACAACAGGAAAAAGAAGGCTATGAGAAGAAGTCAGCCAATTGCAAACTGACCGACCTCCCTCCAAGACCACAAAGCGACAGCAGTGGCCCCTTCTTAAAGACGACATAAGGGCCCTCCCCGACTGGTAGAGGCTGACTTCGATAGCAGCTTCAATATTAGCCACTTCGACAGCTTCTGCATTAGTACTCTCTACATAGCACAGACTTATGGTTGACTACAATGAAGGAGACTGATCATTTTGTATATCGGCCTTTGCTTGTGATAAATATATTTAAAAAAGTTAAGTATTGTCTTGTTGTAGCACAACTCATTAATACGAATTGTTTGATTGTTTGTCTAGCGATCTGATTATGCAGGATTCCTGGACACTACACATTCACTTGCTCAAAATTTCGTTGCTCGCGAGTTTCTCGCCAACGATCCTCGTACTCTTCCCTCTCCAAAAATTCATCGAATGTTTTACATTTTCTCCCATAGTTTTGTTTTGAGTCATCTGGAAGCTTTTTCCAGACTTCCCATGCTAATTCTGATTCGGACTTTCTCTCTTTGGAGACCATGTTCCGCAAAATTCCGACATGGAATTCCTTCCATGATTGTCAGGCACTCTGACGACGACAAATTCGTGTCACAAAGTGTCTTGTTTTTTGTATACATCAGTATTTTTCCAAATACCTGTCCTTTTGATTTGTGAATGTTAATTTCACTGTACTCAGGTTCAATCCCCACCTTTTTTCGTTACCATTCAGGGCATCTAACACTAAACTGATCCTTTCACTGTCACTGATATTACTCGATAAAATTCTTTCACAGTTTCCTATGAAGTCAGCAGGGTCCCAACGTTCCAGCTTTTTTTTGCGGATCGTATTTATCGTCCTTCTGCAAGAGTTCATGCTTCTGTACCACTTGCTGTACGCTATCTGTCCTACTCTGTAACTGTTGACGCAACGATCCCATTTCATTTCAAGTTTCAGTTTAACTATTCCCTAATGTTTATTGTTTTACGCAAGAATTTATGGTAGTTTCCACTGCCAAAATTTTGGCATTTCTTTCTTCAGAAACCTCTTGTTTTAGTACTGAAAGTAACGCTTTTATTTTTTCACCTAACGTTGGTTGTACTTCCCTTACTTTTTTATATTTCAGAATCGAATCTCTGTTCGACATCTCTAACCTTATTTTGTATTTCTTCAAATCTGACCTTACCGAACCTATTGATTTACAAAGTGCAGGTATTCTTTCGCTTTCTCCATTCAAAATAGCTGGTTATCTTTTATTTTATCGGATAAACTAGTATTTAGATCTGCAATCTTACTATCAAGATTTGCCTCCATTTGCTTACTGTTCTTCTCTAATGTTATATGACTGTGTGGTGTCGGACTTATCCGAAAGAACAGACACCACACATTAATAAAATTAATTCACTTGGATGGGAAATGGATCGACTTCCTACAGTGCAGATGCGTAAGTACATCTGAAATCATGTGGGAGTCTCAGAGTAGCGAGCATGGAGTAAATGGATAGGGGCTGCGGATTGGTGGCACTCGATGGAATGTGAAACGGCCGTGAGGCGTGCCGAGATAGTCCACGCAGGGGTAGTAATACGGTGTCCCGCATGGCGTAGTGGTTAACGCATCTACCTAACAAGCAGGCGATCCCGGCTTCAAATACAGGTGTGATACACTTTTTCACTCCTCATGACACATTCCACGTAATGTCCAAATGCAGCTGAAATCAGTAATCCTTTTCTTTTCCTTTTTCCTCATGTCCATCTTCAATTTATATACACTACTGGCCATTAAAATTGCTACACCAAGAAGATGATAAGCGGGTATTCAATGGACAAATATATTATACTAGAATTGACATGTGATTACATTTTCATGCAATTTGGGCGCATAGATCCTGAGAAATCAGTACCCAGAACAACCACCTCTGGCCGTAATAACGGCCTTGATACGCCTGGACATTGAGTCAAACAGAGCTTGGATGGCGTGTACAGGTACAGCTGCCCATCCAGCTTCAACACGATACCACAGTTCATCAAGAGTAGTGACTGGCCTATTGTGACGAGACAGTTGCTCGGCCACCATTGACCAGACGCTTTCAATTGGTGAGAGATGTGGAGTATGTGCTGGCCAGGGCAGCAGTCGAACATTTTCTGTATCCAGAAAGCCCATACAGGACCTGCAACATTCGGTCGTGCATTATCCTGCTGAAATGTAGAATTTCGAAAGGATCGAATGAAGGGTAGAGCCACGGGTCGTAACACATCTGAAGTGTAACGTCCACTGTTCAAAGCGCCGTCAATGCGAACAAGAGGTGAGCAAGACGTGTAACCAATGGCACCCCAACCATCACGCCGGGTAATACGCCAGTATGGCGAAGAGGAATACACGTTTCCGATGTGCGTTCACCGCGATGTCGCCAAACACGGGTTCGACAATTATGATGCTGTAAACAGAACTTGGATTCATCCCAAAAAAATGACGTTTTGCCATTCGTGCACCCATGTTCGTCGTTGAGTACACTATCGCAGGCGCTCCTGTCAGTGATGCAGCGTCAAGGGTAACCACAGCCATGGTCTCCGAGCTGATAGTCACTGCTGCTGCAAACGTCGTCGAACTGGTCGTGCAGATGGTTGTTGTCTTACAAACGTCCCCATTTGTTGACTCAGGGATCGAGACGTGGCTGCACGCTCCGTTACAGCCATGCGGATAGGATGCCTGTCATCTCGACTGCTAGTGATACGAGGCCGTTGAGATCCAGCACGGCGTTCCGTATTACCCTCCTCAACCCACCTATTCCATATTTTGCTAACAGTAGTTGATGTCGACCAACGCGAGCAGCAATGTCGCGATACGATCAACCGCAATCGCGATATGCTCCAATCCGACCTTTATCAAAGTCGGAAACGTGATGGTACGCATTTCTCCTCCTTACACGAGGCATCACAACAACGTTTCACCAGACAACGCCGGTCAATTGCTGTTTGTGTATGAGAAATCGGTTGGAAACCTCATGTGAGCACGTTGTAGGTGTCACCACCGGCGCCAACCTTGTGTGGATGCTCTGAAAAGCTAATCATTTTCGTATCACAGCATCATCTTGCTGTCGGTTAAATTTCACGTCTGTAGTACTTCATCTGCGTGGTGTAGCAATTTTAATTACCAGTAGTGTATAACTGATTAGTGAAAGTAATTTTCACAGTTTTCAATTCGCCAGTGAAACGACCATGTAGCATGCCCTGATTACTATTCACTTTATTTTTGTTTTCGTTCATGGCTGTCGTGTTAATACCCTTGTTCTTTAGATTTTTGCGCGATTGTGGTCTTGAACGATCTGCACCTCGACTACACTTTGGTGAGGTGGAGTCCCTCTACGACCACACTGGCGTGATGGTCAACTCAAAAGGTCTACTGCCATCTCTGCATGAGGGTTAGTTTTCACTTGAGCGAAGTGTCGCAGGATGTGGGTACTGCGATGTTTCCGTACGTCTGGTTAAGGTTAACAATTAATACACGCTCATCTGGAGATAGATTGGGTCGAAGTCAAACGAAAGGTAGCGGTTTGAAGGGCAGAGGAAAAAAAGTGCCAAGGCAAGAGCCAAGGGAAAAAACCCTCTGCGATAGTTAGGTCGGGTGGTAAGAGCAGTAGTGGATATCTCGCTGCCTGCGATAGGCCATGCAAGGGTAGGCTTTGTTAGTACTGGGTACAATGCATTTCGATACTTTTGGCGTTGTGCGGTGCTGTGCCTCGGCGGCTGCCGCTGGATGCCGGCGTTGAACTCTCGCTCAGCGTCAGCAACCTGCAACAGTTAGAGGTTTATCATCGTTTTGTGTCCGAAAGGTCATATATCGGATGCACAGTGTAGGGTGACGTTGGCGATTTGTTTGTGCGTCAGTGGGCGAGACCGTCGGTTTCCCTGCTGTGGCCTGTTAGTCGACTCTAATAGCAGTTGGTAATTTCCAGTCGACGTTGCTGATATGCAGGGGCTTGCCGACGTTTGCCGCTTGTTGGTGTATATTGGCTTGCCATAGGTGGTTATGCGCTACCTTGTAGTGTCTTTGGCGGCTAATGCTTCCTTTGGCGTAATTCCTCGCTTATTTATTGATAAGTTACGGAATCAGTTTCTACATTTGTTTTATCTGGAGTAACTGATTCTATTTTCACCAGTAAATATGAATTTCTAACTTCGGTTTTTATTTTGACTCAACGTGGACTGCCATCCATACTTTATTCATGTAAAGCATATATGTCACTCTTGTCCGGACCCGACGCAGTCTGTTTGTCATCATGTGAACCTTCTGCCTTAGCGCCTACGTCATTCCTTTCTGCTGTGTCACTGTTACGTTCTGTATTGAATTCGTTACTATCTCATTTTCCTGTCTTGCTGTTATGTAATTACAGTCCAGTTAAATCTCTCCTAACGTTTTTGAATTAATTCTTCCGTTCTGCAAAATCGGGTTTCCGGGCTCGAAGTGTCGAAACTTGTTTCACAAAGAAATTGTTCAGAAATATATCATCTGGAAAATCCTGTCTTGGTCACCACATGCCACTGAACACCCCCCACCCCCACCCCTATCTTTTACTATTAGTTCGCCGTTACACCTAGCTACATTTTGCGTAAAAAGTCCCATCAGATTCTACTACAATGACTCTTGATTGTCGAAGAAGAAGAGTGATATTTTGTAAATTGTTTTAGGTAACATCGTTTCATTAAATGGGTCTGCTTTTTTGTGATGACAAGTCACATTCTGCGCCCCCAGTTGCTGAACTCTGATTTTTTTCTCTCCTACCTTCTGCACGAACTATGGCGGCACGTGACGTCGTCCGCACCAGCCACTGTTTCCCTGAAACTCTTAACGCAAGACACCACTGCAAGCAAGATTTTGCTTTTATGCGGCGGCTATCCAACGCTGTTACCATCCAGCAAATAACGACGTCAACTTTGCCGCATTTCGACTCAGAGGTGTGTGCCCTTCTTGGACTTTTTCAAGCTTAAGAAAGGCGACTGACATCTTATTCCAAAGCGACTGGTGGATATAAGGATTCGATCCTCAGTTACGCCCCCTATGGCATACAAAGCTCTGTCTTCATTTTAACACTACCAACCGTGGAAATCGTGATTATATCCGCCAGTCCACCGTCGAAGGTTCCTGCTAAGGACAGAACAGTATGTGACTCACCTTGCATTGTTATCCTGCAAAAAATACTATTATTAAGTATTTACTTGTTTTCTTTACGGTCGCAAAACTGTGGTGGAACTAGTTTCCTTTCTTTAACTTTGAATTGAATCTGTATGATTGCTGTAATCTAGTTTTAGTTAGTATTAATTACTTTCATCAGCATGGAAGCTGATATTCTGAGTCATTCATATACAGCCATCTTTGATTTTACGTATCACTTTAAGCAAATGAAATTTCTGTAACAAGAATTCAGTGTTAAGGAAAACTTTGAAGTTAATACACCAAATCATGTACGTCAAAAAGATTAGATCACAAAGCGACCTATACACTCAAAAATTCGTTCTCTCTGAGAGAATGATCGAAATTACTTTAGCATTCTTAATGTAGCTATTTTCCTGTCTTTTATATTATGACACACTACGACTCTTAAAAGAAGTAGAAAAAGGAGGAAGAACATTTCTACATCTGCTTATGCTTCCCCAATATTTCTTGTACCTAAAGATCAGGGGCGTGATTTCAGACCTGTGGTTGACTACCGTTGCTTAAACGCTAAGGTTGTCCTTGAATCGGTACCCCTATCGGATCTGCATAATTCTTGGTTTACGGCCCTTGATTTGAACCAGGCCTGTTATCAGATTCCGTAGGCTGAAGAATGGAAACATATTACTGAGCCGTGGCTGGCTCATGCTATGTGCTGGATTAAACCTTCGTTGCGATTCTTTGTTTAGCCTCCCGTGGTTATCGCGATTATGCTGTTATCCTCTCCTTCCTCGGCTGGCAGCAGCGGTATGTATCGATATTCGCACCTTGGACTATCTTTGACATGGCGCTTATAGTTTCCGGCTGGGCAGTGTGCGAAGTCGGTTGGTTGGCATGGAGCAGAGAGGGATTCTCCGCGGGGCGTACTTTGGCCAGGCCCACTGGCGGTCTCTACGCGGTGTCGGAGTGTGTGGAGCTGTTCCCATTGCTACGAGGTCGATGGCTCACCGACCCTGGACACGAAAGTTGAGTTTTGATTTAACCCACCAGCAAGTCAAGATTGTTCACAATGTGTCGTTTGTAGGTCGTTGTCGGCTGTTGGGATATTCCCGCGAGCAACAACGTGGTTTTCAAGTTGAAAATTCTATCCACCCTACGGTGGAGATTCACTGTATTTGGTTGTTTGAATTGAAGTGCACCAGTGGAATCTTCTGCCTTGTGGCTGTTAACGTTCAGGTTACATGCCCTAGTCCTTGACGTAAATTTGAGGCAGTGTAGTTTCGTCTTTGTGTTGTTGCTGTCCAGCACGGTGTGTAGATTCACAGCTCCATTGTATGATTGGTTTTTGGCGCCAATATCTTCTACGTTGTTCCGTTGAACTCCCTGTTGTGCCCTGGTCGGGTGAAGTGGAAATTATCTTGTCAGTTGGTCCGTTGACTGTCTATCGGTCGGTTGGGTTGTCGTCAGATCGTGAATGGTTGTTGGCCCGACTGCCTGTCTCACCTAAGCGAGCGTTAGTGTTTGAATTCCAGGCCGATCCTCGAATATCTGAGCGCTGTTGGCTGTATTGTCTTTCTTTTATTTGCTCTTGTTGTACTTGTATGGCTTCTAGCGGATTTTTTTTTAAATTATGGTAGTTTTGTCCTTTAGGCGTAGGATTTTTAAGTCTTCAGCCTAATTTAAGGAACTGTATCACGGAAGAGCTTTGGCCTTTTAAAGGTTTTAATGGCGTTGAATTTTAAGTGTTGGGCCTTCAGCCGATTTTGTGTTTGAGTTGTTTTGTTCTTAAGGCCTTCATCCTAAATTAAATAACGGTTTCACATAAGGCCCTTGGTATTCAAAAACAATTAATGTTATGGAGTTTTAAGTGTTAGGCCTTCAGCCGATTATAATTTAACTTGTTAACTCTTGAAGAGTATGATTCCTTGGGCCTTCAGCCTAACTAAAGAACTGTTTTAAGATAAAGCTTTGCCCTTTAAATTACTGGGTTGGATTGGGTTGTTTGGTGGAAGAGACAGCGAGGTCATCGGTGTCATCGGATTAGGTAAGGATGGGGAAGGAAGTCGGCCGTGCCCTTTCAAAGGAACCATCCCGGCATTTGCCTGGAGCGGATGGCCGGACGCGGGGTTGAACCGTCGTCCTCCCGAACGCGAGTCCAGTGTGCTAACCACTGCGCCACCTCACTCGGTAAATTTCTTATTTGGTTGAGTTTTGCCTAATTAAGAACTGTTTTAAGTAAGGCCTTTTTTTCAAAAAAAATATGTTGTTTAGCCTGAAGTGTTGGGCTTTCAGCCGATTTTGAATTCAAATTGTTTGCTCTGAAAATTTCAGATTCTTTGGGCCTTCAGCCTAAATAAGGAACTGTTGTAAGATAAGGCTTGCCTTTTAAATTTCTGATAATGCTTTGTTTTAAGTTACTGGCCTTGAGCAGTTTTTAGATTAAAGTCCCAAAGATTAAAGATGTGTGTTTAAAAAAATTTTTTTGGGCTCTTGTAATGTTTGATCAAATAATAAAGTTGTATATTCGAGTGTAACTGCCAGACCCTTATTTTTGCCACTTTCCACAATTTAACCTACCTGTCCTGTCCTGCGGGTAAAGCTGGGCGTCTCACTGGTAGCAGAGCGTTGTTTGCGCTTGTGCTTGCCATTCTAGTTGCTGTCAGTTTCACTCTTGTTTCGTTTGTGTTCTGTGGCACCATGTTATTTAGGCTGCTACTTGTTTCAGGTGCTTACCGTAATGGCAGTCAGACAGTGTCTGGTGATCGGCCTGCTCAGATATGGCCACCTTGTTTACGAGTTGGCAATAAGGCACCAACCGATTGGGGGTAGCGTTTCGGAATTGGTAACCCGTTTGCGCGCTGCCGTTCTTCAGCCGGTTGACATTACGCCGGCAGTGGTGGATGAGACAGGAGCGGCAATTGAGATCTTTTTTGAGGCTATTAGAGACCTTGAGGAACTATTTGTGTTTTGGAGGGAACCCAACGTAGTGACAGTCAGCTGGATAGGGTGTTGGAACGGTAATGCATTTAACTAATCAGATTACGGATTTGAGCACGTTACGTTGGGAAGATTATCACAAAAAACTTACTACTGAGTTGGGATCTTTGGTGAGCACATTATAGTTTAAGCATACTTGTTTGGAGTGGGTTGGGAGGGAGGTTGACGACAGGGACTTGCGCTGTCAGGGAGAGAGTGAGAGCCAGCATGGGGGTGGTACTGTGACAGCCTCTGTCAAGTTAGATGCTGTGTTTGCTAAGTTGCCTAATCCTCTGGCCTATTTCTTTCGAGAAATTACTGAATTGGTTGTAGAGCGACTTGATCAGGTAGAGGAATTATTGTGGTTATTGGTTCGCTTAGAACAACACGGGGCCGCATTTCGAGTTCCTCACCAAGTAATTATGTCGTTGTTGTACCCGTTAGCTAGAGGCGAGTTGCAGAACCTCCTCTCGTGAGCCATGGCGGAATGGATTTCCTTGCGACAATTACGAGAACTCGTAATTAGGCAAAGGTTGACCACCGGGGTTCGTAAACAGCTTGAGTGTCGTTACATTTGGGAAGTGCAGCAGGGTGAGGAGCAGTTCCATCGGTATGTCGATAGAGTTCAGACAGCCTCTTTGGACTTGCTGATTGATTTACCTGAACAAGAATTGGTCTCTATCGTTCTTAGGGGAATGCGCGAGGCGGATAAGTCGCATTTTGTCTTCCGTAGGCGGTCTTCAGCCTGGGAAGAGCTCCGAGACGTGGTCGTAGCAGCATCTGCATTACCACTTGAGAGCCGTGTACGTCACGAGGCACGAGGTTACGTTTGTTTCCGGGTAGGTGGGGTGCCGGTTTGTGCTCTTTTGGATTCTGGTAGTTCCTTTTCATTATTGAGCTTCGAGTGGATTTTGGAATTTGGCCATCTCACGAAACTTTAGTCGGTCCCTTCGTCGGTGCAGAGATGTTGGGTGGCCAATGGCCAGTGTTGCCTCTGTACGGTTGGGTGCGGGGGAGTATATCGGTCGGCAATTTTTCCTGGCCTATGTCAGTAGCCTTGGTTAAAGAACTGCCCGTTAATTTAATTTTGGATTATTCCGGGCACACTTTTTTCTTTACAATCGCTCCTCGAGAGAAGTTTGGCCATTGCATTGAACCTTCTACATCCCCCATGAACCATGGACCTTGCCGTTGGTGGGAAGGCTTGCATGCCTCAGCGATACAGATAGCCGTACCGTAGGTGCAACCACAACGGAGGGGTATCTGTTGAGAGGTCAGACAAACGTGTGGTTCCTGAAGAGGGGCAGCAGCCTTTTCAGTAGTTGCAAGGGCAACAGTCTGGATGATTGACTGATCTGGCCTTGTAACAATAACCAAAACGGCCTTGCTGTGCTGGTACTGCGAACGGCTGAAAGCAAGGGGAAACTACAGCCGTAATTTTTCCCGAGGGCATGCAGCTTTACTGTATCATTAAATGATGATGGCGCCCTCTTGGGTAAAATATTCCGGAAGTAAAATAGTCCCCCATTCGGATCTCCGGGCGGGGACTACTCAAGAGGATGTCATTATCAGGAGAAAGAAAACTGGCGTTCTACGGATCGGAGCGTGGAATGTCAGATCCCTTAATTGGGCAGGTAGGTTAGAAAATTTAAAAAGGGAAGTGGATAGGTTGAGGTTAGATATAGTGGGAATTAGTGAAGTTCGGTGGCAGGAGGAACAAGACTTCTGGTCAGGTGACTACAGGGTTATAAACACAAAATCAAATAGGGGTAATGCAGGAGTAGGTTTAATAATGAACAGGAAAATAGGAATGCGGGTAAGCTACTACAAACAGCATAGTGAACGCATTATTGTGGCCAAGATAGATACGAAGCACACCTACTACAGTAGTACAAGTTTATATGCCAACTAGCTCTGCAGATGACGAAGAAATTGAAGAACTGTATGATGAAATAAAAGAAATTATTCAGATTGTGAAGGGAGATAGTCGAAGTAGAGAGGATATAAAATGTAGACTGGCAATGGCAAGGAAAGCGTTTCTGAAGAAGAGAAATTTGTTAACATCGAGTATAGATTTAAGTGTGAGGAAGTCCTTTCTGAAAGTATTTGTATGGAGTGTAGCCATGTATGGAAATGAAACATGGACGATAAATAGTTTGGACAAGAAGAGAATAGAAGCTTTCGAAATGTGGTGCTACAGAAGAATGCTGAAGATTAGATGGGTAGATCACATAACTAATGAGGAAGTACTGAATAGGATTGGGGAGAAGAGAAGTTTGTGGCACAACTTGACCAGAAGAAGGGATCGGTTGGTAGGACATGTTCTGAGGCATCAAGGGATCAGCAATTTAGTACTGGAGGGCAGCGTGGAGGGTAAAAATCGTAGAGGGAGACTAAGAGATGAATACACTAAGCAGATTCAGAAGGATGTAGGTTGCAGTAGGTGCTGGGAGATGAAAAAGCTTGCACAGGATAGAGTAGCATGGGGAGCTGCATCAAACCAGTCTCAGGACAACATCTGCTTATGCCTCCCTAATATTTCTTGTACCTGAAGATCAGGGGCGTGATTTCTGACCTGTGGTTGACTACCGCCGTTTAAACGCTGAGGTTGTCCTTGTATGGGTACCCCTATCTGATCGGCATCATTCTTTTACTTGGTTTGCTGGCGCTAATTGGTTTATGGTTCTTGATTTGCATCAGGCCTACTATCAGATTCCATTGGCTGAGGAGTGTAAACATGTTACTGCATTTTGTACTGTCTGGAACTTGTTCACGTTCAACAGTCACGTTTGTTCTAGCAACTGGAGCGGCAGTTCATACTTGTTTGTTGGATAATATCCTTGGCGATCTGAAGTTACTCTGCATGTATAATTATTTGGACGACTTGGTTGTCTATAGTCGTTCGTTTTAGGATCATTTGGAGCATATTCAGCAAGTTCTTTTGAGATTACAGGGAGCCGGGCAGACCGGTAAGCCTAGTAAGATCACGCTAGCCAAGCAGCAGGTATCTTTCTTATGTCATATAGTATCGGGTCACAGTATTCACATTGACCAAGAGTGAACTTAATCCTCATGGGCTTTGCCTCCATCTACTGATAAGCGGGGGATTGCTAAATTCGTAGGCATGGCAAACTATTTCAGGCGTTTCGTTCCCAGTATCGCTCAGTTGGCAGCACCCTTAAATCAGTTACGCCGGAAGGGCGCCCGTTTTGAATGAGGACCCGCCCAGGAGGCTGCCTTTGAGCATATTAAGGCAGCGATAGCCAATCCTCCAGTCCTTGGGGTACCCGATTTTAATAAAATGTATCCGCGGGAATATCCTAACAGCTGACAACTAACTCCAAAAGACACAATATTAAGTCTTCACTTGCTGGTAGATTGAATCATAACTCAACTTTCGTGTCCAGGGTCGGTGAGCCACGGACCTCGTAGCAAAGGGAACAGCCTCACACACTCCGACACCGTGTAGAGACCACCTGCGGCCCCGGTCAAATTACGTCCCTTGGAGAATCCCTCGCTGCTCCATGCCAACTGGCCGACTTCGCACACTGCCCAGCTGGAAACTATAAGCACCAGGTCAAAGGTATTCCAAGGTTCGAATATCGATAAACACCGACGCTGCCTGCCCCAGAAGGAGAGGATAACAGGAGAACCGCGATAACCGCGGGAGACTAACAGTATCGCAAAGAAGGTTTAATCCAGCGCATAGCATGAACCAGCCACGGCTCAACCTCCCCCCCTCAAACTCAAAACAGGAAGGGGTTAGTTCAACCCCTGAGATACCTGAACATAACTTGGCTAAGGTGAATCCGGTACTGCTTACCTGAACTGTTCTCCTTGACCAAAAGATTTACCGCGCCTAAAATACGCATGATGGCGCAAGGCCCCCAGAAAACGAGGAGTAAATTTACTAAGGTTCCTGCCACGCACCTGCCTCCCCGGAAAATTGCGGGCATAAACTTGATCCCTGGCCTGCACTTAAAGGTTTCTCGATTGCGATTATAACGTTCAGCTTGTTTATTATGGGCTCTGAGTTTATTGCGCCTGGCCTGGTTCCAGTTTTCCTTGATAACACAAGGACTAATATAGGCTGAATAAGGTCTTGAATTCCCTACAAGTTTGAAAGAGGGGAATTAACGGGATAGGAAATGATCAAGGAGGCGGGCGTAGCTCACAAGGCGTCATGACTGGCTGTATTAATGGCGAAACAAAGTGGTTTTTAAGTTGGAAAATTCTAGCCACGCTCCGGTGGAATTTCACCGTATTTTGTTATTTGAATTTAAGTGCAAAAGCGGAGTCTTCTGGCTTGTGGCCGTTAACGTTCCGGTTACCTGCCCTGGCCGTTGACGTAAATTTCAGGCAGTGTAGTTTCCTCATCATGTTGTTGGTGTCCTGCACGGTGTGTAGTTTCAGAGCTCCATGTACGATTCGTTGTTGACGCCAATGTCTTCTGCGTTATTTCGTTGAACTCCCTGTTGTGCTCTGGTCGGTGAAGTGGAAGTTATCTTGTCTGTGGGTCCGTTGACTGTATGTCGGTTGGGTTGTCGTCGGATCGTGAATGGTTGGTAAGACTGCCTATCTCACCTAAGCGAGCGTTAGCGTTTGAATTCCAGGCCGACCCTCGAACATCTGAGCAACGTTTGGTGTTCTGCCTCCTTTTTGTTTGTTCTCGTTGTTGTACTTGTACGGCTTCTAGCCTTTTTTTTAAAAAAAAGATTGTTTTGCCATCTAGGCGTAATACACTCAGAGCCCATAATAAACAAGCTGAGCGTTATAATCGCAATCGAGGATCCTTTAAGGGCCGGCCAGGGGATCAAGTTTATGCTCGCAATTTCCCGGGGAGGCAGGTGCGTGGCGGAAATCTTAGTAAAATGGTTCAAATGGCTCTGAGCACTATGGGACTTAACATCTGTGGTCATCAGTCCCCTAGAACTTAGAACTACTTAAACCTAACTAACCTAAGGACATCACACACATCCATGCCCGAGGCAGGATTCGAACCTGCGACCGTGGCAGTCGTGAAATATTAGTAAATTTATTCCTTGTTTTCTGGGGCCTTGCACTATGGTGCGTATTTTAGGGCCTGTAAATCTGTTGGTCAAGGAGAACAGTTGAGGTATGCAGTATCGGGTTCACCCTAGCCAAGTTAAGTTCAGGTAGCTCAGGGGTTGAATCACCCCGTCCCTATGTTAAGTTTGAGCATGTATGCGTTGACTTAAACCTTGGTTGCTATTCTGCGTTTAGTCTCCCGCGGTTATAGCGATTATGCTATTATCCTCTCTTTCCACGGATGGCTGGAGCAGTGTGTATCGATACTCGCACCTTGGAATGTCTTTGGTCTGGTGCTTGTAGTTTCCTGCTGGGCTGTGTGCGGGTGGTTGGTCGGTTGGCGTGGAGCAGCGATGAAATATCCGCGGCCCATAGTTTGGCCGGGCCACTGGCGGCCTCTGAGCGGTGTCGGAGTGTGTGGTGCTGTTTCCATTGCTATGAGGTTCGTGGCTGACTGATCCTGGATATGAAAGTTGAACTTTGACTTAATATACCAACAAGTCACGACTGTTCAGATTGTGTCGTTTGGAGTTCGTTGTCAGCTGTTGGGATATTCCCACGAGCAACAAGTGTGTTTTCAAGATGGCAAATTTTATAGCCACCCTCCGGTGAAGTTTAACTGTATTTGGTTATTTGAATTGAAGTGCACCAGCGGAATCTTCTGCCTTGTGGCCGTTAACGTTCCGGTTACCTGCCCTGGCCGTTGACGTAAGTTCAGGCAGTGTATTTTCCTCATCGTGTTGTCGCTCTCCAGCACGGTGTGCAGTTTGACAGCTCAATCTATTATTGGTTGTGGGCGCCAATACCTTCTACGTTGTTCCATTGAACTCCCTGTTGCGTGCTGATCAGGTGAAGCGGAGGTTATCTTGTCGGTGGGTCCGTTGACTGTCTGTCGGTTTGGTTTTCGTCGGATCGACAATGGTTGGGCCAACTGCCTGTCTCACCTAAGCGAGTGTTAGTGTTTGAATTCCTGGCCGACCCTCGGAACTTCTGAGCGCCATTGGGTGTACTGCCTTTTCTTGTTTGTTCTTGTTGTTTGTGCTTGTATGGCTTCTAGCCGACTTTTAGATTAAGGTTGTTTTTCCCTTAAGGCGTCAGATGCTTTGGGCCTTCGGCCTAATTTAAGAGCTGTTTTAAGTAAAGCCTTTGGCATTTTGAAATTAATGTTACTGAGTCTTAAGTTTTGGGCTTCCAACCGATTTTGAATTTAATTTGTTTTGCTCTTAGAGTGTCAGATTCTTTGGGTATTCAGCCTAATTAAGGAACTGTTTTAAGATAGGGCTTTGCCTTTTAAATTTCTGATTTTGGTTGAGCTTCAAGTTGTTGGCTTTCAGGAGTTTGTAAATTAATGTGGTCTTTCCCTTAAGGCATGAGATTTTACGGCGCATTCAGCCGCTAATTAAGTTCCTAAACTAAAGCTGTGTTTTTTTTTAATTTTCTTGGCTTTTGTAATTTTTGATCAAATAAAGTTTGTATGTTCGAGTGTAACTGACAGCAGCTTATTTTGGCCCCTTTCCACAACTTAAACTACCTGTCGTGTCCTGTGGGTTTAGTAGGGAGTCTCTGTAAGATCACTATGAATTGTACATACTAACATTATTACGTTGTTCAGAGACGTTTGCCGAGCCGTTTGATGCATTTTTTCAGTAGTTAGAACTTATTTATTGGACGCTGCTGTTTCCGTATGCAATACATCGGGAATACTGACTGTTCATTATATACTGATTGTTATAGAATTGTGAATATAGGATGCGATAAGCAAAATTTACAAGCAAATTGACAAAGCGTTAAGGCAGGTTTCACCAGCCTTTTTTGTGGTACATTTCATCACCTTTCCTGTTATTCTATTGCAATTTTGGATTAAACCAATGATTCCATGATCGCTGAGGACTGTAAAGAAACACGTCATGCACTCACTCCTTGCATCCCAGCAGGTTTACATACACCTTCGGAGGCTGACAGAACGTGGCAGCGAGATCAAATGTATTATCATCAACAATCTTCGAAAGGTAATATCTTCACAATTCTGGCATCACAATTTCTATTTCCCAGATTTGCCTTGCAAAAGGTCATTAGACAAATAGACTATGTGATCAAAAGTGTCCGGACACTTTGCTGAAAATACTTACAAGTTCGTTGCGCCCTCCTTCGGTAATGCTGGAATTCAATATGGTGTTGGCCCACCCTTAGCCTTGATTACAGCTTACGTTCAGTCAGGTGCTGGAAGGTTTCTTGGAGAATGGCAGCACATTCTTCACGGGGGGCTGCACTGAGGAGAGGTATCGAATTCGGCGTTCCAAAACATCCCAAATGTGTTCTATAGCATTCAGGTCAGGAGTCTGTGCAGGGCAGTCCATTACAGTGATGTTATTGTCGTATAACCACTCCGACACTGGCCGTGAATTATGAACAGGTGCTCGATCGTGTTGAAAGACGCAATCGCCATCCTCGAATTGCTCTTCAACAGTGATAAGCAAGAAGGTGCTTAAAACATCAATGTAGGCCTGTGCTGTGATAGTGCCACTCCAAACAACAAGAGATGCAGACCCCCTCCAAGAAAAACACGACCACACCATAACACCACCGCCTCCAAATTTTACTGTTGACACAGCACACGTTGGCAGATAGCGTTCACCGGGCTTGTCACTCCACACAACGTGTTTCCACTGTTCAGTCGTCCAGTGTTTGCGCTCCTTACACCAAGCGAGGGGTGTTTGGCACTTACCGGTGTGATGTGTGGCTTATGAGCAGCCGCTCGACCATGAAATTCAAGTTTTGTCCCTACCGCCAGTCATAGTACTTGCAGTTCGGAATTCCTGTGTGATGGTCTGGGTGGGTGGGGTGGGTGGCTCTGAGCACTATGGGACTCAACTGCTGTGGTCATAAGTCCCCTAGAACTTAGAACTACTTAAACCTAACTAACCTAAGGACAGCACACAACACCCAGCCATCACGAGGCAGAGAAGTGATGGTCTGGATAGTTGTCTTCCTATTACACATTACGACCCTCTTCAACTGTCGGCAGTCTCTGTCAGTCAACAGAGTTCGGCCTGTACGCTTTTGAGCTGTACGTGTCCTTCACGTTTCCGTTTCATTATCACATCGGAAACAGTGGACCTAGCGATGTTTAGGAGTGTGGAAATCTGGGGTACAGACGCATGACACAAGTGACACCCAATCACCTCCCACGTTCGATGTCCGTGAGTTCCGCGGAGCGCCCCATTCTGCTCTCTCACGATGTCTAATAACTACTGAGGTCGCTGATATGGAGTACCTGGCAGTAGGTGGCCGTACGCTGCACCTAATATTAAAAACGTATGCTTTTGGGGGTGTCAGGATACTTTTGATCACATAGTGTACCTCCGTCAAACGCCCAAAGCCGTAACGGGAAGAGTTTGTACTGTGAAGTCACCAGTAGCTGACTACCGTATTTTGGGTACTTCTTCCATAAAGGAGTGTACTAAATATTTTTTTTTTCAATTTTACTCACCTTTACAGTCACTTGATCAGTAATGAGTCAGTGGGACCTATAGACTTGCAGCCGTTACACTACTCAACAACGTAACGAAGAAGTGAGCGGCTTCCGATTGTTCAAGGCTCTCGCCCTATTTACATAAACATTAGGCTACGGGTGCGTTACGTGGGATTTCACGATTATCTCCAACGTTCTGTTCCCATAATGCGAATACAATGATATCGTTTTTCTACTCTCAAGAACAATCTCGGGTTGTATGAATAATGTAAATTAGAACTGTAAGTTGAAGAAAAAACTGCAAGATAATTAGATTTATCAATAGCAGTACAGTCTGTGACAATAGAAGCTCGTGTCGCTTCTTCGACGCGTTCCATTAAATTCTGTTATGTAGAAAGAAGACGGGTAGAAATGTGCCTAATAGATAGGTCATTTCATCACCCGACAAACTTGGACATTCCACTGGATTTACCTAACAGTGCGATGCAGAAAACAGTAGGAGATACTGGATATTTTCTAAGTTGTAATAACTTTGCGCCAGATACATGCGAACGGCAGTGGCTTTGGTATTTTGTTCCTGGTGATACGCAAAGCTAGTACATTAGGGGGTTGAGGATATGTGAGATGTCAAATGTTTTAAAGGGGTGTTATATATGAGATATTAACTCGGATGTCTATAACAAGGCACAGTTAACGAAAATGGGAGAGCAGCGAGAAGTTCTTGTTGTGAGGTACGTATTACTATGAAACCAATGCACGAATATATGATTTATTGCTTCAGTTAATTTTAAAAAGTGGTTCAAATGGCTCTGATAACTATGGGACTTAACATCTGAGGTCATCAGTCCCCTAGAACTTAGAACTACTTAAATCTAACTAACGTAAGGACATTACACACATCCATGGCCGTGGCAGGATTCGAACCTGCGACCATAGCGGTCGTGTGGTTCCAGACTGAAGCGCCTAGAACCGCTCGGCCATAGCTGTCGGCTTTAATTTTAAGCACGACTTTGTTTTTCAACAACCTGCGACTGCATCAGCAGCGCGTTTGCGGACTGAAGCGCCTAGAACATCTCGGCCACAGCAGCCGGCTTCAAATTGTTGACATAAGACGTCTGCTGATTACCAGAACGACTGACGGTATCTCTCCTGGGGTTAGATCAGTTTAGGTTTCAGAGGAATGGTAGAACACGCGAGATAATACTGACTCTACTATTTATCTGGGAACATAGGAGCGATATATCACTATTCACACCACTTTTAGACCGTAGTAGTGTAGGATGTAACACAGCAGGCCGCAACAGAGTATTTGATATTCTGACGTCCTCATTAATAAATTAAAAACTACGAAATGCTGTCTTCAGGGTTGTTAATGTCGAAGGATTTGGAAGGATGGTGGTATTTTATAAAGACCTTAGAACATGGTTACCAACAGAAATAATACTAAGGTACTTCGAGTGTAGGCGAATTACATGGAGAGAAAATAAGAAAATTAGGATTTTAAAAGTAGGAATTAAGTTTTGATATTTGGCCAAAAAAATAACTGACCATGAATGAAGTAAAGAGGAGATGAAAGCAGACTGACGATAACAAGGAAATCTTTTCTGAAAACAATTATTTTGTTAATAGCAATTATAAATTCAAGTGTCAGAAGATCTTTTCTGAAAGTATTTGTCTGGCGTCTAGCGTTCTATGCAAGGGAAACGTTGGCGAGCAACGATACACAGGAGAAAAGATTAAAAGCTGCTGAAATGTGATCTTATAGAGAAGTCTGGAGACCTTTCGTCTAACTGATGAAGAGGTGAAGCTTGTCGAAAAGAAGGAACATGTCGATACAAAAAAAAGGAACATGTTGATAAAGTTGCAATGTTCCTCCCAAGTCCTGCTACCCTTCTTGTGTGGGCGCTTCCAACCACCTGTCTAAAGCCACATACCAACAGGTTGTATTAATCCTGACAAAGTCCCTGTATGCTGCTCTGACTCTCAGAACCGTGTTCTCTCTCACACAAGTAAAGGTCATATAATCTGTGCTATGCAGGCAACTCACATTCATGACCCCATAATTTCAGTCTACCTCTGTATTCTACATTCTCGACACTTACGTAGCAATCGTAATTTGCTAGATTTGCATTTGTTAGATGAATTCCCAGTGCCGGATTAGCCACGTAACAGGAGTTAGCAAATGCTACGGGTACCGCACATTGGGGGAGTCCCACGCCTGGGCGCGAAAACTCTTGTTAAGTTGGACGCTAGAGGATTCTTTTTCTTTTTCTTTTTTTTTTTCTTTTTCTTTTTTTTTTCTTTTTTTTTTTTTTTTTTTTTTTTTTTTGAGAGTCAATTCAAGTATAGCATTAATTTGTTGCAAGTAGACTAATGGAAAACATGTGCTATCCCACCGTTTGTCGCAACATTCTGCCAACTGATTAATAATGTTTCTGGCGTCACGATGAGGAACAGGGTAATCGGTGTGTCGGAGCTAACCTCGATGTCCAGCAATAGATTCTTAGTGGCATTTAGTTCATGAAACAGACCCCTTGCATCCAGCCAGCCCCACACAGCCCAACCATTAGAAATGTAAAAGCGCAGCAGTGTTAACATTGCCAATGGCGACTCAAAAAGGGCAGTCGACGCAAGTCCGGAGAGGTACAGACATCTCACACTCGGTATTTGGAGGCCAATGGTGAAGCTCAAACTCAGTTCCTACTTTTAAAATTCCTAATTTCCTTATCTTCACTCAATGCAATTCGCCAACACTCAAATAACCTTGTTATTATTTTTGTTGACAACCACGTTCTAAGGTCTTTATAAAACACCACCATCCTTCCAAATCGTTCGACATTAACAACACCTCAGACAGCCTTTCGTCGTTTCTATTTTATTGATGATGACGTCAGAATATCAAATGCTCTGTTGCAGCCTACTGTGTTACACCCTACTCTGCTGTGGTCTTGAAATGGTGTGAATGTGTATATCGCTCCTATGTTCCCAGATAAATAAGAGTATTATCTCGGGTGTTCTACCATTCTTCCGAAACCTTATCTGATCTAACTTCAGAAGAGAACCCGTCAGTCGTTCTAGAGCTCAGCAGACGTCTTATGTTAACAATTTGAAACAATGACTCGTTAAACTGATGCTCCGGTAATACTTGAACCAGTCAACACCTGCTCACTTTGGATAAGATAAAAACGGTGTTTGGTCTTTTCTGTATCCATATTGCAAGATGTAACTCCAAAATAAGTAAAATGAGCGAGCAGAGGTGGCGATGTTACAGTTGCCGATTTGGTGAAATGTTTCTGTTGTGGCTTGTGGAATCAACGACGCCAGATATCCGTAAGAATGGATCAGACCAAGCTCGCAAATAGGTGATACAGCAAGAAAAAATAAATCGAGAGAGCAATCATTCTGTATACACTATGGGTGCAATGTTTTGAAAAATTTAGATTAGAGCATCTGTGTACAGAGGGCAAAAGATGAAAGCACATCGTGTACAGACGTGAATCATCAAAACTGTGAAAATCGTTAGGAACTGATTAACTGCTGTCTTTATTATATGTGAAAATGGACATGTGTTCGAAAACCACTAGGTGTCGACACGGTGCAAGACGTCAATACTTTCCAAAGAAAGACCATGTCAGTAGCGGGTAGTGTTGTACGTTGGTACGTTTTTCTCGTTTTCGCCTCTAACCTCTCCTGTTATAGAAGTTGGATGTAATCAATTTTTAAGGGATGATGCAGGGAAAAATAGAAATTGAAGTAGTATTTTATTGCGTAATTACTTAGACTGATTCTTTAAGAATAACATCGCGTCTGCTACGGTCGCAGGTTCGAATCCTGCCTCGGGCATGGATGTGTGTGATGTCCTTAGGTTAGTTAGGTTTAAGTAATTCTAAGTTCTAGGGGACTGATGACCACAGATGTTAAGTCCCATAGTGCTCAGAGCCATTTGAACCATTTTAACATCGCGAAGTTTCATAATCGAATTCCGGCTAGAAACATGTTTCAAAAAGTATGTTTCTACGCAGTGATCCACGCCTTTTCTACGCTAGACACTTTTGTGCGTTAATTTTTCATTAACACATTCGAAATGAACTGCAGATGAGTTTAGAAGGGAGAAAGACTGTCTTTGCCTGTTTCTTTGTCTGCAGCGTGGTATTTTTTACTACTACGTGCTACAAACTTATTTTAGTTTTTAGTTTCGCATATATAGACCTGTTTTGCTCCAAATGGATCGTCGCGGTGGAAGCATATTCAAATAATTGAGGAAATGTTAAATTTCACATATAAAAGGTACAGGAAATATAAATAATAGAGTAACATATGCTGCTCCTAAACGTGAAGAACAATTTTCGGCAAAGTAACTCGGTTCATCGAAAAAGAAAATTAATGAAGTAATTTATGATACTGTAGACAGTGCTAAAGACAAGTTTTCCAGTAGATGTAGGTTAATTGACTTAGAAATACTTGCCCATACGTATGATTAATCTTCCACGTGCATTTGGTAATCATGGACGAAAGTGCCTTAGACTGTATGATGACAGTGACAGAACTGGCATTGGAAATAGTATACATATATTGTGCAAAATTTGTAAATATCATGTTCAGTTCAAAACTTCTGCTCTCCATAGGAAGATGTTTGAGAGGAATACAAGATTACGTTATGCCACAAGATCCTTAGGTGTAGGCAGAGAAAGCACAAATTTATTTTGTGGATTGATGAACATGCCTTCACCAGTGACTAGATTCAGTGAAAGTGGTTCAAATGGCTCTGAGCACTATGGGACTTAACATCTGAGGTCATCAGTCCCCTATAACTTAGAACTACTTCAACATAACTAACCTGAGGACATCACACACATCTATGTCCAAGGCAGGATTCGAACCTGCGACCGTAGGGGTCGCGCGGTTCCAGACTGAAGCGCCGAGAACAGCTCGGCCACACCGGCCAGCTGTATTCAGTGATTACAACAGAACACTTAGCAGTAGAATGCAAGGAGGACATGAAAGCAGCTGTCGAGGAAGCTGTGGATATTAACAATGAAGGGGAAGGAGGACACTATGCAGTAAAGACAGTGAAGAAGAAAGGTGGCAGCAGAAATACCAGAAAGTGTGCAGCAAGAATTACCACTGGACAAGTGGAGAGATGGAAGCAGCTGACATGAAAGTAGTATTTCAAAGGTTAGTTGAGTGAAGTATCTAAGTGATCGAGATTTCAGTGTTTTTAAGATTGTTTTAGAGGCCAATCCATATGGCTCACAAACTAGAGTTGAAAAACTGGAATGTATGGAGCATGTTGAAAAGCGAATGGGAAGTAGGCTTCTCAGATTGAAGAAAGAAATGAAAAGCAAGAAATTAGATGGAAAGCCGCTGTGGGAAGACAAGGAAATTCACACTCAACATATATATTATGGAAAAATCTATCAGGGAGAGCTTACATAGTGTGAAAACAATTCAGCAAGCCATGTGTGCAATATCGTTTCACAAGCTTTAAACAGATGATAATCGTAAACATTTCCTTTGTGACATATCATGGTACAAATATCTTCAGGCAGAAGGTAGTGGAAAGCAATACAACCACAAACATGTTTACTTATATGGATATGTGGTCTGTTCTTTCGGACATGTTCGAAAGAACAGTCACCATATCCATATAAGTAAATAGTTCTGGCAATACCGTCCACGACCTTCTTCTTCTATGCGGATGCACACATACTCCCCGAACTCTTACGAGACTTGGTAAGAATGTCTTCCACGAGTAATGAGTGTGTTGGGTTGGCACACTGCGAACGTAGTGTGTGGATTTACAAGGTGAGAGTGTGGGTCTCGCGGGAGGGGTGCGTGAGATAGTCCCTGCAGTCGCACTATCATCTGTGCCCTCGGTGGCTCAGATGCATAGAGCGTCTGCCATGTAAGCAGGAGATCCCGGCCGGGGCACACATTTTCACCTGTCCCCGTTGATACATATAAACGCCCATCAGCAGCTGAAGGTATTAATATAATTCTAATTACAAACATGTTTTGCCACTTGCTGTTTTAGGTGTTATAAAACCAACTTTAGGAACCTAGCCAATCCTGAACTGCTGAAAAAATGTGTACATGGGTAAACACAGAATACAAATGAGAGCTACAATCACCGTAAATGAATGTGTTGGCCACACACAGTATTTGTATCTTAAATTGTTGTGAAGATAGCTGCTTGTGATGCCTGTCTAGTGTTCAGTATTGGAAATGTAGGTAGGACTGAGTGCTTACATAGACTAGGCTTTCATCCAGGTGCATTCACACTGAAGACACTTGAAGCATCGATGAAGTGCGACTCGGCAAAGCTCAGGTAGCAGAAGAAAAAATATAAAAGTTGGTTCAGCAAAAGAGGCATGGGGAGAGATTGCTCTACGAAGCGAGAAAGAGAATAAAGATTATGGATATGGTCAGCAGTAGTCATTAGAGGTATAGGAATATTATCAAAAACAGAAATAAAAACATTAAATTCGAATTGCCACAGGCTCACTTTTTGAGCTGTAATGTACCTTTGCTCAGAAACTATACAAGCTAACAACCTGAAATTTGGCGTAATTCTTAAGAATTACTTTCTGAATATTCCTGTTTAGCGCTTTTCCGTTATCTTTCCTCTGAGAAAAGTTCTCCTTTAAAGTTTGAGAAAAATAGAGGAGTCCTGGGTAACACAAAAGTGAAAAGATATTTTCGAAGTAACTACGACCTTAAACAAACATACCCAGCGACAAAGTCTGAGTTAACTATCTACATGTGGTATAAGTAGTGCTAAAATACAGAGTGAATCACTAGTTTCTTACGTAAAGTGTGAACTGTGAAATTCCAGTTTTATTGCTTGATTTGTCTGCGAGAAAAGGTACATTACAGAAACAATTGTCATTACAAACTCAAATCCTTATAAAATGTAAGTCGATACGCATTTTCAAAGAAAAATTGCAGAGAATATCAAGCATTATGTTGTACACAATAGCTTCAAGTTTTTCTATTTTAGCTGCAATATGTTTGGAGATACATGTGTTTAACCAGAAGATTTCATTTTGTCCTACGTCTGTCCTCAAATGACGGTATTAATTTATTATATACTGTAGTCTTCCACTGAAATTACAAATTTTACTACCAATAAGTTAAAGTATTTTTAAATGTTAAACTATATTCCAAAGAACAATATGATTATGTGCCTAGAGCAAATAATAGACAAATTGTAAGAAATTGTAATAGAGAAAAGCTTTCAACACTGTATTTAATAAACTATGTGCTGCATTATTTGTCTAATACTTACCAATAATAGTACGTGAGTGCAAAGTAAGAATTACTATCAAGAACCAGTTACAATCTGAATGCATTTTGATATGGAAGAACTAACGCAAATTACAATTTTCAAGATACTTAAAATTTTTTAGACATAAAATAAACTAAGTTCACTTGTAATTACATCATGATGTATGATAAGTCCTCGATCTCTTTCAAGATACAGGATAACATACCCAGCGACGAAGTCTGAGTTAACTATCTACATGTGGTATAAGTAGTGCTAAAATACAGAGTGAATCACTAACTATTGCCACCTAGAATAACTCAGAAAGTATGATAGTAGCTGAAAATTTTGGGGGCAAATGTTGCATGACGCTGGGATTTTCGTTGCTAGGTGGGGTTGCGTGCAAGGGATTTTTGTTGCTAGGTGGGGTTGCGTGAAAAAAAAATTAAGGTCAACTTTGTTTTTTTTTTTTTTTTTTTTTTTTTTTTTTTTTTTTTTTTTTTTTTTTAACGGGATACTGTAGTTAGGTATTTATTTTCTGATAGCGTCTATCGAGAAAAATCCAATGATGTGTAACTATAAGGTCCTTGAAGGTCAACGAAGGTCACAAAGGTGGCATGAACGTCCATTTACAGAAGGTCTTCGAAGTGACGACCACTGGTATCAGTGCAGTGTTGCAATCTTATCATGAACTGAGTGGCATTCCTTATCACTTCGGCACTTATTGAAGCACATGCTCTGACAATTCTCTCTCGTATATCGTGCAAATAGTAAATATTCGCCGAATACGGCGTGTCCATCTAACGCGCCATTGACACGTAAACACCATTACATGGTTTCGCATCACAACACTAGTAGAAACGGTAAGATTAGAATCGTCGAATCAAGCAAATGTGAATGATGTACTCCTTCGAAGAACAAGTCGATATGCTTCTCATTTACGGAGAATGCCAACGAAATTCAGTGAGAGGTAGAGCTTATACACTGAAGGTTATACTCAACGTACTCACCCTATACGTCGCACATATAAATATGTGTGTGATAAATTAAGAACAATTGGATCTTTAATGCATCAAAAACATATCCGGGAAAGGAGAGTCACTTACGAGGAAATGAAAAAGCCACTGTAGTTAGAGATCCTTGCGTCAAATAGCAAGGGAATCTGGCATGAGCCAGAGCAGTGTTGCTCGTGTTCTGCTTCGCCATAAATATCATCCTTACTATATCAGTCTCCACTAAGAATTAACTAGTACAGATTGTAGGCGTCGCATTGAATTCTGCCGTTCAACTTCAGATTCAGAGGGATGACACTTTTATTAACTTGATTTGAATTACTGATGAGGCTACATTCACGAAACATGGAAATGTTGATTTTCATAACATGCATTATGGAGCAACTGAAAATGTATGTTGGCTTCGGCAAGTTGCACATCAAAAACCGTGGTCGCCGAGTGTATGGTGTGGAATTCTGGAGGGCAGAATTATAGGCCCCTATTTCAGCGAAGGAAATCTTAATGGTAGGAAGTACACCACATTCCTACAAGAAACATTAGGTCTGTTATTGGACGAAATATCTTTAGGAACAGGGAACAGAATGTTTTATCAACACGATGGGTGTCCGGCACATTTTTCGCTGATGGTTATAAATGAGATGCAGTGACAATTCCCAAATCGTTGGATTGGACGCGGAGGGGATGTATCGTGGCTGGCTGGTTCGCCAGACTTGACGCCTCTGGACTTTTCTTGTGGGGATTCACAAAAAAACGTTGTGTATAAAGACGTTCCAACTACGCCTGAAGATATGAGAGCATGTGCATCGATAAGTGCCGATGTGATAAGGAATACCACTCAATCCATGATAAGAAGATTCCAGCACTGCATTGATACCAACGGTCATCACATCGAACACCTTCTGTGAGTGGACGCCCATGCCACCTTTGTGACCTTCGTTGAGCTTCAAAGGCCTTACTGTCACACATCGTTGGATTCGTCTTGATAGTCGCTATCAGAAAATAGGTACCAAACTATAGCATCCCATTAAAGAGAACAAATTGACCATATCTCTGAAGCGATTCCAACTAGCAACCAAAAACGAACGTCATATTATGGATGCCATTGTCACATGCAACTTTTGTCCGTCAAATTTTTCGGCTCCTATCATACTTTCGGAGTTATTCTTGGTGGCAATACTTAGTGACTCACCCTCTATATAGCACTGTGCTCATCATAAAACTCTGTACGTGAAGAATTAAGAATAAAGTAGTTTCAATATATTACAGGTATACAGCATTTAAATGTGTAGGCGCGAAATATTTACAAACGCTGCGTAAAACACAACCCATTGTCTAACAACAACAAATCTCTTGGAAAATTTAGAATGTAGGTTACATTTTTTCCAGGTGTCAGTTTTTTAGGAGTGCGGCAGGTGTGACCACCTATGTGGGTGTAGGATGGTCGAGCAAATGTGTGAAGATTTATCCTGTGGTGCACCAAGGTACTAATAAGACATCATTCAGTTAAATGTTATTTATTTCCGATGGTTTTACGATCAATCTTTCTTCTTCTCAGTGCAGGGTAGATGCAGCTGTGCTGTGCCCGTGTTGCATCGAGGCACAGGTTACACAGGCTAAAGCGTTAGCTGGCGCGGCCCTTTATGTAGACAGAGGTCAGTGCTGCGGCTTTATAATAGGAATGGACGACGGCCGGCGCGTCTCTGCAGCCTGCCATGGCTATGGACATCTGTCAGAGCTTCATTTTTCTCGCAATGTGCGATGCTGCACTTAATCTCGGCCCTAGATATCTGCACGCCCCTGTCGTCAGTTTTGGTGATGGCATGTAAGCAGAAGACCCAACAGCGAAATGGAGGGCACCCCGACGGCTGTGGACTTCTAGCAGTAGACTCCCAGCAAACAGTTTGTAGTAATGCTTCATTTTATTCACAGGGCCACCCTGCAAGTGGTAGATCTGGCCTTTCATCGGTATCAAAAAAATGGTTCAAATGGCTCTGAGCACTATGGGACTCAACTTCTGAGGTCATTAGCCCCCTAGAACTTAGAACTAGTAAAACCTAACTAACCTGAGGACATCACACACATTCATACCCGAGGCAGGATTCGAACCTGCGACTGTAGGGGCCTCGCGGTTCCAGACTGCAGCGCCTAGAACCGCACGGCCATCATCTGTATCAGTGATACAGATGGAGTGCCCAGATCCTGAGAGTGAGAAGCAAGGTTTTTATAGCAGCCCATCACGTGATGCCACCGTACTGATGATCGAATGTGCTCCCGTCTTCCGAGCCTGTCAGCGCTCTGGGATTGTTCGTACTGTAGATCATCCAAATGTTGTCACTGGTTACTGCATCGTTAAGTATTCGACGTGCATGCTCCACTTAGCGTCATTCCAGTCATTTAAAAAAATCATCCTCTCTTACTTACTGCTCTGCTGTGAAACTTCCACCAAACCTTTATAAAAATTCTTACCGAAATTTTGAACTTTGCTATTAATTCCCCCATCATGGGATATCTATGGTTCTAACCTGAAGGTTATTCCTACTCAATTATTTACTCTTACTTCCTCGAGATTCAATTTCATTACTCCATAGTACTTCCTGTCATATTGCTAAGCCAGGCAAGAGGTAATTCTGCATGTTCTACAGTCCTTCGCATCCAATAACCGAAAATTACACAAATGGCGACCAGATTTGTTACAGTACTGGTAGCTAAAATGCTTATGTTCATAAACCGGTTACGCTCCCTCTCGCAGTACTGTTCGATGTGCCGCAACATTTGTTCTGCTGAAATAGGATACTTCTATAGCGCTATTAGTTGATCTACTGTGTAAAGGACTTCTTCGTTTAAGGTGTCGTTCAGAAATGATACGTTTTGGACTGATAGTGACTCTAACGGCTTCTACGGCCAAAAAAGTGACACTGTGTAAATTGTAGCCATAATTATTGCTGGTAGGCGAAATGTTGTTCTGGATGTCTCACAAACTATACCATTTATTTGACTTCCACGTCTTTTAGCTCCATCCTGGACATAACGCTGAGGACTTCCCATTTTGCAATAGTTCAGAATTACAGCCTATGGACGGTATATTGGATCAATCCAATTCGCGCCCATTTTTTGAAGCTGCAGATATGGGTTAATACTGCGCTCTGTCAATCATTTGCTTCAGATTTCATCAAGAAAAACTGTACCTCATATGCCTGTGTGTCAGCCCGGACAAGCCAGGTTGGACAGACGTTGATACTCTCTTGTTGGCCACCCTGAAATTCTTTCACGGACATCAGAATATAAGTTTCCATGTTCTAAAAAAAAATGTTTCGCTAGTGCGCACTTGCACTCATTTCCCGGCTTTGCCCTGTATTCCTCCAAGCTGCCCATGCCAGCTGCGAAAGAAGAATTTCTCGTCACTTCTCGCAACCCTTCCTTCCAAAAGTATTGGTGTACACTCCTGGAAATGGAAAAAACAACACATTGACGCCGGTGTGTCAGACCCACCATACTTGCTCCGGACACTGCGAGAGGGCTGTACAAGCAATGATCACACGCACGGCACAGCGGACACACCAGGAACCGCGGTGTTGGCCGTCGAATGGCGCTAGCTGCGCAGCATTTGTACACCGCCGCCGTCTGTGCCAGCCAGTATGCCGTGGCATACGGAGCTCCATCGCAGTCTTTAACACTGGTAGCATGCCGCGACAGCGTGGACGTGAACCGCATGTGCAGTTGACGGACTTTGAGCGAGGGCGTATAGTGGGCATGCGGGAGGCCGGGTGGACGTACCGCCGAATTGCTCAACACGTGGGGCGTGAGGTCTCCACAGTACATCGATGTTGTCGCCAGTGGTCGGCGGAAGGTGCACGTGCCCGTCGACCTGGGACCGGACCGCAGCGACGCACGGATGCACGCCAAGACCGTAGGATCCTACGCAGTGCCGTAGGGAACCGCACCGCCACTTCCCAGCAAATTAGGGACACTGTTGCTCCTGGGGTATCGGCGAGGACCATTCGCAACCGTCTCCATGAAGCTGGGCTACGGTCCCGCACACCGTTAGGCCGTCTTCCGCTCACGCCCCAACATAGTGCAGCCCGCCTCCAGTGGTGTCGCGACAGGCGTGAATGGAGGGACGAATGGAGACGTGTCGTCTTCAGCGATGAGAGTCGCTTCTGCCTTGGTACCAATGATGGTCGTATGCGTGTTTGGTGCCGTGCAGGTGAGCGCCACAATCAGGACTGCATACGACCGAGGCACACAGGGCCAACACCCGGCATCATGGTGTGGGGAGCGATCTCCTACACTGGCCGTACACCACTGGTGATCGTCAAGGGGACACTGAATAGTGCACGGTACTTCCAAACCGTCATCGAACCCATCGTTCTACCATTCCTAGACCGGCAAGGGAACTTGCTGTTCCAACAGGACAATGCACGTCCGCATGTATCCCGTGCCACCCAACGTGCTCTAGAAGTTGTAAGTCAACTACCCTGGCCAGCAAGCTCTCCGGATCTGTCCCCCATTGAGCGTGTTTGGGACTGGATGAAGCGTCGTCTCACGCGGTCTGCACGTCCAGCACGAACGCTGGTCCAACTGAGGTGCCAGGTGGAAATGGCATGGCAAGCCGTTCCACAGGACTACATCCAGCATCTCTACGATCGTCTCCATGGGAGAATAGCTGCCTGCATTGCTGCGAAAGGTGGATATACACTGTACTAGTGCCGACATTGTGCATGCTCTGTTGCCTGTGTCTATGTGCCTGTGGTTCTGTCAGTGTGATCATGTGATGTATCTGACCCCAGGAATGTGTCAATAAAGTTTCCCCTTCCTGGGACAATGAATTCACGGTGTTCTTATTTCAATTTCCAGGAGTGTATAATAGAATGCTACTGAATAATACATAACACGAACCCCTTAACCTACCCGTTGTCAACAAGAATCAATCTTCCCCCCCCCCCCCCCCCCACACACACACAAAAAGAAAAACGCGAACCCCAATGCTATAGAAATAAAAAGCCAAAATGTATACAACAAACAAAAAGTGGTCTGAGTTCATACAGTATGTTATGTGAACCACTGTCTTCTTCTGCTTCGTTGTTCCTATTCCATATCGCCTGTGGCGTACAGTGTGTGAAAAAACGACTAGCGCTCCACTGAACAGTTTGACTCGACGTCTTCAGTTGGAAGCTGCACATTCGCATTCGCTGGCGATGCAATCTATCTCACTTGCTATGGTTTCTGGCACATACTTGAAAACATTTTTGTTCTTTCTTTTGGCGTACGAGGGTTTGTCGCCAAAACACACTGATCCACTCAGTACTGCGACAACCTCCCCAAATGTGGACCCATCTCTTCTAGACGTTTGAGTGCTTTTGCACTTGCTCGATCGGCCTTCTGCCATATTTTCCTTCGCTGAACCGTTAATTTCTTCACTGACTCCTTATTATAACCTAATTTTGGTTTCAGAACGTTGAAAGGATATGGCATCTTTCTACTGCATATCACCTAATAAGGTGAAAGACCTGTGCTAGTGTGTACTTTGGAATTATGTGCTGAGACAGCGTAATGAACATACTCGCCTGAATTATCATGCTGACTATTTACATAATAACTGAAAATTTTCGAAACTGTGTGACGAACACTCTCAGTATGACCATTCACTTTCTGGTGTAGAGTACTTGCCCGGTGTTTTCAGATATGCTGCAGGTTATAGAATTGTTTCAAGGAATCTGGCATAAAACTTTGGACGCTGATACGTAATTAAAGTAATATGAACGTCGAATATTAGTATTCAATTACTAACAATCACATTTGCCACTGTGCTCACTGCTATCATCTACTATGAACTGAGAAAAGTGGTCTATTATTATGAGAATATATTTATTTTCACCTTCTGTCCAAACCAAGCATTTCAAAGGAATTTGTCACTTCTGGCAATCTTTATAACGACATATTCTGGCGACTAGCGTTTGCTCTTTGCGCACATGGCACACATCCTTTCACATATTGTTCAACATCTAGAGTTCTTGTTCTCGAACAAAACTTTTCGCTATGTATCACTCCATTGTTCTACACCCCCTTGACCCAGCAACAGGCGGTCATGTGTCCGTTACAATACTTCATTTCTGAGTGATGAAGGAACCAGTATGTGTGTCATGCACTTCATACTTCTGTTCAACAAGCCAGAGTGTGTCAAGAACTGTAGCTGTGAACTAAAAGTCTAACAGTGTTGTCAGATACTTGTTCCTCTAAAAAGCTTTCGCATAGTGTTTGCAGAGCTCCAATTTTCCTGCATAGTGTTAATGTGACAGCGTACGTCTTCCCAACTCATGCACCACTCCATAATTAAACTCACTTAGCTTCAGTGCCCAAAGCATTGATGTCTGTAAGGGTCTTTCAATACCAATAACCACTTAAGTGAAGCATTATCAGTAACTACAGTCATGTTGTGAAGAAACAGAACGCCTTGAACGACTAGACATAGGACTTTCATATTGAGAGGATAGGTACGTTAGTATGTTCTGCAGAAATGATTAGCATTTCAGTGACCTCAGTTCACCATGTGTCCTGTATACCAGATACATGGTCCGCCATGGGCCTGATAATGTGTTCCAGGTGTGATGGCATCAACGCGTATAAGGCGCGAATGGCATCCTATGGTACATCCATCCACGTTGCATTCACCTGGCTTCAAACTTCGTCTGTGGTGGTTCGCATGGTCACAGCGCTGCACCTATCGTTTCACCATATCCCACACATTTTCGATTGACAAGTCTGGTGATCTGGAGGGCCAACGCAAAAGGCTGGCATCGTATGGCACCAAGAAGGCATGTGTTCATGCAGCAACATGTGGTTGTGCATTGTCGTGCTGAAAAATGGCTTCTGGGTTATTGTGCAATAAGGGTATGGCTACGGGTCACAGGATGTCATTCACGTATGTCAAATGGTCACACTGCCCTGGGTATGCACCAGTTGTCATTTGCGGTTGTACGCAAGAGCACACCATAAGGCTTTTAGTTGGCGCTGTATGCCTTGTGCGAATGCAGTCACAGTGATGCTGCTCCCCCTGTCTGTGGCAAACCAAAATGAGTTCTTCATTTTCAAACAAACAGAAGCTGTATTCGTCTGAAAGTACTACCTAATGCCATTCCTGTCACCAGTGACGTCGTTCCATACACCATTGCCGTCTAGCGTGTTTCTGCACATTCGTCAGAGATAAGCGGAGAAGTGGACGACGCGGAGGTGTACGATGTGTTACACATTTGCACTGTTGCACTAGACCGAAGGAGGACCCATATCTGTCCTGCAATGCCATGCGGATGAGGTGTCGATCTTCTTGGAGGGTGGTCTGGGTGGTGCGATCTGACTCGTCTCATCATGTTCTACGGCCTTCTGTGAACCATTTAGCGCACACCCGTTCCACTGCCTAAACACCTTGTCCCCCAGGAGCAGTGATTTCCCAGATGGATGCATCACATTCTCTCATGCCAATAATGCGCCCTCCTTCAAAATCACTGATTTGACTGTGCGGTTCACGCATACGTCTTCGAGGCATCCTGCACGTCTGCTGAAGTTACACTGACCCATTACCTTTGGTTTCGAGCGACAACGAAAGCCACTGGCATTTTACCGGCTAGTGTTGCGCTGCGATGTCTACGTTGACCTTGAGCCCGCGGGCCGACATGGTTCAGATGCTATCATTTCTGCAGAACATACTGCTGTACATATCCTGTTACTATGAACGTCGTATCTCTAGTCACTCAAGGTGTTCTGTTTTTTCTTAACATGATTGTATCTTAAGTGTCTGTGCACGTAAGTAACAGCAAAAGTAGGTAATAGCATAAAGAAATGCTAGCATTTCCACTTCTATCGTTGAATACTCCCTTGCTCACTTGTCTCGATGCATAATCCACTGGATATTCCCTATTATTCATAATCAAATGCTGTACTGGTTGCATCACATGATGGGATGAACTCCTAATCAAAGTTAAGGAACACCAACAGGACTCAGTACAAGATCATGTTTTAGTTTCTCGAATGTTGTTTGACACTCCATTCACCACTAGATTTTCAGTTGTTTTCTTACTGTACAATTTATGAGATTGAAATTTTCACTCTGCAGCGGAGTGTTTGTTGATACGAAACTTTCTGGAGATTAAAACCGTGTGCCGGACCAAGACTCTAACTTGGATCCCGATTTCGAGTTTTCGTCCGGCACTCAGTTTTAATTTGCCAAGAAGTTTTACACTTTTAAGGCTCATTAACTTGCCCAAAATCCATCACAAACTGTCTTAATTATTAAAGATGCCTAAAACTACTGTAGCTGTTTTGTAGTCTGCAGAAGTACAAAATCATGAACCACGCATCAGTTTTTCCTCCTTCCTGGCTAATTATATGCCATAGATAATTTACTTCTGTTTGAGCGAAATGGCACTTACCGCCTCTGACTGTCAGGCATGCTGCCTGCAGTCGTCTAAAAACTTCTTCCAATCGTTTCATCTATTCTCGCATACCCTTTGAAAATACAACTCCATTATCGAGATAAACTACGCAATTTTTATGTTTCAGTTCCTAAAGCACACCATTCAAGAGTCTCTGAAAGGTCGGTGCTGCATTTTTCAATCTAAACTGTACCCAAGGATACTAGTAATGTCTCCATGGTGCGGAAAAAATCTGTATTTGACTGCTGTTTTCGAAATTACTCGAGTTGGATGACAGCCACTCTTCAGTCCATGGTGAAGAAATATTTTCATTGACTCAGGCTGTCAAATGTTTCTACATTGTTCGTTATAGGATATACGTCAGTGACAGTCTATGTATTTAGGAAGCGATAATCGCAACAGAACCTATTTTTATTGGTATCTTCCAGTGATTTTCTGGGGACAATGACAATGTTCACACTCCAGGGGCTAGCAATACACTCTACTATTCCATCAGCCAACTGCTGGTCAATAAATACCTCCATCAAGTGGTTTAATTGCTTTGGCTCTCTCTATGGCTTCTTGTACATCAAAATTTTGCTTCCTGATGTTATCCCATGCTGTTTTATATGCATCGGTAGTAATAGACACTCTAAAATGAATAAATACGTGGATTTAAGTAATAAAGCTTCCATGTCTTCCCTATCTTTTCACTGAAAAGCGTTCGAATTTACCATGTAATGCAGAACATCTGATGGTATACTTGTGGCTACAGTCATCATCTGGTCTGTCAGAAACGTCTTCTTACAAGACGTTCAAACTGACGACCATTAGTCCCTTTGGCAGACTAACATTGCCTGTGACACTACTATCCATACTCACAGGAACCATGAAGTCTACATCCCTGTTTGTAACACAGTCTAAATCTTCGTTGCAGGTAAGTGGTTCTGTGTCGTTATCAACGCCACCCTCCGCGCCACAGCTTAAATTTCCAGCCGCGGTGGGTAACTCCACAGCATCGCGCCTCTTCTGCACTAGCCTGCGCCTTTAGCGCCTTAACCAAGGCGTTGCTGTGGCCAGCGGCTGAAATCGGCGGCAACAGCAAGAGATCTCTCGGTCTTGCGTTTTGACCATGAGTGGAAAGGTGGTGTTCAATACTTATAAGCAAAAACAGCTATATTAATCTTTCCTTTGTAGCATGACCCAGTGGGACTTAATGCACTGCTATGCTTTTTGGAGGAAGCATCTACAAGTTTCACACCTTGCTGGCTCTAACGTAGTACACTGCAATTCATGCTCTGGCATATATACGGCTGTTATAATTCTTCCTAGCAGTTCCGGAGAACTGTGATAGGTCTGGAGGTTCTTAAGTGTAAACAAAGTGACTTTCGAGTTCATACGCAGTTCTTTCCGAAGCAGCAAACGTAAAAGAAAAAAAGTAAACAGGGCAGCAAAGATTGGTTATTCACCGCGCCACATGATGATCCCCATACGTTCGTCATCATGCCGATGGGAGGGCGCGAATCCGTCGTCTATTAGAAGAACAGCTCTTTGACACCTTCAGTGCAGGATGGAGACCAACTTACGGCGACTACATTGTGTTATGCGGGATCTTTCGTGAGGGGCATCCACGGGGCCAGTGGAAATCGGGCAAGGCTGCATGACGGCCAAGCAGCATCGTACACTGGTTGCAGACTACGTTCACCCCTTCATGGCCATCATGTATCCTTTTTTCAATAAGTCCGGGAGTGTGATGGAGCGGTTCGAAGAACTCAGTGTCGAGTTCCAGTTGATGTGTTGGCCTCCCAACTCACCAGATCTGAACCAGATCGAACATAACTGCGATGTGATTGAACATGGCGTCAGAGCTCATCGCTCCCCTCCCCGGATTTTACAGGAATTAAGTCACTTGTGTATGCAGCGACCTACCAGGTCCTCATTGCTTCCATGCCACGACGCGTCGCCACCGTTATCCCTGACAAAGATGGATTTTCCGGCTGTTAGGTAGGTAGTCATAATATGGTTGACCAGTGTATTTCATTCTCCCTGACGGAAGATGTAGTTTGTTCTGTTGTTCGGTTATTGTATCTCCCTTACTTCTAAGCCAAGATCGTTTTAAGGAAGGTCACAGCTTTACGGAGTTAGTTTAAATTGTTTCGTTGATGTAAACCTGTATTTAGTTTGGACAGATAACTTGGACATTTTGTATTGATTCTTCACCTTGATATCGGTTTCATTTTCTCTGATGAAGCGTATGTTTTACTCTGCTGATTGTTCACCTCTTCCTGCAGTCGTTTTTAGTGATCTGTTTTGTTAGGTGGTTAATGCTTGTAGCATAGCTTGCACTATACACTATTCTGGTCTTCGCAAGCTTTTGTTGTCCACCCTTCCAACCTGTCCTTGCCCCCACCCCCCCAACCACCCTCTGCCACTCTTCCCCTATTGCCCACTGGACCTTTTAGTCCACACCCCGCCCCCCCCCCCCCCCACCCTCATTGCAAAAAACTGTTGTAATTATTTATAGATTTTTTTTTGTAGACGTCGGGATTAAAATTAATACATATAGTAAACTTGCTTTTGTATAAACTTGATGTATCGTTTTTCAGACGGATATGATTGACTCAGTTTAACTACTGGCTGCCTAATTGTAAGATAGATTTAAAATAAAAAAAAGGTAAAAGTATTAATTGGTCTTTTACTGGTTATGTATTTAGCTCAGTTAATGGTATGTCGTAATATATATGCTTATAATGTGTTTTACTACTATTCCTTCTCTCCTATACCATGTTTTTCTTCGAACACTCACTGAATCTTGTCTTTCCTTGCTCCACGGTCTCATACCTCCCTGTTTTTTATCTCATGCCATGACACCCTGTCATTTCACAACGGAAATTTTTAGTTAAACCGGTCCATTTCAGTGGATTACACTTTGTTATTCTACACCAGACGTGGTGACCACACAAATATAATTCAATTATTGTTACTAAAAATAAGTGGCCTGTTCGTATAGCACCTTCAAAAATGTTCACATGTGTGTAAAATCTTATGGGACTTAACTGCTAAGGTCATCAAAATAATGGGTCAAATGGCTCTGAGCACTATGGTACTTAACTTCTGAGGTCATCAGTCCCCTAGAACTTAGAACTACATAAACCTAACTAACCTAAGGACATCACACACATCCATCCCCGAGGCAGGATTCGAACCTGCGATCTTAGCGGTCGCGCGGCTCCAGACTGTAGTGCCTAGAGCCGCTCGGCCACTCCGAGCTAACTGCTAAGGTCATCAGTCCCTAAGCTTACACACTACTTAACCTAAATTATCCTAAGGACTCGAACCTCCGCCGGGACCAGCCGCACAATCCATGACTACAATAGCACATTCACCTGTTCGTATATGAAGTCGTTCTTTTCCTTGCTTGTGTAAACCAGGTAGCTTTCATTTATTAGAGATATGAGTCAGTAATGGATCACAGTCGTCTTTGCAATGATTGACTCCACTCATTTTTCTATATTCGGTATGTGTGTACGCCGCTTGCGTCCTTGCTACATGGAGCTTAGCATTTGTTCATGGTTGTTATGTATGGTTATGTATATCTTATCTGTCAAGAAGTCTTCAGTTTGTGACGCCACTACGCAGTCCTTGCTATGAATTTTTTCGCTTACTTAACACATGAAACTGTTTGTATACGATGTCTTGTCTAGTGTAAATATGTACTGTAAATACTATGTTAAAATTATGTAAAATTTAACACTGGCAAGTCGGGGCATATTTAGTTAACGTTGAGGTCAGAGAGATTGTTTTGTCGTGCCGCTGGGCGCCGGAGCGCGCCAGCGGGCAGTAGTAGCAGCGACGCCGTGATCGGAGTCGAGTGCTGTTTTTCCTAGCTGTGTTACATCTAACGGCTAATGTGCGGATCTAAGTACGACGGGAAAGTAATGGTCGGCATATCTGGAAGCATGGTCGGGCAAGTTATTATGGATTAATAGGCATAGTGCTGAAGAAACGAGGGCCTAAATGTGAAGCGCGCTGTGAGCCCAAGTCGCAACAGTAAAAGCCCGCTGCCACATTGTGTCGCCGCGTGGACTTCCGTCGATCCACCGACAACGAGCGAAGTAAGATCTACCTAATTTTCGTAGGATAAAATTGTAGAAGTCTTGCCGGTGACTGTGCTTTTCTCTGAAGTCGAACAATTAATAACAAGCACTTCATCATCGAAGTGTTGCAGTTACATTCCACCCGACAATAACACCAAGTAAGTTCCTTCCGATCCTTACCTTATTGAGCCGAGTGTGTCACGCCATTATCAAGAAAAAATATGTTAATTATCAAATTATTTGCATAGATGGCGAAGAGTAAATTTCAGACTGTTTTGAACGATTGGTTATCGTAGTTAGCTGTTGCACTTAATAAGCTTACGCCAATTGTAGTACATAATAGACTGAAGTAATAAATTTGATTATTAAGATTTATTTCAATGCATATTCAGCTGAAGTTAGTTCAAAGATATTTCATGAAACTATAAAGCTTATTCCACCTGACAATCGCCCAATTAATAAATTATTACCATTCAAAACATAGTTAATCAATTATATCGGCAATATATTTCATTAGCAGTAGATTAAACTGTGCAAAGTACGTAATTTTAAAGACAAAATGACAGTCCATAATTCAAAATCTCGATAGATAATTATCTGTGTTGTCAGCATTGCACTTTGCTGACAAATTATGAACAAAATAATTATCAAAATACTTATTGAAAGTTAACCATTAATGTTTAAGTGTAGTTAGATTGTTATGACGTTGTTTTATATGACTACTGACCCTGACACAGCACTTACGTAAAAGTTCCCGTTCCACCTGCTGCGCTGCAAACAGGTAAACCTTATTTTTGACACAATTATTCACGTACTTAACAGTACTGTCGCTCATCAGTTTAGCTGGCGACCGATTTTTTAATTGCTTTTACAACTTAATCATTTCTTTCGGCAAAACTTCCACTGGCAAAATTTATTTCCAAATTATTTCCATTATTTCATTTACCGATCGTTATTGAATGAAATTGCTCATTCAATAACGATAAAGTTATAACGTCTCCTGTTTCCCGCGGAATAATCATTATTTACTTCGGATTCGGATGCTTTATCCCGACACGGGTCAAAATTCATAATTCACGGTCATTGTTAAGTTTTAATTTCGCAAATCTCGGGAAGCTGGGGGGTACTATAAGTTGATATATGTGCATTTCGTACATATTTTTCCCATACAGTTTGTAACCGTTGTTAAAATAGTTTCACAGTTGTGTATACATTGCACCCATGACGCCACCATGTGACCCTTGCCCTCTGGTGGACAGTCTAGTCTTCACTCCCCCTCCATCTCCTTACGATAGCTAGTAGACTGTCAGCTTATATTACGTATACATCTAGTAACTATCGAATATTGTGACCTTCTGTGCACTTCGACAGGTTTTCCTGTATTTTCTTTTGTTCTGTGTTAACCCCTGTTATATTTTTTAATATTCTTTATACAAATATTTTCTCATCCTACTTTTTAGGTACCTAATGATGCAAAATAAATCCTAGATGCGTCAAGTGAACAATCTGAGTAACGAAGTCGTCTTTCACCAGCTGTATGACACGTTGAAGCGACCTATTCAGCTCCAATACAGTAATACACTCATGCTCATAAATTAAGGATAATGCTAATACATGGTGAAATAACGCTCTGATGGGCGGTTTGCGGGTTTAAATCACCTCGGGGTATGGCCATGCTGTGCATTTGACCTGCGGTCGTCGCGCGGTGGCGCTCGCAGCAGTCCACATACGCAGAGATGTGTTGGTGATGTCAGAGTACGATGCAGCGGATACGTGTGCAGACGTTTTCAGACGTGCTAATCGTAACTGTGTGTTGAAAATTACTCAACGAACACATATTGATGACGTTATGAGGGGTGGAATACTAGGGCGACTGAAGACTGGTCAAACACAGCAGGTCGTAGCACAGGCCCTCAGTGTGCCACAAAGTGTGATCTCAAGACTATGGCAACGATTCCAGCAGACAGGAAACGTTTCCGGGCGCTACAGTACGGGACGTCCCCAGTGTACAACACCACAAGAAAACCGATATTTCACCATCAGTGGCTGCAGACGGCCACGGAGTACTGCAGGTAGCCTTGCTCGGAACCTTACCGCAGCCACTGGAACAGTTGTCTCCAGACACACAGTCTACAGACGACGGAACAGACATGGTTGATTCGCCCGGAGACCTGCAAGGTGCATTCCACTGACCCCTGGTCACAGGAGAGCCCGTGAAGCCTGGTGTCAAGAACACAGTATATGGTCACTGGAACAGTGGTCCCGGGTTATGTTCACGATAGACTCCAGGTGTAGTCTGAATAGTGATTCTCGCCAGGTTTTCATCTGGCGTGAACAAGGAACCAGATACCAACCCCTTAATGTCCTTGAAAGGGACATGTATGGAGGTCATGGTTTGATGGTGTGGGGTGGGATCATGATTGGTGCACGTGGTGCACGTACAACCCTGCATGACTTTGACAGACGAACTGTAAGAGGTCAGGTGTATCGAGACATCAGTTTGCACCAGTATGTCCACCTTATCGGGGGGGGGGGGGGGGAAGTAGATTCCTCCCTCCTCCTGATGGATGATAACGCACGTTCCCACCGATCTGCCATCGTGGAGGAGTACCTTGAAACATCGACGTATCGCTGCACGTCTTGACACCCCTACGACACTTCAGGATCTACGACAGGCACTGGTGCAAGAATGGGAGGCTATACCCCAGCAGCTGCTCGACCGCCTGATGCCGAGTATGCCAACCCATTGTGCAGCCTGTGTATGTGTGCATGGTGATCATATCCCATATTGATGCCGGGGTACATGCGCAGGAAACAGTGGCGTTTTGTAGCACATGTGTTTCTGGACGGTTTTCTTAACTTATCACCCATAATTACAGATCTGTGTCGCGTGTGTTCCCTGTGTGCCTATGCTATTAGCGCCAGTTTTGTGTAGTGCCACATTGTGCGGCAACACATGTTGCAATAATTCTTAATTTATTAGCATGAGTGTATATTATAGCACAACCATGGTCGCCTACCTCCTACTCAATTTAAGCTCTCAACTATATTGAGCCAGTATTGATCTCCGTGATATCACTAACAAAACTTACTACTACTTATTCCCATTACTTTTTGACTTCAATTGAGCTGTTCCTGATAATATCTACATGTGTTTTCCCTTGCGTAATGCTCTATTAAGACTTCCTGCAACTCCTTTACAGACTGAGCATCCTGTAACTGCACATATTTTCCCGAAAACAAAGTGATCATAATTCCAATTCTCTTTGTGCCCATATACACATTATGGAAAAAGTATATCCCGCAAAATTACCAGAAACTACGGCTACCAATGAGACCACACTAGCATCAAGGAGGGACCGAAGTACGATAGGAACTGACCATTCGCTTGTTTCCTCCCTTACCGTTCAAACTTCGCATGTGGCTTAACGTTATCAGCTCACAATGAAGCTAGGTGACTCGGAAAACGCTGACTTGCTTCCTAAGTTGACCACTTTTCACTGACAGACTACTACCCCCATCAGCATACCATATATCAAGAATTAAAAAACTCACTGACATTCCAAATGCTGTCAAAGTTCAAACGCAGCGGAGGCATGCCTACTGTAAGCAAACGAACAGTGGACCCAGGCGCGGCGTTGAGGATGAAGAAGAGGCAAGCTATTGGCAGCCCGCAGCCTTGCTGTCAGCGCATTCCAAGCGACAGTTTTTTGCTGCCAGGATGGCGCGGAAGTGTCCCTCCTCTGGTGACATGAGCGAGGCGGGTCGGCGACCAGCCTCGTGGAAGACGGCGGCGACGTCCACCCGATGAACCCTTGCAGCGATGGCTGGGACACTGCGTCTAGCGTTGTCATACCACAGCGGTGCTGAGCTGGAACGACGTAAGTTCGTTTCTTGAACGTGTAATCAACTCCGAGAGTACACTGAAGACTAAATGAAACTGGTACACCGGCCTTATATCGTATAAGATCCCCGCGAGCACGCAGAAGTGCCGCAACACGACGTAGCATGGACTCGACTAATGTCTGAAGTAGTGCTGGAGGGCATTGACAAGATCAATCCTGCAGGGCTGTCCATAAATTCGTAAGAGTGCGTGGGGCTGGAGATGTCTTCTGAACCGCACATTGCAAGGCATCCCAGGTATGCTCAATAACGTTCATGTCTGAGGACTTTGGTGGCCAGAGGAAATGTTTAAACTCGGATGAGTCCTTCTGAAGCCACTCTGTAGCAATTCTGGACATGTAGGATACCGCATTATCGTGCTGGAATAGCCCATGTCAGTCGGAATGCGCAATGGACATTAATGGATGCAGGTGATCAGACACCCCGGGCCTCTACCAGCTTGAACAGTCCCCTGACGGCATGCAGGGTCCATATACATGCACGTCCACCTGCTCGATATAATTAGAAACGAGATTCGTCAGACCAGGCAAAATGTTTCCGGTCATCGACAGTCCAATGTCGGTCTTGATGTGCCCAGGCGAGGCATAAGGCTTTGTGTCGTACAGTCATCGGAGGTACACGAGTGGGCCTTCGGCTCCAAAATCGCATAGGGGTGATGTTTCGTTGAATGGTTCAACACTGACACTTGTTGATGGCTCAGCATTGAAATCTGCAACATTTGGGTGAGGGTTCCACTTCTGTCACGTTGAACGATTCTCTTCAGTCGTGATTGGTCCTATTCTTACAGGATGTCGGATATTTGCTATTGTACCGGATTCCTGATATTCATGGTACGCTCGTGAAATGGTAGTACGAGAAAATACCCGCTTCATGGCTGCCTCGGAGAGGCTGTGTCCCATCAGTCGTGCGCCGTCTATAACATCGCCTTCAAACTCACTTAAATCTTCATAACCTGCGATTGTAGCAGCAGTAACCCATATGCGCCAGACACTTGTTGTCTTACATAGTCGTTGCCGACCGGAGCCTCGTATTCTGCCTGTTTACATATCTCTGTATTTGAATACACGTGCCTATACCAGTTTCATTGGCGCTTAAGTGTATAATGCAGCCGCGCCAGTGGCACGCTCGGCTGGTCCTCGGGTACATACTCGTATACGGCCAGTGGGGGCTTACTATTCAGGAAGGCAAGTCCTGTTGAATTCTTCAGTGGCGTCGAAACTTCCAGAGACTGGGAATCACCCAGAGAAGTGGGTCATTATTGAGGAGTATAAATGTGACATGAGGTAATGCAGGAGGCAAGCAACCACTGCTGCAGTAACGTGTAGTTCTACATTCAGTATGACTAGGTCACAGTGGTAAAAGTCAAGGAATGGCTTCATTGCTTATATGATGGATTTCGGATTTTATCAATCGTCAGATATTCATGAGCGATTGCTGCACAAGAAATAACGTTTCCAGTGAAGCAATCTACAAAGGTTTGTCTCAAATACAAATGTAAACGTTATATCCTGCAGAGCGACACCTGATGATGGATGAGTTCCAAAACGCGTCGTTTGACCAACAAAGTCGTTCCTTGGCTGAATTTTGGCTTTTACCATTGCGACGTGTCAGCCTGAGTGCACGGCTACTGATTATTGTTATTAACTAAGTTGCTGGCAACGCGGAAAGCTGCGTCACATCTCGGCGTTCTGCACCCTAAATATGGTGCTGAACTCATGTCCAGGTCCTTGCCGTTACTACAGCGATCCCTTGCAGTCGATTCATACCTATGCAAGCCGCATAACGGTCTCAAGTAGGAGAAATAATAGAATAACGCTAAAAGGGATGAAGGTAAAATCAAACGTGTCATCAGTCGTTATTTACACTCTCCATCCAAGACTCGTACACAGAACAATAAGGAGTACTCTTCGCCATGCACATCACAGTGATTGATAGAGTTTAGATGCATAAGTGGACGAAAAGTAGGATAACGATATCCAGAAGTCCAAATTCACCGATATTATCCGTTTCAGACATTCACAAATGATCACTTTACAATGGAAAACAAATGAATTACGTAGGCAACACACGTCAATGAACGAAGAGCGGTGTTAGCGTCTGAATGAAACTTCATGAACATCTTGTCCGATCGGGCTCGCTGTACCGTTTAACAGCAGTCTCATGGAGCCGGCCGCGGTGGCCGTGCGGTTCTAGGCGCTGCAGACTGCTACAGTCGCAGATTCGAATTCTGCCTCGGGCATAGATGTGTGTGATATCCTTAGGTTAGCTAGGTTTAAGTAGTTCTAAGTTCTAGGGGACTGATGACCAAAGATGTTAAGTCCCATAGTGCTCAGAGCCATTTGAACCATTTGAAGTCTGACGGACACAAGTCTGAATACTATAACTAAAGATCGCTGGAAGCCGTAAAGCAAGAAAGATAACTCAAGGTCGTGCAGCCAGCCATTAGCGTTTGGATACCGTCCTGTTTACTCAATAACTGTGGTGTTATCCCACGTGACTCGTGGCCGAGTCTTCCGCATAAAGTATACTCTCTGATCAGCTGTGTAACGAGAAAAGTAAATGGTGCTTAGTTCAGCACGGGGATTGGCCGGCCGATGTGGCCGAGCGATTCTAGGCGCTTCAGTCTATTGTCGCAGGTTCGAATCCTGCCTCGGGCATAGATGTGTGTTATGTCCTTCGGTTAGTTAGGTTTAAGTAGTTCTAAGATGTAGGGGACTGATGACCTCAGATGTTAAGTCCCATACTGCTCAGAGCCATCTGAAAGATTTTTTTTTTTTTTTTTTTTTTTTTTTTTTTTTTTTTTTTTTTTTTTTTTTTTTTAAAAAGCGCAGTGATTGCCGTCGTCTTTTGGTTTGGGCTGCCGGTGCATTGGAAAGGTCCGCTGCGTTTATCTTGCTGCCGCGGATATGTCGCCCGTTGCCATTCCCTCCAGTATCTTTCTTCTCGCCTTTCCTAACGGTGATTGTTGGGCAGACTTGAAGGTGATGATTGCTACTATTTGGAAACCGGGGTATTATACGTTGCTAACTCTGACCATGTTTTGTGGTTGCATCTGTCTGAATTGTTACTTGCTCGTTGTGTGAGAAAGACAGTGACCTTTGAATTGCTGTGAGGAGATTGCGCCCCGATATATTTCTAAATATATGCGGTGTGTGTTACTGCTTCGTGATGTTCGCCACGCAGCTTGATGAATTCTTAAAGAGTTTTTCATAAGGAACAGCTCCTTGTCGTATTGAATGTAAATTCCCTGCCGTTATTCTCCTAATGTTGTACTCTAGTGCGTTTTAGTGGTGCTTACATACCTCCTGTAAGACTCGTGCTTCTAATTCTCAGCCTCTGCAGCGAAGTTAAAGTTTCATTATATTTGAAATCTTCACTGTCTGGTCTGTGTGTCCTTATTAATTGTACTTTTTTCCTCTTTAATGAGCATTGGCCCTCGAAAGCCTTAGGGGAATAGCTTATGTAACAAATACTGTATTCTATTGTATGTTACAGAAGATGAAAGCTAAAGTCAGCCTCACGCACGATTTCAAAACTTGATTTTATATAGATAAGGACAGAATTTCTTTTCTTTTTTTCAAATTTTGAACATATTTCCGAGTTGTGTAACGAATTCATGCTTGCGTCTTTAGCTTAAGGGAGAGCGTGTATTTACTCAGAGTGTTAGGATACCTTCAAAATTTGCATTTTTGCCAAGTTTGCCTCAGCTAATTGTTGTTAGAGCAATTTTAAATTATGTTAGTTATAGAATCTGCCATATTTGTTTCTGGAATTTCTTTGTTGGTGTAACAAAGATGTATTTGTAGCTTTGATGAAACGGCGAATGTTATTGACAAGAAAACCCCTGGGGTTTCATTTGATACCTTCCCCGGCGTTCTTTTGAACCTGAATTTCCCGAGTCACCAGGTCGCATTCATATGCTAATTCAGTGTATGACTTCCTTGCAATCTCGACAAGCGAATGCGTTCTTATGCAAACCTACAGCGTTGTCCTTGTGCGATAATGAAAGCGAGAAGAGTGAAGTAAGTAGAAAACTTGAATTTCTCTGACACTGCTGTTAGCGATAAAAGGACGATTTTACCGTATTTATGTGCCGTTACCACAATTTATTTCCCTCTCTTCTTACTAGAAATTTCTTCTGCTTGGATACATTATTCAGATGACCCGACAGTACTTTCGGGAGTTGCTAAAAAGATATCGCCACACTGTCATTATGGAAACAGAACGAGAGAGGTAATTAGGAAATCCCACGTAACGCACTCTCCGTCTAATGGTTATGTAAATGGGCTGAAACTCCGCGAGGACTGGGAATCCCCCCACCGCGCCGACGTTAAGCTGGGAAAAAAGAAAAAATGACGAGACCAGGACTCCCTCTGACACAGTTGCTGACCACGGCAACGCAGCAGCAAGACAGGGGGATGCCTACTGTGTTTTACGCTGAGGATTTTGGAGGGAGTCTACAAGACTGAGGAAATAGGAAGCGTTAAAAAGTAATTCCTTAAATATTTTGTCGATAAGCACAAGGACTCCAGACCAATGTTAACATACTCTAATAAGTAGTTCTACAAGTAATCCACCAAGGGTCATGCGGCAGGTTGCTTTTAGAGTCGTAGCACATCGCCTACACGTATAGTGATATAAACCCTCTACGCCTGCTTAAAAAATGGCATCCTGTTCCCAGAGAGCACAATAAAAACACAGTTTTCTCTCCTGACGACTACTTGGTCCTCTGCAATTGTAATAAAATATCAGATGCAGTGCATATTTAACGGTTGCATACACTACAGTATGTACTCATAAAGCGTATATTCTGTTAAAGTGTTAGGATAATAATGACCACAATACCATAATTGTATGCTAAACCGTGAACCGTTTTACCTGCTCTTTGACAGAAATATAAAGGGAACCCACAGACGATGGAGCAAGCTCACTGAAACATGTATGGGATAAAAAGAAGATACTGTGTTTGGTTGTGGCAGAACGTCCTATTCTAATATCTAGTGAGAAATGCCGTGTTCTAGGAAATATTTCTGTAGATAAGTATTAGATCTCTTAGTAGAAGGCATTTTTATCTTTCCTGTAATGGTTGCTGCAATATTAGGCTTGGCCACGCCTCTATAACGTTTACACCGAGACACGTCCAGAGTACAGATATTCTGCGTATATTGCTGTGCGAAGTGATGTAGTGTTCTGCATACGAACAATGCAAAATGTCAAAGTCCTTTTATGATTTATTTCTATTATAAATTAATTTTGGTTAGACACTGAATTAAAAGAAAATAATAATTCGATATTAGAATTTCAAATGATACATTAAAATGTCTTATCATGCAAATGTCTTATAATCTACATTCAAGTACATCACTGTATTTTATTTCGTTGGATCTGTTTAGGCATAAACTGCCAGATATTTTTGTATTTTGTTTCGTTAGACTTGTTTAGGCATAAACTGCCAGATTATTATGCTCATCGACTTTCAAATTACTAAAACTAGAATTTTTTCTGTTAAAAATCTTAGAATATTATAATTTAAGGTTTTGCTATTATGTTCAGCTACAGTTGACGTCTTAGTTTTTGAAGGCCCAAGAGTGACAGTTTAAGACGAATTATTGTGTGCCCAGCTCCTGGTAATTAATTCTTAGGTTTAGATACATATATTCCATCACAACACTTGTAATGTTACACAAGATTTGGATGTTATTTTGATGACGATAAGTTATTACCTCGCAAATGAAACATGAAAATGAGACCAGATTTCTTCCTGTCTTATCCTTTCCCCTGGAGTTAGTTTGGATCAAATTTTCGCAGATATGAACATAAAATATTTACTTAGATTCCTCAACAACTGTCTAATAGTCAGTTTACGATACTGTTCAGCAGAAAACGTGCCAACACTAATCAAATCGTTTATGGTCAGGACAGTGAATTATCCTAACTCCCTCAATGTGTAAAACCTAACTCAAGAAAAAAAATAATAAAAATAAATAAAAAATCCGGATAAGTACCAGTAGGACTCGCAAGCCGAGGGTCCCTTACACACATAAGCTTCAATACAATTAGTTCAGTTAGTTCATCCAACCAAGGAATCGATAATTTCGACGATTTTTGCCTGTTATCGATACCGGCATTGCCAATAAATCAATACACTAGATGTGACACAGATGGCCATATCTTATCACATCATCAAAATGTGAGCTTAAATGTTTTTAGTGGCAAGGTAACGAAGTCGTCAGTAGATGGCATAAATTTCAACTAGATTTGCTCATACGTATCTGAGAAAGAGAGACCTTAACAGACGGGCAGACTATTATTCGGATAACACGACGAAACATTTTTCTTGTGATATAATCACAAATAAATATTTTGGGATTATTTTCCCACTCTCGTACTGTGGAAATCCGCTTCTTACCAATTATTCTAGGTCACCGTAGATAGCTTACTTAACAGACGGGCAGACTAGTATTCGGATAACACGACAAAACATTTTTCTTGTGGTATACTCACGAATAAATATTTTAGGATTTTTTCCCCACTCTCGTACTGTGGAAATCTGCTTCTTACCAATTATTCTAGGACAACGTAAGTAGCTTGCTGCTTTTGACGAGCGAGTTCGCGAGTATCAAAATATACGACAAAAGTGACCGTATATTTAGACTGAACTGAATTCGAAGCTTTAAGTACTTTACATCGCCATATACCGCCCATTTTCGTATATGATTTTCGTATATGAGATCAATGACAATTTGATACCTCAACCAGTTCTGAGGAAAGGGATGTTAGGTGTTGGACAGAGAGAGAGAGAGAGAGAGAGAGAGAGAGAGAGAGAGAGACAGACAGACGGAAAACAAAGTGATACTGTGAGACTCCGTTTTTTTAATGATTAATGCACGGGACCATAAAAACGAAGAATAGCTCCGATTGTCTTCGTATATCAGATAAAAGGTGTTGCAGGAACAGAGAAAGCTGGGTTGGGTATAAGTTATGTTAAATGTCAGCTCCAAACTGAGAAGTTACGATGTATAGATAGAAAATTATATGCCATCATCTAAGCGTGTCATTGAAAATAATTGAAGAGTTACAACTTTGGTATTCATGCTATATGTGATGACAGTCATACAAGGCAATATGTGAATGGCAAAAATTTGGTTATAAATAAAAATTGGGAAATAGTGAGATAAATGTAATATTGAAAGAGATTATAATGATTTATGATGATTTGAGTGTATTTCTACTGTATATTGCTGAAAACTGGATTACAATAATTAGGTGAAAGACGTTCATAAAACGCACTGTGGAATTAGGTATTGCAGCAAATCGTGCGGAAAGAATTGTACTGGAGATGAAAATACGTAAAGGCATGCAAGAAGGAAACTGTTTTTTCCTTATCTTGATAAGAAAGTAAATAATGAAACTTCAAATGTGCTTGTTAGCACCGAAAAGTCGAATGTGACGGAGCTCTCACCACAAGGTGCGATACCACGATTTAAGTCGAAAGTAGTATAGCGGAACTGGAGGACCACACGGTAAGTTGAATAGCTGTGATCACGACGCACAAGTTATCTCAGAGGATGAAAGGTTTCCAATTTCCCCGAGTGCTTGCTACGACATTTACCCAGGCCGTCGTCGCTGGGTGAGCCAGGATAGCCCGTCACCGAGACTCCTGAACAGACTGATTTCCAGCAGAAATTGCTAGCGGCGCTCGTCTACAGCACCGAATTAAATCGAGAAGGAGAGGGAATTAAAGAACTGTTAACTTTCTCTGGCGACTTCATTAGTGCCAATGTCCTTTGTTCATCCTATCATCCAACTTTTCTCCCTTCCTCCTAATCCGCAATTTTCTGGTTGGAAATCGTCAGTACAACGTTAGCAACATAAATTATTCCGAAGTTTTTAGAGTACTCTCAGTGGCTGGGTGAAGCTTTTTCAGTGTCCACAGTAAAGTGTAATTACGGAAAACACGTACGGTGAAGGGGCAGTTCTTCAAACCGGTTACAGATGCGTAAAGGGGAAATTTCTATAAGCCACTGAAATGGACTAATAAAACTTATGTCCTACAGGTAGTCGGAAAACTCTTTCCCGCTGAGGATAACACCTTTACCTTATTTGCGGACTATTTAGTTTGCATTGATATCGTGTAATTTACTTTTAGAGCTAAAATTTTGTCTCTGCTGGCATTACACCGGTTCGTCCTTTTCACTATGAAGTATCGATGGTACCAAATTAAAACTGCCGAGTCCGAACAAAATTTTCATTTTATGTTTCATTTTCAATTTAGGGGAGAGGCAGGAAATATGGGCCACTGAAGCCAAAAGTGATACAAGGCTTTTGTTTTGAAATGAAGATCCGTTAATGGAGAAAAGTACATTTCGAACAAAAACGTTACAAAGCAAGCAAAGGTGTTTTAAGGGATACTATTAGAGATCTTTAGAAAGGTCTCTAGTAATATGTGCCTTTCATTAAATATGTTGTTGTGGTCTTCTCTAACCAGTGCAAGCCTCTTCACTTCCGAGTAAATACTGATCCCTCAGAAGGTATCCTACCAACTGATTCGGTCTTTTAGTCAGGTTGTACCACAAATTTCTCTTCAACACAATTGCATTCAGTACCCCCTCATTAGTTCCATGATTTACCCATCTGATCTTCAGCATTCTTCTTTAGCACCGCCTTTCAAGAGCTTTTATTCTCTTCTCGTCTAAATTGTTTATCGTCCATGTTGCACTTCCATACGAGGCTACACTCCATACAGTTACTTTCATAAAGGACTTCCTGACACATAAATGTATACTCGATGTTAACAAAAATCTTTCCTTAGGAACGCTTTGCTTGCCATTGCCAATCTACATTTTATATCCTCCCTACGTCGGCCATCTACAGTTATTTTGCTTCCCAAATAGTAAAACTCATTTACTACTCTGAGTGTCTCATTTCCTAATCTAAATCCCCGTGCATCACCTGATTTAATTCGACAACATTCCAGTATCCCAGTTATTTTTGTTAGCGTTCATCTTATACACTTTCAAGACACTGTCCATTCCGTTCAGCTGCTCTTCCAAGTCCTTCGCATTCTCTGACAGAGCTAAAATGTCATCGGGACACACCCCAAAGATTTTATTTCTTATTTTTGCACTTTAATTCCCACTCCATATTTTTCTTTTGTTTACTTTATTGTTTGCTCAATGTAGAGAATGAGTAACATCTGGGATAGCCTACAACCATGTCTGACTCCAATCTCAACCATTGCTTCCCTCTCGTGCCCCTCATCTCTTACAACTGCCATCTGGTGTCTGTACAAAATGTAAATAGCCTTTCGCTCCCTATAGTTTACCACCCCACCTTTAGAATCTAAAAGAGAATGTTCCAGTCAGCATTGTCAAAATCTTTCTCTAGGTCTACAAATGCTTTAAACATAGGTTTGCCTTGCCAAAACCTATCTTCTATGAGAAATCGTAGGGTCAGTATTGCCTCGGATGTTTCTGCATTTCACTGGAATCCAAACTGATCTTCGCCGAGGCCGGCTTCTACCAGTTCTTCCATTCTTCTGTAACGGATTTGTGTTAGTATTTTGTAGCCGTGGCTTATTAAACTGGAAGTTCGGTAATTTTCAAACCTGTCCCCACCTCTTTCTTTGGAATCGGGATTACTATAGTGTTCTTGAAGTCTGAGGGTATTTCACCTGTCTCGTACATCTTGCTCACCAAATTGAGGAGTTTTGTCAGGGCTGGCTCTCCCTAGGCTAAAGGAATTTTGTCTACTCCCGGAGCCTTGTTTCGACTTAAGTCTTTCAGTGCTTTGTCAGATTCTTCACGCAGTGTTATATCTTTCTTCTCAGCTTCCTCTACGTCCTCTTCCATTTCTATAATAATGCCCTCAAGTACATCTCCCTGTTACAGACCCCATTTCTTCCACCTTCCTGGTTTCTCTTCTTTGCTTAGGACTGGTTTTCCAGCTGAGTTCTTGATATTCATACAAGAGGTTCTCTTGTCTCCAAAGTTCTCTGTAATTTTCCTGTAGGCAGTACCTATCTTACACCTAGTGATATATGCTACTACAGCCTTACTTTTCTTCTCCAGCCATTCCCGCTCAGCTGCTTTGCACTTTCTGAGGATCTCCTTTTGTAGTCGTTTGTATTCCCTTTCGGCTGCTTCACTTATTACATTTTTAAATTTTCTCCTTTCATCGATTAAATTCAATATCTCTTGTGCTACCGAGCCTTTCTACTTTTATCCACTTGATCCTCTGCTGCCTTCACTATTTCATCTCTCAAAGCTAGCGATTCTTTCTCTACTGTATTCCTTTCCCCTGTTCTTGTCAATCGTTCCCTAATGCTCCCTCCGAAATCCTCTACAATCTCTAGTTCATTCAATTTACGCAGGTCCCATATACTTAAATTCCTGCCATTTTGAAGTTTCTTCAGTGTTAACCTGATGTTCGTAAAAAATAAATTGTGATCAGAGTCCACATCTGCCCTTAAAAATTTCTTACAGTCTTAAATCTGGTTCCTAAATCTCTGTCTATTATATAATCGATCTGAAACCTTCCAGTGTCTCCAGGTCTCTTCCACGTATGTATGTTCACGATTCTCAAACCAGGTGTTAGCTACGATTAAATTATGCTCTGAAAAATTCGGGCAGGCGGCTTCCTCTTTCACCCCTTTCCCACAGTCCATATTCACCTACAACCTATCCTTCTCTTCCTTATCCTACTATCGAATTCTAGTCCTCCTTGATTATTAAATTTTCAGCTGCCTTAACTATCTGGATTATTTATTTTATCTCATCATACATTTCTTCACTTTTCTCCTCATCTGGAGAGCTAGTTGGCATATAAGCTTGCACTACTGTGGTGGGTGTGGGTCTCGTGTCCATCTTGGCTACAATATAGCATTCACTATGCTGTTCATATTAGCTTATCCGTATTCCTATTTTTTACTCTTTATTAAACCTATTCCTGCCCAACCCCTATTTGATTTTGTATTTATAACCCCTGTCTTCCAGTGACCAGAAGTCCTGTTTCTCCTGCCACTGAACTTCACTAATTCTAGCTACATCTAACTTTAACCTGTCCATTTCCCTTTTTTAAATTTTCTAACCTATCTGTCAGATTACCGATTCTGACATTCCACGCTCCAATCCGTAGAACGGCAGTTTTGTTTCGCTTGATAACGACGTCCTCCCGACGAGTCCACGCCAGGAGATCCGAGAAGGGCCTTATTTTACTGTACCTCCGGAATATTTTACCCTAGAGGACGCCGTCATCATTTAACCTTACAGTAGAACAGCATGCCCTCAGGAAAAATTAAGGCTGTAGTTTGCCCTTGCTTTCAGCCGTTCGCAGTACCTGCACAGCAAGGCCATTTTTGTTGATGTTACAAGGCCAGATCAGCCAGTCGGCCAGGCTGTTGCCCCTGCAACTACTGAAAAAGCTGCTGGCTCTATTCAGGAACCACGCGTTGGTCTGGCCTCTCAACAGATATCACTTCGTTGTGGTTGCACAAACGTGCGGCTATCTGTATCACTGAGGCACGAAAACCTCCCAACCAACAAGAAAGTCCATGGGGGGTGGGGTGGGGTGGGGGCTTTTAAAACAATAAGCAGTTATAGTAGATTACAAACCAATTAATCTGATTATATGTCAAAAGTAAAAGATAGTAGAAAAACAATTGATTATAAGATCTTTCAACTTGTGGTAAACTGAACCTGCCAGAATGCTTTGAAGTTGAAGTCAAAGATTTTCTGTAATTCAGTTCTCGGTGCTTCTTCATAAAGTTTTGATAGAAATCTCTATTTGCTGATTCCTTTTCTACGTAAAATTATGTGCGAAAGAGTAAGCGAGCTTTTGAAACTCAATCTTAGTTAGCTGCATTAACCTGTAATCTAACTGAATCTCTTATGCGGTCTACAAGTACCTCTCCGTAATTTTCTTTAAGTTTTCACTATATTTACACACGATTTACTGATGCTCGTTTGTGAATATTGCTTCTTGTTCGTTGTTGCAGTTTGGAAACAAGTATCACTGAACAAGTTTGCATTTGTGATGTGCTTCGGACTGTCTTTCGTTCAGTGTTTTGTTTTGTTTGACACCCGCGAACATTAAATCTATTCCGTTTGTTTTCATTCTGCATGTATATGTATGTGTGCGTGTACATGTGTGTTTCCTATTTTGTCTTGTCCGACAGTGACCATTCGTACCAAATTTCAACAGTAGAAGAAAATTACCACATCCATAAAAGCTATCACAGAGGGCAAATAGGTTATCAATGACCAAAGAGTACTTCGTAGCAAAACACTATTCAACACTCTAAACGAACTACTGGACGACGCAAAATAGAGAACATGCGCGCGCGCACACACACACACTCTCACTCTCTCTCTCTCTTTCTCTCTCTCTCTCTCTCTCTCACTCACTCACTCACTCACACACACACACACACACACACACACACAAGAGCGCAGAATGAAAACAAACGGAACAGATTCGAAGTTCCCGGACATCTAATAAAAAGAAGACAGTAAACAAAAGAGAGAAGGAAGTGCATCAGAAATGTGAACTGGTGCAGTGAAACGCGTTGAAACATAATCGGTGAATAACAAACTACAAGAAACAGTTCACCATATCTAAGCATCACAAGCCTTTTACTGACGTCCACAGGGCTCAAATGCACAAAAAAAACACGTTTGGCAAAAAGAAAATATACTTCTCACTGCTCAGGACTAGCCAGATACCACAAAGGTAAGGACAAAAACGGGCGTATGCCATGAGTTTTACTTAACATACATTTTAAAGATTTGATTGTAAACAAAAATTCAATGCAGAAGGTTTTATAATATTTCTCTTGTTTGCATATGACATAGGGTACTATTGTAGACACGTGGCTCACTTCAGTTGGCAGCCACAGGTCACACACAATGTGAAATAAGTGTTGAACTGCATGCATAATTTAAATAACCAAAAAATCGATGTAACGTATTTCCTAAACTAAATATTGTCTCCATATTTGTCCGTATTTCGGAAAAATAAAAGAAAAGAAAAACAATGTGGATGCCGCATGTGGTGAGAAATGTTTGGGTGCTAAAACAAAACAATATTGTAGGGACAGACAAATGGCGGACCCATCCTTAAAAGATTAGTATTCGACGATATTGAATTGGTAATTCAGTAGGTAATGGGAGATTAACATTTAATAAATGAGGGTGACTGAAACGTTGTTGTAGACGAATGTTTAGAACAAAGGGTTGCAGGAGAATGTGGGATTGGCAGTAGTAACGACAAAGAAGGGTTAACTGGGTTCAGTTATAAATTTCTGTGAGTATGAGCGAATACCGTGGTCAAGATTCAAAAGAGGAGGAGGTATACTAGGAAAATACCCGGAGACATGGGAAGATTCCAGCTGGGTTACATCACGTGCTGACAAGACTCCGAAATCAAATATTTAATTTTAAGGCGTACTCATGTGCAGACATAGACTCAGATCACAATTTATTTAGTAATGATATAGAGTAGGGTGAAGTTTAAGAGACTAGTGAGAAGAAACAATGCACGAAGAAGTGGGAATGAAGATGTATGCTTAAAGCTTTCTGACGCTATAGAGAGTGCGTAATGAATGGGTCACTAGGCAGTTCATTTGATCATTGGAATAGGGATGGACACATCTAAAACGCACAGTAAAAAGAGCTTTACATAAAAACGAAGTTTCAAGTAAGGTAACTGAAAAGAAATCATGGGTAATGCAAGAAGAATCGATCTGGACAAGGAAGACATACGAGATCTAGTATGAGAATAAAAAATTTAAATAGCCTAGAATGACTTACTAAGGCAGAAGGGATAGATAATATTCCATCATAATTTCTAAAATCATTTGGGGAACTGGAAACCAAACGCCAGTTCCGCTAGTTGTGAGAATCTAAGAGACTGCTGACGTACCATAGACCTTCGGACCTTAGCTAAGAATTTTATGAAGGAAGTAATTGCTTAAATTTTATATTGTTCTCAGCTGCGATTACACTTGTGTTAATATGCGATATTTTTCCCTATCGTCAATGCTAAGCCGATACAGATATTTTTCATTTCATCTCATACACTGCAATGCTGTATCGTACAAAATTTTACTCAGTCTCATTTCATATGACTTCATAAATTTGTTCATTCATTCACCGTGTTTTTGGGTCATAACCTGAAGGAAAGTTTCAAAAATAAGGAAAAAGTTCACATGTACGTTAATCACAAAAACTAACTGAAATATTAGAATTCATTATTTTCCGTATACTTTCACAAGCTCTAAATAAACATAATGAAATTAGTAAAAAATTTCTGCTCTAAGATGAATTATCAATTGCAGTAAGTAGCAGCAGCTTAGCTAGTATTAATTACTGTCAAGTGTTCACAGATAATTGTGAAAGGAAGATTTCACTTGTTCCTACATGTACAATGCTGATAACAGATGGTGACAGACCTTCACTCTACGAGATCTAATAATTTACAATACAATACACGGATTCACATTTTACTGCCATATGTCATCCGTCATCCATCATCAATTTAAAGACGAGTCCTAAGCTCAATCTGAACCCTAGAAAAACATACTAAAAATATGGAAGCTAGTTTTTTTATCTTATGTTGTGCTTGTGTTAATCGGTATACTTCAAAAACAGATACTTTCATATTATACTAATATTTAAGTAAATGCACTAGGAAGTGAATGTCGGAGTTTCAAGATGTTTGAAAAGGCCCCTTGAGAGTTGTGGAACAAAGAGAGTCCAGGCACAGGCTGCATTGTTTCCAAATCTCTGGTCAATGTCTACTCTACCGACCCTCACACGTCCCTGCAGCCCCTCTCCCCCCTCCACCCTACCCACCATTCTAGGCCTATGAGATAATGTGTTAACAGCAGGAAATTCAAGAATGGGAGTCACTGTGTTATCCTATTGGCAGAGGCATACAGGTGCTGGCTGCATGTTTGTCAGATTTTCTCTATTTATTTAGGAGCTTATTTATTACCAAATTACTGCAATATATTATCCTTATAATTCATTGCCCAGTTAGTATAATCTATGATCCAGAAATTCCTGAAGGTCACCAGGATACCAGGAACACGAAATATTGTATGAATTCACTTTAAAAAATTTAAGAAAAGTAAGATAGCAATGTCTACGGTAGCCGCTGATCACCCTTGCACAGGTATCTGCATGTCAGTGCTTTCTTGCATATCACTCACCCACATCCCTTGAGTGGAGCACCAACAGGTTTGAAGTTTTTGCAATCACATGTGGACCCCTCAGACACAGGCAACATTTGTACTCAACTGTCGCAGATCAAACTTAATTATTGCGAGACACTTCCCTTATCGCTATGATTTATTATGCAAATGTTTCTCAAGATCATATACCTTATTACTCTAATTTATTACTTGTCAAATGTATCTTTCGCAGATCTTTATTAGATGTGTTCCAGCCACATGCCATGTTTCAACCTGTGGTGCAGAGTACATCGATCATTTAACCCATATCATTGCTTCATTTAGGACTGGCGCACAGACTGAATGATCATCAACTCTAATATCTCGAATTTTCTTGTTGTGTTCATTTTTCTAAAAATGTTTGGGAGGATGTGATATGTTTCCCATATCTCCCCAGAATGTACTCTCTCGTATTTCGAACAGTAAACTTCTATACAGTGCACAATGCTTCCCTTGTAGTGCCTAACACTAGAGTTTGTTCAACATCCCTGAAACATATCTATTATTATTTCAGCTTGACAGCTACATTGCACCCTTATGTTCACTGAGGTTTTTTGCGGATGATGCTGCGGTATATCGAGAGGTTGTAACAATGGAAAATTGCACTGAAATGCAGGAGGATCTGCAGCGAATTGACGCATGGTGCAGGGAATGGCAATTGAATCTCAATGTAGACAAGTGTAATGTGCTACGATTACATAGACAGAAAGATCCCATATCATTTAACTACAATATAGCAGGTCAGCAACTGGAAGCAGTTAATTCCATAAATTATCTGGGAGTACGCATTAGGAGTGATTTAAAATGGAATGATCATATAAAGTTGATCGTCGGTAAAGCAGATGCCAGACTGAGATTCATTGGAAGAATCCTGAGGAAATGCAATCCGAAAACAAAGGAAGTAGGTTACAGTACGCTTGTTCGCCCACTGCTAAAATACTGCTCGGCGGTGTGAGATCCGTACCGGATAGGGTTGATAGAAGATATAGAGAAGATCCAACGGAGAGCAGCGCGCTTCGTTACAGGATCATTTAGTAATCGCGAATACGTTACGGAGATGGTAGATAAACTCCAGTGGAAGACTGCAGGTGAAACGCTCAGTGGCTCGGTACGGGCTTTTGTTGAAATTTCGGGAACATACCTACCCCGAGGAGTCAAGCAGTATATTGCTCCATCCTACGTATATCTCGCGAAGAGACCATCAGGATAAAATCAGAGAGATTACAGCCCACACAGAGGCATACCAACAATCCATCTTTCCACGAACAATACGAGACAGGAATAGAAGGGAGAATCTATAGAGGTACTCAAGATACGCTCCGCCACACACCGTCAGGTGGCTTGCGGAGTATGGATGTAGACGTAGATGTAGATGTAGAGTGATACGTATTGCAAAGCCGCGATATATTTGGGGCGTTTTGATGACTGTAGTCCACGACCACATATCGAACTTCGATATTACGATAACCAACCTGTGTGTGTTTTATATAGATACTATTACTCTACACAGGAGAAAATTTAGTGGTATTGAGCTGTAGCTTCATGGCTATATTGCGCCTTTGTGGGGTAAAGTGATATATACTGAGAATCCCCAGTGTATTTGGCACGTTGTCAATGAATGTGATACCATACGGCAATCATTTACTGATTAGTGAAATGCGCTCATTACAAAACCTGTGATGTGTGAATTTCTGGGCAACGGATTACAACAATCGAAGTAAGCCTTTCGTCACTTCATTATTTAGATGAACCGTGTTCATACCAAGATTTTACTATCAGCAGAGTGGGTTGTGACAATTATTATGCTATGACATAGTGGTGTATGGAGTAAACTTCCTCAATTCTGTCCACTTACCCATAATCAAGAACAGTGTCAGAAATCCTAAACAAACCTGTTATATGAATCGATTTTGACACAAATGTCTCAGATTTCGTACGAAGTCACTCACTCTGAGTCCAACCCAATGAAAAAGCTTTTCTTAACATGTAATTCTCACTTACCATTAGTCTTAGTTTGCTGCTAACAAGTTCTGACCTATACTTTTACAGAATATGGAGGAAATTGTTAGTATTGAATATTTATTAAGATTTATACGTGATATGTCATCTCTCTTTTACATTTAGTACTTACACACAGATTCTACGGCAAATTCTGATTACTTCATCTGCATGCACCTTTTTCTAAGCGTATCTACAAATCAGTGTAATATTACTCCACTGGGAAAGGTAAAGGATTCTCTTGTATGGTGTCGGCAACGAATTATAACTGTAATATTACAGAGTGTTTGTGTGATAACTGAGTTGGCTATTTTCCGTGGTATACACCCCACGGCACCTTCAAGTCATTGCTATGTTCGTGGACTGCACAAGCCACCTTGTGCATGCTATTACCACACTGCATGCGATGTTATATGGTGTGTTGGAATCCTAGGTAAAACCAATCTGCATTGAGAGAAAAACATGTGTTGCATTACTTATTAACGTACCTCGTATTGCCGCTCGGCGCTGCCTCGCTACCCCCTGGCGGGAAGGAGTCCTTCACTTACCCAGCACCGTGCGGTTCTAGGCGCAACAGTCTGGAGCCGAGCGACCGCTCCGGTCGCAGGTTCGAATCCTGCCTCGGGCATGGATGTGTGTGCTGTCCTTAGGTTAGTTAGGTTTAATTAGTTCTAAGTTCTAGGCGATTGATGACCTCAGAAGTTAAGTCGCATAGTGCTCAGAACCATTTGAACTTACCCAGCAGCTGGTCGTAAACGTTCACAGTGACCGGTTACTGTCTGTATAATTGAGCGGCACCGATGTTTAATGCCCACGACTCAGTCATCTTACTTAAAGGAGCATTTCCGTTGTTTGAACGTGAGCTATAAATTTTATGAATAAATTTGAAACTACGCGGAAATCAGAATGAAATGTGACAACAGTTAGTGGTGAGAGTGACTGTTTAGAAAGCAATCAATATTAGTGCTCCGAAGGAGCAATCGTCGATAGAATGTTCCAGTTTAAGGAACATTGTTTTAATAATATTTGCATATCAAAACAAAGCTCAGGAAAATGGGCGTGAGTGGGTTTCGCAGCAAGACTCATCGTTGCAAAAAGTGGTTCATAAGGTTACCAACAGACAAGATCCTTGCGGCTGCTGTTCTTCTAACAAAACAATGGAGTCTCCGACCGTATGCAGCCCGTCACTGACAGCAAAAATGTACAAATGCCCTGAAATTCAAGGAGAACCAAGAAAAAAATCACTGAGAATACCAGAGAGGAAAACATCTTTCCCAGGCAGATAGCAACATGTGTACATAATAAGAAATGCATTACAGGAATGCCGTCTTCTATTTTATTCACCCACCGGTTTGAGTCAAAGACCATGATCACGGTACTGTATGAAACCAAAATAAAACTGAAATAAAATATGATCTACATATACATCCTACGCCACAGACAACCTAATGGTACGTGACAGAGGGTACTTTTGTGCCACTAGCTGAGCCCTCCAACCGCGTTCCACTCGTGAATAATGCGTTGGAAGAATGATTGTCGGTAAGTCTCTGTATTGGTTCCAATTACAAGAATTTTCTTCTCGTGGTCATTATGCGAGACGTATGTGCGGAGAAGTAATATGTTCTCCGCCTCTTCCCGGAATGCGCTCTCTCGAATAGTAAATCTCGCCGTGGCGCACAACGCTTCTCTTGAAACATCTGCCAATGGAGTTCGTTGAGCCTCTCCGTACTCTCTCTCGCCGGCTAAAAGATCCCGTGACGAAACGCACTACTCTTCGTTGGCTGTCCTCCATCTATTCTATCAGGCCTACCTGGTAGGGATCCCAGATAGATCAACAATACTCAAGAATCGGTCGGACAAGCGCCTTATAAGGCACTTCCTTCGTGGATGAGTTACTTTCCCTTAAGGTGCTTCCCTTCAATCTGAGTCCGGCATCTGCTTTTTCCACTGTTTGTTTTATGTGGTCATTCCAATTAAGGTCGCTCTAGGTAGTTCCTGCTAGATGTTTTACAGTACGTACAGTTTCCAGCATTTTGTCATCAGTAGTGTAACTATACGCTAGTGTATTTCTTTTCCTATCTATGAGCAATAAGTTACATTTATTTACATACGCTCGGGATGAACTGTCAGAGCCTGCCCTATTCATCTATTCTCTGGAGGTCATTCTGCAAATCGTTACTATCTTCTAGCGTTGCTACTTTGTTTTAGACAACCACACCAGCTCCGAATAACATTAAAGTGCATCAGACGCCTTCTACTAGAGCATTTATATATGTATTGCAAACAGTAACTTTTCTATCATTCTTCTTTGGGATACTCCGGAAATTACTTTTACATCTGTCAATTTGTTCCATTAAGGGCAACGTGTTGAGTTATATCTGCAAGGAAGTCTTAAATGCGTTGACAAATCTGCTCAGATGTCCTATTAGCTCGTATTTTTTTGACTAAACGGCCGCGCGGGGCGGTGTTAAATGCCTTCCTGAAGTTAAGGGTTTGGCTGTTTTGGGGGAGGAGACCAGACAGCGATGTCATCGGCCTCATCGGATTAGGGAAGGACGGGGAAGGAAGACGGCCGTGCCCTTTCAAAGGAACCATCCCGGCATTTGCCGGGAGCGATTTATAGAAACCACGGAAAACTTAAATCAGGATGGCCTGAAGTGAAGGAATACGGTAGCAACCTGAGGCCGTTGCCTGAGGCGCTTAGGTGGAACAGAGCTAGCTGAGTGTCGCAGTATGTCTTCTTCGAGGAATCTATGTTGGTTTTTATAGAGGAGATATTCATTCTCCAAAAACGTCATAATTTTTTAGCATAGAACATATTCCGTAAATGCACAACATATTGACGATATAGGCCTATAACTGTGTACATCTGTCCTATGGCCCTTCTTAGAAAAAGGAATGACCTGCGCTTTCTTCCAGTCGCCAGGTACTCTTCGTTGTTCAAATGATCTACGATAAATTACTGATAGAAGGGGAGCAAGTTCATTTGCAAAATCTTTATAGAATATTATAGGTACTAATCTGGTCCTAACGCCTTTCCACTACTAAGCGATTTAGTAGCTTTTCTATTCCGCGATCGGTTATCTCAGTATCTGCCATTTCGACTTTCGTATGACGATGTAAAGGAGTAGCCGTGTTACGATCTCCCGTGGTGAATCAGTTTCGGAAGACCGAATTCAGTGTTTCGGCTTCCTCTCTATTATCCTCCGTTTCGGTGCCAGTATGGATGATTTTCACCCACTTACTGATTTTGTAGACGACCAAAAGCTATCAGGGTTTTGGCTCTGATCGGTTGACTAAGTTTTACTTTCAAAGTCATTGAACGGATATGACCTGCAGGGTCAAATATTAAAGCCATAATTTGCACTCTATCTTTATTATTATTATGTTGCAAATAGTGACATTGTCCTCGTGGCAACTGCTTACACCCCAGAACTTTGATTATTGTTATTTACCAAAGGTTATGTGTTCGCATAGTTTCGCAGTTTGATGTGGCTATAAATACATAAAAAATTTTCAGCAATATACATTATACTTTGGTTGATTGTTTAGACTATTTCACATCTAAATGTTATGTATTTCATGTCAACTTCATTGTTGCTCCTGTTTGCTTAATAAACGCTATAGATGTCACATGGAAATCTGACTGTTTTAACTTCTGATTGTTTACTTTTGGTTAGTGGTATAATGGTATACTTATGTTTTTAAGATGGTATGTAATTTTCTATGGGTTCTAGATCAGCGTTACTGCCTACTTCCTTTAATTTCTGACGATTACGATAATTATATTGTTTTGGTTTTTACTGGTTGATTGACGAGGTTCTATTAATACTTAAGGCTAAAGTTCTTACTCCGTTGTACTTATAACTCGCGTTCGACAACCTGCATCGATGTCTTTGTTTTACTGCTTTTATGTTAGGATGTCATTGATACTAGTCTGCTCTCATCTTTGTAAAACCTTTTCTTAAAAGCAATAACAGTTTAATGCAGTTTCCTGTGACTTGTGTAACTGCCGACCGACTAGAAAAAAGTTCTCGTGAAAAGAACATGTTCACTACATATGTTGTATCAGTAGCACTTAAAACTTGTGCTGTTGTTTTCTTTTGTCATTCTTTGTGCAAGAACTCTAAGTTGTGTGATGATATTTAAATTTTGTTTGTAGATGTAAAGCTAATTACATTATTTTATAAAGAAACCATAAAGCAAAAAACCAATAAAATTATTTTCTACTATATTCCTTCAAATATTTTATAGCAGATACATTGCACCGATTTTAAGTACTCGTGTTTTACCACAGACTTTTTGATCTTTGACTTCGTCATTTATTATCCATTTTTGCCATATCTCCGTATTCCATGGCTTTTTGCCGTTATGCTAGTGGACTTACGTGATTCTGTTTTTGAATCTTCCGAGCCCCTTCATTGTGTTTATTAAAATTGTTCACAGCCTGCTACTCACACAGTCCCTGTGTATTGAATCTGTACTGGCTGAAATCGAGTACGTTTCTTGTGTTTTCGTAAGCTGTATTACTTGTAGTATTGTATTTGTAATAGTATTACGAATGTTATATTCTAATTTTTACCCTTGCAGCTCATGGCTGTCACTGCACACTGCTTAATTTCTGTTTTGTATCTCGTACAGTATCACGAGCGAGGTTTTTGACTGAAACCAGTTGGTGAGTACAATACGAGTCAGCATTGATGTTATGCGTTTCTTAACCTTTAACTGCTGAGGTGCGGCCTGTGAGGTCGTACTCATGTTCCACAACTTGGTTACAGTATTTTACCGCTCTCGCTTTCACGACGCCTTTTCAGTACCTGTTCAGAAGGTACTTCCCGCTAGGCCGGTGATTTAGAATTAATTAAATGTTGGCTGCGGTCTCTCAGACTGCACCTCAGAGTTAGCGAAATTATGTACGACGAAAGGAATATTTTGTCATTCTTCTTTACAGGTACTGTACAGAAAAACAGTGTTGGACGAAGAAGACGATTCTGACTTTAGTACTGCAGAGAAGACACCCGAGAATTCTAACAACCAAGAAATTAGTTACAACAGTCATTCAGAAATCGATATTTCAGAAGTTTCGCTATCTGATGAAGATCTGGATGACGTACAGACCATCCGAAGGAGCTTCCATGGCAAGAACAGATACAAGTGGTGGAGAATGCACGGAATACATCAGTTAGAACTCCTTCGCACAATATTGTCATAAAATTACCCTCTTCAAAGTGGCCCAAATATGAAGAGCATGATGTTCTTTTCATTTGGTATAAGCGGATGGGATGATGAAATAATGGATGAAATTCTGAAATGGATGAATAAAAAATTAGTTGCTTACAAAAATAATTTTTCAAACGACAATTGGCCTGAACTCACCGAATTTTACTCAGTAGAACTGAGACAGGGTTTTCATGAAAATGCTGACAATATTTTCATAACTGATGGTTCTGGCCGTGCAATTTTCCATTGCATTATAAGTAAAAATAGATGTCTTGTGCTACTGCACTGCTTACGATTTGACAATGCAGCAGACAGGAGTGAAATATTATTGAGTAATAAGCTTGGGCCTGTATCATTCATAATTGGGAAACTGATTTCTAATTCTTGAAGCCCGTACAATTTAAGAGGAAGAGTTACTGTATATGAAATGCTGGTGCCTTTACGAGGCCGTTCTTATTTTGTTCTCTTCATGCCACAAAATCCTGCCAAATATGGCATCAAAATTATGAGTATGTGCAACAGTAAAATCAATTACTTCTACAGTGGGTACGATTGTTGTGGAAAAGTGTCGAATGAGCAGAATTTATCTCGTGAAGAAAAAAAAAAAATTGGTACCAGCTCAATCTGTTGTCTTCTTATGTAAATCAATATACGGCTCTCAAAGCAATCTTACTATTGATATTATATCTATTAATTGGTCAATAATATAATAGAAAAGGAACTTACGTCTGCTGGAATGGTGAAAAAAAGAAGAAATTAATAACGAATTTCTTCCGAACAAAAACCGTTATTTGGTTTCACGGGTATTATTATGTTCCGATGTACCTAAGAATAAATACATAAACAGGTAAATCAGTGGTCTTAATTTCATCTTTGAGTCATGCTGATGAATTAGATAGGCATACAGAGAATTCTGAAATTATTTCCTACTACAGTAAATTCCCGGAAGGGTGGGGGGAGTAGATGGGCTGGACAAGAAAATCGCTGTTTACTCGACAAGCTGAAGGACAAGATATTGGCCGCTGGCAATTTTCCAAAGAATTTTAAATTTCAGTGGGGTGAATGCATGTGTACTGTACAACCCTCAGTTTACGAAGCCAACAGAAAAAGGAGTTTGTTAGCACTTTCTTTTAGCGTGGTCTTAGATGCAACGCTGTGCTGTAAACAACAGGTTGTTGCGGGAACTAACATCGACAGTCATCCTAGTTCTGGGATCCGACGCACCCGAAGAACAAGGAGTCAAAAGCAGACGAACATGCTACGCCTGCCCATCTAAACTGAAGAGGAACCTGCAATACGTGAAAAGAGCCTATTTGTCTACAATGTGCTACATTTCATGGCAAAAACTGCATCAAATGTTGTGTTGCCCCAATTTTTTTTTTGAATTTCATGATCAAAATATACTATTTATATGTAACAGTACTCACAATATGTTATAAATTATAGCTTCAAAGAGTAATTTATAATATGAATAAATGTTATTATTCGTTTTGTTCAAATAGCTTCGTTTTCGCTTGGCTAGCGTTCGTAATACAAGACAGGTTTACAAAAAAATATGCTTTATAAACAAATTAATATTCCCTTTAGTTGTTATGCATTTGCTTGACGTGATTACGCATGCAAAATAACACATTCTACTGGTGCTTGTACGACGCCCACAATACGGCGGTTTCAGAGACCAAACCTCTGCAGAAGTCGGACAAGATCGGCACGCAGTCAGTCAAAGGTTAAAGTTTATGATGGACTTCGCTACATCTGCAATGAGCAAGCGATGACGATTGGGCAAATTCACATAGTGAATAATATTCACGTACTCCCCTGGCCAAATATCGTCATGACTGCTGTAACAGAAGACGGAGAAGGAGGACAAAGAACTACGTGAGCTCAAGGATAGGTTGTGTGACATATGAGGTGCATACGTGATACCTGATGTTAGGTGGGTCACAGACAAAGTGGGCGCTGACGGGAGCAGATGTACTTCGTATCTGCACAGAAGTACGTGGTTTATTTGGATTCCAGTAACGAACAGCATCCTTTTGCACTGAATGAACAGGTTGAACACACCGCTTTCGTGGGGATCATGTCTGAAGATGCAACTGGCCTGTAGTTATTTACGGGATGAGATTTCAGCACGAACGGGATTGATCATGCGTTATCGTACTTCCTATGAGAAGTTCAGTAGCACATTAATAGCCGAGTTTTGGGCTAGAAAGTACACAGGAGCATGACAAAGTTAGGATACTAATGATGTCAAATTGTAGTGAGTCTACCAACCACGATCCCATCTTATTCTTTAAGGAAGTGGTCAAAAAGAACCAGTAGTTATAAGATACTCTGTGTGATCCACCAGAGTTAATGCAAACAGTTCTGATGAAACTGACGAATTAGTTGTGCTGGGAAAATATCGTTACAAATCGGCGCATGCAGGATATTAAGTTGTTCCAGGCCTCCCTAAACCGACTTGGCTACGACACAATTGTGGAAGATTATGTCCTTGGGCAACAGATAAGGCGGATGCCCTGCAACATGAATATAACTATGAAAGGAATAATCAGTAGCAGTACTCTCTATGTAACCAATGCTATCAGAGGTGGGGACTGAGCTGGGGCCATGGCGAATTGTATCTACCTCACAGATACTGTGGTCATGGTCAATTTGATGACCATGAGTCCATCATATCATGGTTCGCCTCCGCATCTTGTGAAATTCGTAAGCTAGACTGACATAGTAACGAATAATATTCGGGGAGGCATTGGAAGTAATACACAATGACTGGTGAGAGAGACATTAAGTCGTGAGGATGGTTTTAAGCCAACATTGAGAAAAACAAATACTTTGTAAGCAGGGTGATCCTTTAATGATGTTACAGACTTTCAGGAATGATGGAAAAGGACAGATGTATCAATCTGACTTCCAGAAATAACAGAGTTCGAAGTTAAAAGCGAATGTAGTTCTGACATCTCTTAAAGGTGACCTCTTCTATTGCAAGATCTTTCCCCTCCATATTTTTAAGGTGTACTTTTTTATCTTCGTGTCATGAGTCTTCTTACTGGTTTGATGCAACCCACCACGAATTGCCCTCCCGCACTACCATCTTCACCACAGAGAAATACTTCTACACTACATCCTTGGATGTATTCCAATGTGTCTCTCCACCTACAATTTTCATCCTCTATAGTTCGCTCTAGTACCATCGAGTTTGTACCTTGACGTCTTAAGACATGTTCTTCTTTGCTTCTTTTACTGCACAAAAACTAATACGGTCATAAGCGCCCATCTCATAACCTCTGGTCATCAACAAGTGAAAGAACTATACGTTAAGCCTAATCGACGGAAGGATAGCGAGCTAATAACAAGGACTTCCTCGTGGAGAAATGTCTACAAAATAAGTTGTAGAGACAATGGAGGTCCCGAAATGTGCTTCACCATATTGCTGCGACCGATAAAAAGTAAAACGCGGTCGACAGCCCGCGAGTCGTTCGCTGAAACAGTTGGCAGCTCAGACAGAAAACATACATTAGAACCTAAGTGGTTAAAAAAGAGCATTCGGTCAGGAAGTGATGAGACAATGAGCACAAACTGGCAGGGGATCACCACTTAACAAATGGCGGTGGCTCAAACGACAATGTGTAACTTACAACCTAACTAAGATGATCTCCTCGCGGCGAGAGGGCCGAGATAAGGTTGGCAAACCCGATGGGAGAGGTTTAATTCCGCGAAACTTGTTCCCGTGGAGAGAAGACCAGCTGTAATGCCAGAGTGATACCACCTGCCAACACACGGCAACAAGGAGATCATCCGAAGGGATGGAAGAGCTATCGGACCGAGGTAGGACTGCAGCGCTGTCACCAACGTCAGAAACCTCATTTCCCGACGGACCTACGTGGCCAGGAACGAACATGAACATCACAGCGGTTCACTCAACAACGAGCAAGTGGAAGCTTTCTCGGACCCGTTGCTCTCAGGCAGGCT